>NC_052619.1:47033794-47384286 GCF_016545825.1 Eucalyptus grandis | reverse complement strand
CTCGCGGCTCCCTTCTACGTAAAGTTGCAGCGGCGTCTTTATTTCGTAGGGTTTTGGTGGACTTTAAACATCTTTATTTCTCGTAGGGTGTCGGCGGACTTTGAACGGCCAAGAAGAAGAAAGATCTGCAATGCCTTTTATACGTGTGTCCCCGCCACCTTCCTATTTTGGCTTCACGTGGCAGAGAACTCGGCCGCTTCTCACGGACGAAAGAGGACCCCACGATTTTGCCTTCTACACGCGCAGGGGACTCCATCTACGTGTAGGGGATTTCATGGCTTCGTTCTTCTTCTTCAATTCGGATTCCGCGGCAAAGAGAAAATTCATATCTATTTTATTCTTTCTTTATTTCCTCTTTTGTAATCAAACTCGAGTCATAATTTAAATTTAATAATCCCTACCCGTGGAATCCCACGAGCCTCTTACCCATTCTCATAACTTTCCAAACAGAGTTTGTAGGGACTAGCAATTCTCAAAGCCTGCTATAGCCAACTCAATGTTTTGGCAGCATGATATGTCCACCACAAGGGGATCATACTTGTTCATTTGTAATGGATTTTGGTTTTGGTTGCACTGAAACAGCATGATGCACAACCACAAGTGATCATAGAGCAATACAAATATCAAGTTCAGATTGTGTTGCGAATCGGAATCACGAAAGATAGAATTGTGTTCACAGGATGATCGGTTATGGGTACTACTTATTCCATTTCACGAGTCTTGTAATGGTTTCTTACATACAAACCACCACATCCCGACCTCCTCTGCATTCGACGAACAGCTACCACCAATCAAGGATCCTCCCTGCTCGCAACCTCCACGCCGTTACCTGCACATGGAAAGATGCATGGAAATTATTTCCCGAACAGGAACGCACAACTCACGGATTCTATTGTTTATTAGAAAATAGTTTCGCAGAGGAAGCCAAGATGTCAATTCAGTGGCACTGAGGGACAATGCAGCTAGAAAAGCTTACCATCCGGATCGAAGAAGAAGATCTGCTTAACCTTGGCATTCGGCAGAGCCCTCTGAAAAGTTTCAATCCCTTTTTCCTGCACAACCATGGATTGCCAAATGAATTTCAACGAAAAAAGCATGTAAAAGAACATACTGAACTCGAACATAAAACATCACCAAACATTATGCCAAAATGTTCGTGCCAAACTATCTAAAATTCAAACTTCCCCTACTATTTTGGCAGCAGCCAAATTGACTTGAAAACAAAGCGAGCAGCACAACAACCATCCCAGAAGAATTCCAAGCGCAAACAGCAAGGCTTACACGAGGAAAAGATCATGATCAAGATGCCCTCCAAAATCGCATCCGCAAGCACTTCATTCATATCGAAACACTGCCCATCTGCCTATCAGGGCTACTACAATGACCAGACCTTCTAAACGACCACCATCGCTCCAATTTCAAGATTTCGTATGCACCCAAGATATCAAATGCAACATCCTGTCGACCGAGTAAGAAAAGAATTCACCTTGAGGGTCTGCACGAAAGAATCGAAATTGGCGATGCTGAAGCAGACGTGGTGGCCCCGGGGGAGGTACTTGGGGTCGACGGTCGGCGAGCTCGCGCTGTAGGGGCCCTCGGGGAGCTTGGCCTCCGGCAAGCGCTCGATGAGGTGGAGGAAGAAACCCGTGGAGGGCAAGCTCAGCCATATCATCTTGAACCCGAGGTCGGGGCTCTCCACCTCCTCGAACCCAAGAATCTGCAACCCAGTGAAGAAAGCCAGTTCAGGACCCAACAAAGAAATGGAGAAAGACCCGATCGGCGGTGGCGGTGGCGGCGGGGGGGAGAGACCTCCTTGTAGAACTCGGCCAAGCGCCGGATGTCGGAGGACTCGCGCGAGACGTGGTTGAGACACGCTCCCTTCGCCGCCATGGTTTGTCGGTTTCTGGTCCGGTGAGGAAGTGGATGGGAGAGACTGAATCAGAAAGACGCTCGGGCTTTTGTTCTTCCTCGTTCTTTCTTGATCTTTTATTGGCGTTTCAGTACTTTTTTAGTACCTTAAACAACATCTTTTCAAGAAAAGGACTGGCTTTTGATGAGTCCAGATCTTGGCCCAACTTTTTTTTTTTTTAACGATCTTGGCCCAAATTGAATGAGTGATGTTCGATGCTTTGGGTCAGGTCGGGCCGGATTCTCTTGTTGAATAGCATTGTCCAAGCTTGTCCAATGATGCCCCTCGTGCCCGCTTGGGTTGAGGGTGCCTCGACGGGCTCAGGGGCGACCATCGGCACTTGATCACATCTATTCGAAACACGACTTTTGAGTTTGGTTTTTAATTTCTCGACCGAATGATTTGAACAATATTGATCATGATACTTTAATGCTGAATGAGTCAACTATCTTCCATGAGTTTACAGGTTTAGACCATTTTTCACAAGTAATATGCTTGGATATATGTTTCTTTATGTAGAAAGACTTTTCAATTTTTTGTATAGATGTTAGAGTTGTAATGATAAACTCATCAAACTTAGACCTTTCGAGTACCCGATAGACTGGATGCCTTGCGTAGAATTGAACATTTAACAAGTGTGAGATTTGTATGTATTTGATGAATTTTTGCAAGCATCAATATAAATATAAAAGTGGTAGTCCAACAAACTAAAGCTCCTCACTTATCCCTGTGTATAATTTTTTGTATAATGTCAAATTAATTGGATTTTGTAAATTGAACCTCTTTACTATCATTCCACATTTAGTGGCTTTTTGATGTGTAGAAAGGGTGGGCATTGTTGAATCTCGAAAGCTATATCTAAAACATAAGTATGCTACTATTTTTTTTAAGGTAAAAAAATTATTTAAATGAAACTTTTGTCACTTAATTTGAGCAACAAATAAAGAAAATCTTATCAACAAGCGTCGCACGAGTCATTAGCTTAGACTACAAAATTAAGTTAGTAAGCACATTTGCAAGTCTTGAAAATTAAAAAAGAACATATTTAAATTTTGACATGTTATTCCAAAGCGCAAAGAATGACCCTCAACAAATGCCTTAGGGGTAATCTTGAACATCGAAAAAAAAAGTACTTTAAACAAAGTTCTAATATATAAATATTTGTTTTATCTTCTTCATCTACCATGTGAGATTTCAGCATTGGCAGTCTGGATTTCTCGCACGACAGCTGATATAGAGGTTGCCATGATTTTCTGCTCAGCAACTTCGTCGAGTCAAGGTCACAAGCAAGTTTGGCTTTCTTGGATTAAAGCTGTGCAATTTGTTCATCTATTTCTCGCACGACAAATGACTTAGAGACTGCAATTCTCTTGCTCCCAAAGTCCCTTAGTGCATAGAAAAACCTCAACTGCTTTGGATATTTCTTCAACCGACTTGAACTTAAGCAATTGATCAACAGTCAACATGGGATCGATCGCAAGCTTCTCTACCGAATTCTAATCTCTTTCAAGTACTTTGAGGACACCAAGCATGAGAAATCCTGGGCAAGAATCAAAGAAAGCTTATTACAATGAGTAGACATTTCCTCCACCATATCATAACCTACATGAGTGAAACGAGTCTGCACTTGAGCTTCATAATTGTGCTGAGGAAGAATGTGTTCCAAAGACTTCTAGACAGTCATCAACATTTTCTTCACAAAGTTAAGTATGAAGTTCCTGCACATTTTGCACATCTTGTGCCTCGAAATCCTTTAGTCAAGAACAACATCCTCAAAATCAATTTGTAGCTCAGAGCCACAATTGAATATCCACTTTGCTTGTGCTATCATCCATTAGGGATCACAAGTCAATTACAGATTCGTCATTTCTAATGCTGGCTTGAGCTGGTATTTTGTAAGATTGTCGCGTTCTGCACCTAGGGAAGGCTTGTGACATAGCTGGTCTCGCTTTTTTCATCCTCCTGGAATTATAAGGGGCTATTTATATGCAATTTCATCCGATGTTACCTGTGGAAAGAGATCTGGATGTACATCTGCATGTCAGGGTGATCCAAAAATAACTACATAAGAACAAAATGCCAGTACTTTTCTAAACATCAGGACAACCAAGAAGTTAAAATTAAATTTTGCTAGTCTCAACTGGAGATCTGTACATAAACGGGTTTTCCATCAAAAGTGGCAAATGAACAAAAAGGGGTTTCTCCGGAAATTGATCTGGAAAAGACAGGATATCGAGTCCTTAAATTTTCTAAGCCTCAATGATATTTACTAGTAGTTCCCTAGATTCAGTGACTATTCGCTGGCTGGGGACGTTGGCCTCCATGACGGTGACGCCCTAGTCTACGGTGACATCCGTCGCGTCGAGGCGGCCAACCAGACCGGTTCGCGAGTTCCTGGTGGCAGCAGACTGCATTATGGCGGCAGGGTTGCCCTTCCGGGTCTGGCTGAAGACCACGATCTCGGCGGTCTACATCATCGCTGCATCCTACGGCGCGACAGGCTTCGAGGCTGTTGGCCAGGTCCACCTTCATGTGGGGCCTAGCTAGCATTAAATAAATAAATAAATAATGGAAAAGAAAACAAAACAAAAGGAAGTGGAGTGTCGTGCGTGGAGGTGCGTCTCCAAAAACAAAAGAGGAGAAAAACAGAAAACTGTAGGCGAGGGAGAAGAAAAGAAAGGAAGAGGGCTGCAACTTTGTGGCTTTGATTCAAATGCCAAATATTGATAGAATCGGCTCAAATTTCAGTATGTTGTTCGTGAGATCGAGGGCTACAAGTTGATGATTTTTGTTCGTCGAGAACCGTCTCCCAATTCTCCAGTTGCGGTTAAGGTTTTCTTGCTCAAAACTTGTTTTGCTACCTATGTGGTGAGAAAAAGATGATTGTAATGTTGATGTTGAGCCTCTAGTGTGTGACTAGAGAAGAATACTTCGTGTATCTTGCTATTCTTGGTGATTAGTAGATGTTTTTGGGCGGTCCCTGGTTTTTTCCGCGTCGGGTTTTCCACGTTAAATCCTTGGTGTCACGCCCCGAACCCCGAGCACGAGCACATCCCACTACGGTCGATCAAATGTGACATTCCCAAGTAGTGTCGCCGATCCCATTCATTTATTATTGCGCAAGCAGAACGTACTATAAAACCTCTGACAATAAAATACGGGATAGAAAAGCAGGAAACAATTTCACAACGAATCACTTACACAAACCAACAGAGTTACAGACGAAGGCCTACAGCCATAAATCTATGAAAGACCGACTCTTAAAAATGAACTGCCCTACGACCTACAAGTCAGACACGTTCTCCAATCTTATGACTTCACATCTGCAACTCCTCAAGGCCAACCAAAGCTATCTGGCCACTCCGTCCACCGGGGACCTGAAATTTTAATCCCACAACCGGGATGAGACGATGTCTCAGTAAGTTCAACCCCCTAAACCCTATTAGAAAGAAAATACGCCCCGAGTGGCCTAGCCACATCACACAGAAGACTTACCTCACCTCAGCTTTCATTTGCAGGTTAGCATAATTTATATAATTCAACCACGTACAATTATGATAACCAAACAACCATGGCACAATCACATTATCAAAACAATTCAACCACTTGAATCGTCTCAGCGATCAATCGACTCGGCTGATTACATGTCATTCTAGCAAATCAATCATTGCTCTCAATCACGGCTCACTCGGCAAAATTAGAATTAGTGGCATCACGGCCCCACTAGACACGACCTTTATCAGGTGGCATATCACGGCCCCACTAGGCGCGACCTCTAATAGGTGGCATATCACGGCCCCACTGGGTGCGACCTCTAATAGGTGGCATATCACGGCCCCACTGGGCGCAACCTCTAATAGGTGGCATATCATGGCCCCACTGGGTGCGACCTCTAATAGGTGGCATATCACGGCCCCACTGGGCGCGACCTTTATCAGGTGGCATATCACGGCCCCACTGGGCGCGACCTCTAATAGGTGGTATATCACGGCCAATCTCCCATCAATTTCTACACTTAGGATTTTATAAAGAATCCATATTTATCGCAATCACACTCAATTTGCCACAACCAATCATCAAATTCAAATTCTAAATGCACAGAATGATCGGCACGAAATTCGAGAGTTTAGGGTCGACAAAATTTTCGAATTTATTAAATAATTAAATTTATTCCGAAAATAATTAAATAATAATATTCATATTTTTCACGATCCGCACTCAATTTATAATATCCAATCATCAATTTCAAAATCTAACTACACAGCAGCGATCAAAGACGAAATTAAGCAACCGGGATCAAAAATAAATTTTCAGTTTTCTTTAATATAATAATATTTTAATAATTTCGGAATATAATATAATATTATAAATTTCCAGAATTTCGAAGCAATTAAATAATTCAAAATTAAAATCCTATTATGTCCCATCAAGGTTTATTATTGAATAAACTATCTTAAACTTTAATTAAACACACTTTTAATTAAACCAACCTTTTAACCCAAATCACAATTAAATAAATTCAAATATCCACCTAAACTTGCTTAACTTAGACTAAGCACACTTAGGCATAATCAACCGTCTAATCAAGATTTAGTGAGCTAAACTCACCGAATTAGCGAGCCGAGCGAACCAAAACGACGAGGACGACGCGAGGGTCGACTTTCCTCAAGGCGGACCGAGCATCCGGGCTCGGGAAGGCGGCCAAAACGGCCCACGAAGGGGCTGCCATACCTATTTTCTTCTTCTCTGCTTGCTGTTGGTTGGGGGCGAAGGAAGGCAGATCCGAGGCTGGTTGGGGTCGGGAGTGGGCGGAGGAGCTACGGCGGTGGTTGGCGGCGACGAACGGCGGTGCACGGCGGCGACGAACGGCGGTGCACGGCGGCGACGAGGTGAGCTCCGGCAACTCTTGCGCGAGTTGAACAGCGGCTCGGGACGACGAGCTGGGCGAAGCGGGTGGAGCGCGCGCGGCGCGGGCCGCGCGGGCGACGGTGGTAGCGGCGAGCCGGCGGCGGCGGCCAACGGCGATTCAGGCAGGCTACGGCCAGGCCGACACCTCCTCGAGATCTCTTGGGTTTCAAGCGAAACCGGAGCCGGAGAAGAGAGGAGAGAGGGTGACGGTGGTGCGACCGGTGGTGCAGGCGGACGGCGAGCAGCTTGGCGGTGCAAACGGCGGCGACAAGCGGCGGAGGGGGCGTGCGTGCGGGCTGGCGAGCTGCTGGTTCTCGGTCGGTTTTCCCCTCCCCACGTCCAAGAAGTTCCAAGGTTGAAGATGAAGATGGAGAGAGAGAGATGGGACCATTCCCTTTTCTTTTCCTTTTTCCTTTAATCCCACAAAAGTGGCCCACCATGACCTCATGGATGATGTCATACTCCACTTCCTCAAAACTCCCACAACCTTATTCCAATGGGTTCACTTGCAATTTCTGCCGGGGTCCAATTATTTGTACAATAACTTCTTCAATTTCACTCGATTCTCTTCTAATTGAATTAAATTAAAGCCCATAAAATTAATTCAATGTCCCTACACTTCAATTCACATCTTCACTTGTCTATATAATCAACTTAAGTCCCAAAAAGCGACCAAAAGCGGCCTACTAATTTCTCGGGTCAAATTAACCATTTTCTGATTTAATTGCTGAAAAACTCGGCTTGCATGAGAAATCTTCCGAAGATCAGTTAATATTCCTAAAATGATTTGTGACACACCCAGACTTCCAATTTCTGAATTCGATCTCAATTTCACGGTTAATTTCACTTCGGCACGATACTAGCGCGGCCCAACCTACCGAGTAGCCTTTAGAAATTTTCATGCATTTGACCTGTGGTTGATCATCTCAAGCCACAATGTACATCTTTGAAACATTGGCAACTTTCGGTTGTCGGGGTAATCTCAAGGTTTTAAATGCGGACACAGGGTACCCAATCGATAGAAAAGTCGGTCCAGTGTCGATCGACAAGGATTATGCGATCCGGTGGAATCACCCACACTCGATCACATGCCTTTGTCGAGTCAACCTATCTCCGGTCTCTAATCGATTTTTATTTGTGCTGTAATGACCCTTGCAGATTAGCTCGGTCAAAAGGTCGCTTCCTGGCCAAATTCTCGAGTCTGATGCATTAGACTTTCTTAACGACTTCACCCGATAGACTAGTTTTCACATGAGTGGCTGACTCAAGGAAAGAAACTATATGCGTGCCAACGAAATGCCCGTCTCAATTTATTGAAAATAGAATCGGAAAATCGGGATGTCACAACTCTTCCCCTCTTATAAAAATTTCGTCCTCGAAATTTAAACCTTTACCAATTCTTAAACCAAAAGGTGGGGGTACAGTCGTCGCATATAATCTTCTCTTTCTCAGGTTACCTTTCTGTACCAATGCTGCCAGATCACTGCTATCTTGCCCAAACCACTTCGGATCCAGAATACTAAACACTTGCCCACTTAAAATTCCAAAGGTCTTCAACACAAAATCTGCGAAGCTAAACTGGTGATTCTGAGCAGTCTCTAAACTATCTTTGATAATTACGACTGAATCACTAATTTCTGACCCAACTCTGGACATGCAACTTTCTGATCTCTGATCTCATCTCAACCGACTGAAATCCTGTACACTCTACTCTACACCGATTAACAAGAAACTATCGGACTGATCTATTGAAACTGGGAACCTCTAGCCAAGATCTGATATAACTCTAACACTGACCTCGGCAACTGCAATCACTAACTACTGTACTAACCCTAGCCTGATCCTTCTTTCTTTGACTTTATCTCAGCAATTGAAATTTTGCACTCTCTGCTATGCACTGCTTAAGAAAGAACCATCTGAAAGCTCTGCAAACTTAGAACATCTGATCTAGATTGAAATACAATTCATCCCCGACACTCCATGAAGATGATTTATATGATATGCACACACTTCGGTATACCTATTCTAATCGAGATCTTTTCATGCTGTACTAAGGTGAGTTGACCCTGTTCATCTGTCGACCACAGCCCCATAAGGAATCAATACTCTTCCCGACTCCTTAATAAGCTATCATAACATTCCATCATGCTATGTTTCCATTCCCACACATGACTCTCTCAAGTGCTTAAAAAGCTTTCCTGGTTTACATTACCAAATTCTCACTTATTGATATATCCGACACTTACAACGTGTTCGGCGATATCTATCTTCATACCGATCTACCAATCCCGATGATGTAGACTCTAACTCATCTTCGCACTGTCTGGACGGCTCTGAAATTGCTATGATGAGCTTCCCATAAGATCTCTTCTTTAATCACTGCATCATCAATTACACACAATCATCCTCAGAATCTTAGCATTCTATCTTCAGAGATTTGAAAATCAACATCTCTCTCATATGCATTCTCTTATAGAGTCTTCTGAATTTCTGAATCTGTCCACTGAAGCGATTTGATTCTAATATGTACTCTCGGCTCAATTCTGAGGGTAGTCATGAGATTCGAATGTGGCTTACCTTAGATCTGAAAGTCGAATTTCGAACTTTCTTAAATAAGATCCAATCCTTGCATACCAACTATGCAACTAAGGACCCTCGATTCAGTGCATCTGCGACTTTGCTCCCTTTCTAGAGTGATACAAAATATCATAGTCATAATCCTTAATGAGTTACATCCAGCGACGCTGTCTCATATTCAACTCCTGAGGTCTCCACTGACGGGACGCATATGCAACAACCATATCATGATGTATCAACACACAATCCAATCCTTTAAACGATGCATCACCATAGATTTCAACCCTCCTGTTCACATGAACTTTTCTCCCTTCTTCAATAGTCGAATCAACTACAACATTGACACTGAAAACCTTTCCACAAACCGTCTGTAACACTCTGCTACGACCCAGAAAAACTTATGATCTCCCTTTGTAGTCAATCTCGGCCAACTAATCACTGCTTCAATCTTAGACGGGCTCTACGGAGATTCCTTCTCCTGAAATCACGTGACCTAGGAACGCAACACGAGTCATCCAAAACTCGCATCTGCTAAGCTTATTGTAAAATTCAAGAGTACTCAAGGTCTAAAGTACCATCCCTAAATGTCTCTCGTGCTCCTCAACACTCTTTGAACGAATTAAAATAACTTTACTGAGCATGATCACCATTGACTCAAGTACCCTTAAACTATCTACTCATTAGACCCAAACAACCAACTAAGGTGTCCATCAAATGAACTCATAACCACTGTATTGAGGTCTTAACTTCGGTATGTCTTTCTTCCTGATCCTCAACTGATGATACCCTGACCTCAAGTCGATCTTGAAAAATATCGATGTACAACCACAACAAACCACATTTCTCCTTCATGAACAAAACTGGTGCTCCCCAAGGTGATGCACTGGAACGTATGAATCTCCTATTCAACACTTCCTACATCTGCACCTTCAGTTCTTTTAACTCAAGTAACACCATCCAGTAAGGAGCCTTAAGGACTGGCTTTGTTCCGGGTGCTAACTCAATCACGAACTCTATGTCTCTTTCTAATAGCAAACCTGACAATTCTTCAGAAAATACCTTGGAAAACTTATTTACCACGATTACGTTCTCCATATTCGGCCCCTCAACTAACGCATCTACTACAGCTGCCATGTAGATTCAGTAACCAACAACCAGAATCAAGTTATCTTCAGTGACGAATAACAAGGATCGAAGTTCCTCTTCGACTTTCAGTGATTCAAAACTTTCACAAGCTAACTGAACAAACTGAATTATATCACTACCACAATTCATAACAGCAGAAAGCTCCTCGAGCCAAACCTTTGCATAAATGACTTCCAAGTCATACATAAGTAAACCCATCAAGTACAACTTTAGTCAGAGATCTATCTTTCTATCACTTTATTACCACAACAAAGATCCTACAACCTTCATTGAAAATTCTGCTGCACTACTTTGATAAAATTTCCTCAAGAACATTTTCCCCTTAATCGATGCATGGTCAGTCCATTCTTATTCCTTTCGCCATCTTAGTGGCGTCCTGCTGGCGATAGCGATACTTGAGTCCTCTTGGACTTACACGAATAGTCCCTATCTTGATGGTCGTGCTGACCACATTCAAAGCATGTTCTCCTTTTTACTCTGACACTGGGCTGACTCAAGCCTCATTTCCACAATCTCGGTACACAATCAACGAGTCCTCTACCTCCCATCAAGTGACATCATGCACCCTTTCTTGCACTAGGGTCCATTCCAAATACCCCACTGAACATCTTGAAGCATGCTTCCTCTGTTCTATCTTATCAACGGCGGTGACAGAAACAGCTGGGATTCCATCTTTCTATACGGACCATCTTCAATCAAATGACCTTATTGGCGACACCTGTAACACGTCATTTCCCTCTTACAACACGGGACAGTTCCATGCCTTTTCTTACAGACACGACACGCATCGATCGAGTTGAGCACTGACTTTCCAACTCTACTTTTCCGGTTGGGTGAGACAGGGCATCTTTCTTCTGACATCGGCCTTTCTCCCCAACTGATTTTCATCTTTGTCTAAACTGAACCTTGACTTAGATACGACGGCTTGATCCTCGATCCCAACTCCAGATTAGGCCTCAATAGGCGCGGCAACAACAACGATCACAACACTGGCAACAGTAGAAACAACGGCAACAGCGGCGGCTCGGTCCTGAACTTACTGACCCAACAAGCTTCCTAGGAACACTAGCGCTTGAATGATCCCAACGAACCTAAGATCATTCAGTGTTGCTACACTCTCAGTACCGACTTGCAGCAGTACTCTCACACTCGCGCTGGTCTAAGCCTGCGCTCTACCTCGGGTACCGACTCTTGTCAGCATCCTACCCCGAGGTATAGGTCCTACCAACCTTCACCAAGGAGTCCTCCACTCATGGTCACTCATCCTACATGCTCTTTATAGACACATATTTTCTTATTCCAACATCAGGTTAGAATCTGAGTGACCCCACAAACATACCACCAAACAGCTATCAGTCATATGCATTAGCATATTAAAAGCTTTTCCTACTAACTATCCCATGACTCATCGCACCTTATCACTCCATACACAGACCATGCTCTGATACCACTTAAACGGGGATGTCACGCCTCGAACCCCGAGCGCGAGCACATCCCACTACGGTCGATCAAATGCGACATTCCCAGGTAGTGTTGCCGACCCCATTCATTTATTATTGCGCAAGCGGAACGTATTATAAAACCCCTGACAATAAAATACGGGATAGAAAAGCAGGAAATAATTTCACAACCAATCACTTACACAAACCAACGAGTTACTGAGACGAAGGCCTACGGCCAAAAGTCTACAAAAGACCGACTCTTAAAAATGAACGCCCCTACGACCTACAAGTCGGACACGTTCTCCAATCTTATGACTTCACATCTGCAACTCCTCAAGGCCAACCAAAGCTATCTGGCCACTCCGTCCACCAGGGACCTAAAATTTTAATCCCACAACCGGGATGAGACGATGTCTCAGCAAGTTCAACCCCCTAAACCCCTATTAGAAAGAAAATGCGCCCCGAGTGGGCTAGCCACATCACACGGAAGACTTACCTTGCCTCGGCCTTCATCGCGGGTTAGCACAATTTATATAATTCAACCACGTACAATTATGATAACCAAAAACAACCATGGCACAATCACATTATCAAAACAATTCAACCACTTGGATCGTCTTAGCGATCAATCGACTCGGCTGATTACATGTCATTCTAGCAAATCAATCATTGCTCTCAATCACGGCTCACTCGGCAAAATTAGAATTAGTGGCATCACGGCCCCACTCGACACGACCTTTATCAGGTGGCATATCACGGCCCCACTGGGTGCGACCTCTAATAGGTGGCATATCACGGCCCCATTGGGCGCGACCTCTAATAGGTGGCATATCACGGCCAATCTCCCATCAATTTCTATACTTAGAATTTTATAAAGAATCCCTATTTATTGCAATCACACTCAATTTGCCACAACCAATCATCAAATTCAAATTCTAAATGCATAGCAGCGATCGGCATGAAATTCGAGAGTTTAGGGTCTGACAAAATTTTCGAATTTATTAAATAATTAAATTTATTCCGAAAATAATTAAATAATAATATTCATATTTTCACGATCCACACTCAATTTATACTATCCAATCATCAATTTCAAAATCCAACTACATAGCAGCGATCGGCACGAAAATTACGAACAAGCCTGGGATCAAAAATAATTTTTCCGTTTTTAATATAATAATATTTTAATAATTTCGGAATATAATATAATATTATAAATTTCCAGAATTTCGAAGCAATTAAATAATTCAAAATTAAAATCCTATTATGTCCCATCAAGGTTTATTATTGAATAAACTATCTTAAACTTTAATTAAACACACTTTAAATTAAACCAACCTTTTAACTCAAATCACAATTAAATAAATTCAAATATCCACCTAAACTTGCTTAACTTAGACTAACCACACTTAGATCATAATCAACCGTCTAATCAAGATTTAGTGAGATAAATTCACCGGATTAGCGAGCCGAGTGAACCAAAACGACGAGGACGACGCGAGGGTCGACTTTCCTCAAGGCGGACCGAGCATCCGGGCTCGGGAAGGCGGCCAAAACGCCCACGAAGGGGCTGCCATACCCATTTTCTTCTTCTCTCGCTTTGTTACCGGTTGGGGCGAAGGAGGGCAGATCCGGGCTGGTTGGGGTCGGGAGTGGGCGGAGGAGCTACGGCGGTGGCTGGCGGCGACGAACGGCGGTGCACGGCGGCGACGAACGAGCTCCGATAGCTCTTGCGCGAGTTGAACAGCAGATCGGGACGACGAGCTGGGCGAAGTGGGCGGAGCGGCGCGGGCGCGGGCTTCGCTCGGGCGACGGTGGTAGCGGCGAGCTTCGGCGGCGGCGGCGGACGGCGGTCGGGCGGGCTACGGCCCGGCTTCGACACCTCCTCGAGATCTCGCTTTGGGTTTCAAGCGAGATTCCGGAATCGGAGAAGAGAGGAGAGAGCGCGGTGGTGCGACCCGGTGGTGCGGCGGACGGCGAGCAGCTTGGCGGTGCAAGCGACAGCGACAAGCGGCGGAGGGCGTGCGTGCGGGCTGGCGAGCTGCTGTTCTCGGTCGATTTCCCCTCCCCACGTCCAAGAAGTTCCAAGGTTGAAGATGAAGATGGAGAGAGAGAGAGAGAGAGAGAGAGGGGACCATTCCCTTTTCTTTTCCTTTTTCCTTTAATCCCACAAAGTGGCCCACCATGACCTCATGGATGATGTCATACTCCACTCACTCAAAACTCCCACAATCTTATTCCAATGGGTTCACTTGCAATTTCTGCCGGGGTCCAATTATTTGTACAATAACTTCTTCAATTTCACTCGATTCTCTTCTAATTGAATTAAATTAAAGCCCATAAAATTAATTCAATGTCCCCACACTTCAATTCACATCTTCACTTGTCTATATAATCAACTTAAGTCCCAAAAGCGCGACCAAAAGCGGCCTACTAATTTCTCGGGTCAAATTAACCATTTTATGATTTAATTGCTGAAAAACTCGGCTTGCATGAGAAATCTTCCGAATATCAGTCAATATTCCTAAAATGATTTGTGACACACCCAGACTTTCAATTTCTAAATTCGATCTCAATTTCACGGTTAATTTCACTTCGGCACGATATTAGCGCGGCCCAACCTACCGGGTAGCCTTTAGAAATTTTCATGGATTTGACCGTGGTTGATCATCTCAAGCCACAATGTACATCTTTGAAACATTGGCAACTTTCGATTGTCGGGGTAATCTCAATGTTTCAAATGCGGACACAGGGTACCCAATCGATAGAAAAATCGGTCCAGTGTCGATCGACAAGGATTATGCGATCCGGTGGAATCACCCACACTCGATCACATGACTTTGTCGAGTCGACCTATCTCCGGTCTCTAATTGATTTTTATTTGTGCCGTAATGACCCTTGCAGATTAGCTCAGTCGAAAGGTCGCTTCCTGGCCAAATTCTCGAGTCTGATGCATTAGAATTTCTTAACGACTTCACCCGATAGACTAGTTTTCACATGAGTGGCCGACTCAAGGAAAGGAACTATATGCGTGCCAACGAAATACCGGTCTCAATTTATTGAAAATAGAATCGGAAAATCGGGATGTCACACTTGGTGTCATTATTTACTTTGTCTACTTATTATTTCGGCGTTATATTTGCATATTGTGAGGTTATATATTGCTGGTTGTTGCTGGGGGCTAAGAGATTTTAAGTTAATTTAGTATCGGGGAGAAATTGATCCTGGATTGCGTTTGGCCATGGTGAATTATTGTACCCGAGTTCTCCCCAACAAGTGGTATCAGAGCTAAGGTTGAAATATTAAATGGAAGAAACCAGTAGCACCATATTTAAGTTAAATGCCTCGAATTATTCTATTTGGAAACCTCAGATAGAAGATGTGTTATATTGCAAAGACTTATTTGATCCTATTGAGGGTGATGAAGCCAAAAGAGATAAGGAAGACAAAGAATGGGAGAGAATGAATCAGGAAACGGTTGGGTTTATCCGACAATGGATTAATGATAGTGTGCTTCATCATGTTACTCAAGAAACGAAGGTGGACACTTTGTGGAAGAAATTACAAGATATCTATGAGAGAAAAACTCAACAAAATAAATCTCTTCTAGTTAAGCGACTTGTGAATTTGAGATACAAGGAGTGGAGTAATATGGCAAAACACTTGAGTGAATTTCAAGATGTTGTAAATCAATTGACAAATCTTGAGATTGATCTTGGTGATGAATTGCAAGCATGCTTATTACTTGGTACTCTTCCTGATAGCTAAGACACCTTGATTGTGACATTAAACAACTCGGCTCATTTTGGTGTGCTTTATATGAGCATGGTTAAAGAAAGCTTGTTCAATGAAGAAATAAGAAGAAAATGCTTGAATTATGCTTCTACATCGGATGCTCTTGTTATAGAAAACAGGGCGAGAAGTCAATCAAGAAGGTTTCAAAGAAATGATACCCGATGCAAGTCAAGAGGAAGGTCGAAATCAAGACCGAGGAGGAGTGTCAAGTGTTATAATTGCAGCAAAATTAGACATTATGCAAAAGAGTGTTGGTTGCCAAAGAGAGATAGATTCCATGATAGAAATGGAGATCAAAAGAAATAAGAGAAACAAGCTATAACAACGGTTGCATCCGATGGTGATAATGTGTTCGTATGTGATGACAGGTATGTGAATTTTACATGACAAGACTCTATGTGGGTTGT
Organism: Eucalyptus grandis; assembly: GCF_016545825.1. Taxonomy (NCBI): domain Eukaryota; kingdom Viridiplantae; phylum Streptophyta; class Magnoliopsida; order Myrtales; family Myrtaceae; genus Eucalyptus; species Eucalyptus grandis. The sequence goes on along the minus strand of NC_052619.1, from coordinate 47,368,102 downwards.
TGATTCCGCGGCTTCTTTTCATGTCACCTCACGGTGTGATTACTTTGTTTCTTATCGCGATGGCGACTTTGGTTGCATAAGGATGGGAAATAGTGATGTTTCTAAGGTTATTGGCATGGGAGATGTTTATTTGAAAACCGATGTCGGATGTAATTTGCTTTTGAAAAATGTGAGACATGTTCCGAATATTTGACTTCACTTGATCTCTATGGGTGCCTTGGATGATGATGGTTATTGTAATTCACTCTTTGATGGTAAATGGAAGTTGACTAAATGTTCCATGGTAGTGGCAAAGGGTAAAAAGACATGCTCTCTCTACACCATGCAAGCTGACTTGATTAAAGAAGAGGTAAATGCAGTGGAGGATTCTTGGTTGATTTATGGCATATGAGGCTGGGTCATCTTAGCAAGAAATGACTTGAAACTCTTGCTAGAAACAACCTTTTACCTTTGAAGGAGAAAAATCTAAAGAAATGCACTCATTGTCTTACAGGTAAGCAACATAGATTCTCATTTCATAGTTTCTCTCCACACATGAAATTAAATGTACTTGATTTAATTCACACTAATATTTGTTGCATGGATGTTAGAACTCTTGGAGGTACATTATACTTTGTAACATTTATTGATGACTGTTCTAAAAAAGTGTGGGCTATAAGATCATGTACTTGCGGCTTTCAAGCAATTTCATGTTAATGTGGAAAGAGAAACCAGGAATAAGCTAAAATGTATTCGGGCTGACAACGGTGGTGAATATAGAGGCCCATTTGAACACCATTGCAAGGATTATGGTATCAAGCTTGAGAAGACTATTCCAAAAACACCACAGTATAATGGAGTGGCAAAGAGAATGAATCGGACAATTAATGATCGGATTCGGTGTATGCTTTCTCATCGAAGTTGCCAAAGTCATTTTGGGGTGCAGCGATGAGAACAGTAGTAGACTTGATAAATATTTCTCCATCGGTTCCTCTTAAGGGGATGTCCCGCAAAGAGTTTGGAGTGGCAAAGATGTTTCCCACAGCCGTCTAAAAAGATCCAAGCTTGATGACAAGTCTAAACAGTGTATCTTCTTAGGTTATGGACATGAAGAGTTTGGCTACAGGTTATGGGATCCAGCTGCAAAGAAAGTCATTAGAAGCCGAGATGTAGTGTTTTGTGAGTATCAAACTATTAAAGACATTGACAAGGCTGAGAGACCAAAGAATATAGCTCAACGTTCAGTTAGCTTCAACCAAAATCCTTTTAATATTAATAGAAATCATGGGGGAGAAGTGCATGGAAATCATGAAGATGGTGAATCCTCACATAATGTTGACTCTTCAGCTGAGACAGGTGAAATAGCTGAGCATGAGCAATTTGTCCAACCTTAAGTTAGAAGATCTGAAAGAGAGCGTAGGCCTTCTCAAAAATATTTGCCACATGAGTATGTGTTACTCAACGTGCGGGGAGCCGAAAACTTATGAAGAGGCTATATCATGTGAACGAAAGAATGAGTGGCATGAAGCCATGCGAGAGGAGCTTAATCCTTGCATGAGAACCACACATTTGAATTGGTGAAGTTGCCTCAGGGTAAGAGAACACTCACAAATAATTGGGTGTACAAGTTAAAGACGGAAGAAAATAGTTTATAACCACGATACAAAGTTAGACTTGTTGTGAAGAGCTTTCGTAAAAAAAAAATGGCATAGACTTTGAAGAGATTTTTTCACCGGTTGTAAAGATGTCTTCTATTCGAGTTGTTCTTGGGTTGGCCGCCAGTTTGAACTTAGAAATTGAACAACTTGATGTAAAGACGGCCTTTCTTCATGGAGACCTAGAAGAAGAGATATATATGAAGCAACCGAAGGACTTTGAAGTTAAAGGAAGGAGCACCTTGTATGTAGATTGAGAAAAAACTTATATAGTCTCAAGCAAGCGCCAAGGTAGTGGTATATGAAGTTTGAATCATTTATGGAAGAACAAGGATACGGTAAGACAAACTCCGATTCTTGTGTCTTTATGAAAAGATTCTTAGATAATGATTTTCTTATTCTCCTATTTTATGTGGATGATATGTTGATTGTTGGGCATGATGCCAAGAAAATCAAGAGCTTGAAAAATGAGTTGAGTAAAGTTTTTGCAATGAAAGACTTAGGCATGGCTAAGCAAATCTTAAGCATGAGAATTACTCGTGATAGGAAGAATAAGAAAATGTGGTTATCTCAAGAGAAGTATATTTAGAAGGTGCTTGAAAGATTCAATATGAGCACATGTAAACCGGTGAGTACTCCACTTGCAAGCCATTTCAAGTTAAGTAGTAATGAGTGTCCTTCAAGTAAGAAAGAGAAGGTTGAGATAATGAAAATTCCTTATGCATCGGCCGCTGGTAGTTTGATGTATGCCATGATTTGTACAAGACTGATTATTGCTCATGCAGTTAGTGTTGTGAGTAGATTTCTCTATAATCCAAGTAAGGAACATTGGATTGTTGTTAAATGGATTCTGAGATATCTTAGAGGCATATCTACACTTTGCTTGTGTTATGGAAATGCGAAACCTGAGTTGAGTGGCTACTCGGATGCGGACTATGCCAGTGATGTTGATTCTCAAAAATCCACATTGAGTTTTATAATAATCTTTGCAGGGAGAGCTGTTTCATGGCAATCTAGATTGCAAAAATGTACCGCTTTGTCTACAATTGAAGCGAAGTATATTGCTATTACTGAAGGAGGTAAAGAACTTTTGTGGATGCAAAAATTCCTAGAAGAGTTGGGCTTGAAGTAAGAGAAGTTTGTTCTATATTGCGATAGCATGAGTGCCATCCATCTTAGCAAGAATTCGATGTTTCATTCAAGATCGAAGAATGTTGATGTGAAGTATCATTGGATCTGAGAAAAGTTAGAATAGAAGTTCTTCCTACTTAAGAAAGTTCATACCAACAACAATAAATCCGACATAATGACCAAGGCCTTACCCGTGATGAAGCTTGATGCTTGTAGAAGAAAAGCAGGCATGACGAATCTTTCCACATGAGGTGGAGGGGGAGATTTGTTGGCTAGGTCCACCTTCATGTGAGGCCCAACCAGCATTAATTAAATAAAAAACGGAAAAGAAAACAAAAGGAAGTGGAGTGTCGTGCGTGGAGGTGCACGTCCGAAAAGAAAAGAGGAGAGAGAAACAGAAAATTGCAAGAGAAGGAGAAGAAAAGAAAGTAAGAGGGCTACAACTTTGCAGCTTTAATTCAAAGGCCAAATATTGACGGAATCGGCTCAAATTTCAGTATGTTGTTCGTGAGACCGAGGGCTACAAGTTGATGGTTTTTGTTCATCGAGAACCGTCTCCGAATTCTCCAGTTACGGTTAAGATTTTTTTACTCAAAACTTGTTTATCTACCTATGTGATGAGAAAAAGATTATTGTAATGTTGATGTTGAGTCTCTAGTGTATGACTAGAGAAGAATACTTTATGTATCCTGCTATTCTTGGTGATTAGTGGATGTTTTTGGGCCGTCCGTGGTTTTTCCCGCATCGAGTTTTTCACGTTAAATCCTTAGTATCGTTATTTGCTTTGTCTACTTATTATTTCGGCGTTATATTTGCATATTGTGAGGCTATACATTGCTGGTTGTTGCTGGGGGTTAAGAGATTTTAAGTTAATTTAGTATCAGAGAGAAATTGATCCTGGATTGCGTTTGGCCGTGGTGAATTGTTGTACTCAAGTTCTCCCCAACAGAGGCGAGGTCGCCGGAGATGGGGAAGACGTCGCCATACTTGATGGGCTCGTGCACGGCTTGGCCCTACTCCAACCTCCGTAGCTGGTCCTGGCTCATTTTTACTTTCGATGACGCGCGCTTGCTAAATGCTAACTACGTTGACTCGCGTTCCACGACGGACGAACAGAGGCGGTTTTATGCTTTATGAAGAGCTCCAGTGACATGGCTTTTGTCGTGGGGGGTTGGGAGTGATCCGTGGCAAGACACGTGGCGGCACTGAGCAGACATGGCTGCTCGAGACTTGGAAATGTTTACACGTGGAACTTTAGAGGACGTGGCACACTTCGGGCAAACCACCTGGCTTTTTACTTTTTCACATTCTTTTTTTTTTTTTTTACTTCTAACAAATTAATAAAGTCGGTGTTGAATGCGAAAGATGAATTTAGGCATCAAGTTGCACCATTTTGCAAGGGGACACTGTAAATCTGTCCATTATAGGACGCATCTTCAAGCGAAACTTAGTGGAATTGGATGGCTGCAAAGAAAGGGAAAAACGCACAAGAATATCGGATCAAATTGGAAACCTGAAATTAACTGATCTTTTGCTATCATTAGGAGTTTGGCTATTTGCCATCACATTATAGTTCGTCCAAGTTCATCCCATCAAAAAATAGGAGATTCAATTCATCTCATTTCGAAAAGTCAATGCAACGTAAGTGTGTCCCTAACATTAAGGATGCATTTACTTCATAAAAAATAAATAATTTAAAAAATGTTCTCTTACAAATATAAAATATCATTTTTAAGAAATTATTTTTCAAATTATTTATTTTGTGAAGGAGGTGAGTTAATTTGAAAAATATTCTCTTAAAAATATAAATTATTATTTTTAAGAAATTATTTTTTAAATTATTTATTTTGTGAAGGAGGTGACGAAAACTTAGATGGAGAACGAGAGGTACTCTGTTGTGAAAGGGTGAGGGAGGGGATATTTAATAATCTTCTCCTCAAATTCTCTCGCCCCACCCTTTATCTATCTTATCGAATCATATGTGATGAAGAAAATTATGTTTGTTTTCTCAACCAAACAAATTCTGGATGAGTAAATTTCAATAACTCCTGGATCTTAGATTTCAAAATGGGATCTTTTGTTGTATTCCTAACTTCTTGTGACATAAACGAACTTGTATCTCGGCGAATGGACGAATGAAAGTGGAAGAACTGGAGTTTAGCCCCTTTCCTTTTCAGGCACAGGCAGGCTAAACACTTCCTGAAAATATAGCCATCCCTACCCCGTCGAATCCCACCAGCCTCTTACCCATTCTCATAACTTTCCAAACAGAGTTTAAGTAAGTAAGGACCAGCAATTCTCAAAGCCTGCTATAGCCAACTCGATGTTTTGGCAGCATGATATGTACACCACAAGGGGATCATACTTGTTCATTTGAATCGAATGGATTTTGGTTTTGGTTGCACTGAAATAGCATGATGCACAACCACAAGTGATCATAGAGCAATACAAATATCAAGTTCAGATTGTGTTGCGAATCGGGATCACGAAAGATAGAATTATGCTCACAGGATGATCGGTCATGGGTACTACTTATTCTATTTCACAAGTCTTGTAATAGTTCCTTACATACAATCCACCACATCCTGACCTCCGCTGCATTCGACGAACAGCTACCACCAATCAAGGATCCTCCCTGCTCGCTACCTCCACGCCATTACCTGCACAAGGAAAGATACATTGAAATTATTTCCCAAACAGGAATGCACAACTCACGGATTCTATTGTTTATTAGAAGATAGTTTCGCAGAGGAAGCCAAGATGTCAATTCAGTGGCACTGAGGGACAATGCAGCTAGAAGAGCTTACCATCCGGATCGAAGAAGAAGATCTGCTTAACCTTGCCATTCGGCAGAGCCCTCTGAAAAGTTTCAATCCCTTTTTCCTGCAAAGCCATGGATCGCTAAATGAATTTCAACGAAAAGAGCATGTAAAAGAATGTACTGAACTCGAACATAAAACATCACCAAACATAATGCCAAAATGTTCGTGCCGAACTATCTAAAATTCAAACTTCCCCTACTATTTTGGCAGCAGCCAAATTGACTTGAAAACAAATCGAGCAGCACAACAACCATCCCAGAAGAAGTCCACGCGCAAACAGCAAAGCTTACGCGAGGAAAAGATATCATCCGCAAGCACTTCATTCATCAGACATATGAATCCAATTCATATCGAAACACTGCCCATCTGCCTATCAGGGCTACTACAATGACCAGACCTCCTAAACGACCACCATCGCTCCAATTTCAAGAATTCGAACACACCCAAGATATCAAATGCAACATTGTGTCGACCGAGTAAGAAAAGAATTCACCTTGAGGGTCTGCACGAAAGAATCGAAATTGGCGATGCTGAAGCAGACGTGGTGGCCCCGGGGGAGGTACTTGGGGTCGACGGTTGGCGAGCTCGCGCTGTAGGGGCCCTCGGGGAGCCTGGCCTCCGGCAAGCGCTCGATGAGGTGGAGGAAGAAGCCCGTGGAGGGCAAGCTCAGCCATATCACCTTGAACCCGAAGTCGGGGGTCTCCACCTCCTCGAACCCAAGAATCTGCAACCCAGCAAAGGAAGCCAGTTCAGGACCCAACAAAGAAATGGAGAAAGACCCGATCGGCGGTGGCGGTGGCGGTGGCGGCGGGGGGAGAGACCTCCTTGTAGAACTCAGCCAAGCGCCGGATGTCGGAGGACTCGCGCGAGACGTGGTTGAGGCACGCTCCCTTCGCCGCCATGGTTTGTCGGTTTCTGGTCCGGTGAGGAAGTGGATGGGAGAGACTGAATCAGAAAGACGCTCGGGCTTTTGTTCTTCCTCGTTCTTTCCTGATCTTTTATTGGTGTTTCAGTACCTTTTTGGTACCTTAAACGACATCTTTCCAAGAAAAGGACAGGCTTTTGATGAGTTGTCCAGATCTTGGCCCAACTTTTTTTTTTTTTTGGTCGAATTGGCCCAACTTGAATGAGGTGATGTTCGATACTTTGGGTCGGGTCGAGTCAGGCCGGACCGGAATCCCTTGTTGAATGGCATCATCCAAGCTTTGTCCAATGGTGCCCCTCGCGCCCGCTTGGCTTGAGGGTGCCTCGACGGGCTCAGGGGTGACCATCGGCCCTTGATCACGTCTATTCGAAACATGACTTTTGAGTTTGGTTTTAATTTCTCAATCAAATGATTTGAACAATATTGATCGTGATACTTTAATGCTGAATGAGTCAACATCTTCAAGAGTTTATAGGTTTAGACCATTTTTCACGAGTAATATGCTTAGATGTATGCTCCTTTATGTAGAAAGACTTGCCAATTTTTTGCATACATGTTGGAGTTGTAATGATAAGCTCGTCAAACTCAAACCTTTCGAGTAATATACAACAAGTGTGAGATTTGTATTTATTTGATGAATTTTTGCAAGCATTGATATAAATATATCTATAGCATATTTATTTAAAAGTAAATTGTAATTTTGGGATAAAATACAAAAGTGGTAGTCCAACAAACTAAAGCTTCTCACTTATATATAATTTTTTGTATAATGTAAAATCAATTGGATTTTGTAAATTGAACTTTTTTACTATCATTCTACCTTTAGTGGCATTTTGATGTGTAGAAAGGGCGGGCATTGTTGAATCTTGAAAGCTATATCTAAAACATAAGTATGCTACTATTTTTTTTTTACGGTAAAAAATATATATATATTTGAATGAAACTTTTGTCACTTAATTTGAGCAAGAAATAAAATAAAATAAAAAGTCTTGTTAACAAGGGTCGCACGAGTCATTAGCTTAGACTACAAAATTAAGTTAATAAGCACATTTGCAAGTATTGAAAATTAAAAAAGAACGTATTTAAATTTTGACATGTTATTCCAAAGCGCGAAGAAGACCCTCAACAAATGCCTTAGGGGTAATCTTGAACATTGAAAAAAAGCACTTTAAACAAAATTCTAATATATAAATATTTATTTTATCTTCTTCATCTACCATGTGAGATTTCAGCATTGGCAGTCTGGATCTCTCGCACAACAGCTGATATAGAGTTTGCCATGATTTTCTTGCTCAGCAACTTCATCGAGTCGAGGTCACGAGCAAGTTCGGCTTTCTTGAATTAAAGCTGTGCAATTTGTTCATCTATTTTTCACACGAGAAATGACTTAAAATCCATCCAAGACTGCAATTCTCTTGCTCCCGAAGTCCCTTAGTGCATAGAAAAACCTCAACTGCTTTGGATATTTCTTCAATCAACTTGAACTTAAGCAATTGATCAACAGTCAACATGGGATCGATCGCAAGCTTCTCTACTGAATTCTAATCTCTTTCAAGTACTTTGAGGACACCAAGCATGAGAAATCCTGGGCAAGAATCAAAGAAAGCTTGTTGCAATGAGTAGACATTTCCTCCGCCATATCATAACCTACGTAAGTGAAACGAGTCTGCAGACTTCTAGACAGTCATCAACATTTTCTTCACAAAGTTAAGTATGAAGTTCCTGCACATTTTGCCCATCTTGTGCCTCAAAATCCTTTAGTCAAGAACAACATCCTCAAAATCAATTTGTAGCTCAGAGCCACAATTGAATATCCACTTTGCTTGTGCTATCATCCATTAGGGATCACAAGTCAATTACAGATTCATCATTTCTAATGCTGGCTTGAGCTGGTATTTTGTAAGATTGTCGTGTTTTGCACCTAGGGAAGGGCTTGTGACATAGCTGGTCTCGCTTTTTTCATCCTCCTGGAATTATAAGGGGCTATTTATATGCAATTTCATCCAGTGTTACCTGTGGAAAGAGATCTGGATGCACATCTGCATGTCAGGGTGATCCAAAAATAACTACATAAGAACAAAATGCCAGTACTTTTCTAAACATCAGGACAACCAAGAAGTTGGAATTAAATTTTGCTAGTCTCAACTGGAGATCTGTACATAAACGGGTTTTCCATCAAAAGTGGCAAATGAACAAAAAGGGTATTCTCTAGAAATTGATCTGGAAAAGACAGTATATCGAGTCCTTAAATTTTCTAAGCCTCAATGATATTTACTAGTAGTTCCCTGGATTACAGGTGACATAGTAAAACAAATCTGAAACGTTCGTTTTAAAGCACTTCCCCACTAGAAGAAATGCTGGAATTCTTAATTGACCCAAATTCCCTTAATAGAAATAGCAGGGCCGTTGAAATATTCTGAAACTCCACATATTTGGTTGTTCTCGATGCTGATACCAAATTGTAAACATAAAGATTATAGCTTGTAGTTTGTCAACTTATTGTCTTCTAACCTAGAGAAGGGCTCATCCTTCTCCTCTGTGATAAATATTACTAAAATTTTATCTGATAGATCTGGGCATTTCTGAACTTTTTATGCTCCTCTGGGCTCGTCTAAAGTTTTCCTTTTCTTGTAGCATCTTCTATTGCATAAAGATCCAACTTCGTAACCAATTTATTTTTTAAATCAATGTCAAAAGCCATAACTGACCAAAGAGATGAACAGATCATGCAATCCCAAACTAGAGCTTATCAAAACGTTATGACCATAGTAGACCTTCCATGTGCTGAAACGCCGTACTTCCAAATTGAATGATGGGTCAATAACAAGATAATGAGAGCTATTTAATACTTAATCCTCACCTTCGTCTAGTGATGCCTCGTAGAGGAAACCATCCAGCTAAAAGAAGCAAAGATCTCATTGACATCTGAGTTCGGAAACTGCAAAGAGATAGCGTTTAAGCAAAGACTTGCCCGCAATTAAGGCCTCTGACACAGAGATGGTTTGGAAGATATAAGAACCTGTCTTGATAAAATCCAAAATGATAGGTCCTATTGCCAAGCCACCAATACCAAATATCGCCAAGATTCGGCCAATCTACTGGAGCATAAGGTAAACCTTCACCCGAACGAATAGGTTTGATAGCGTATAGACATAGATTGTTCATCTTCACTGCCTTCTCACCCGGAACTTCATTTCCCATTATTTGCTTGCCCTTCTTCATAATGCTTGCGAGCTAGCAGCACAACGATCTAGCTAAAAAAAAAAAATGAAAAAGAAAAAGCCATCTTAGAACAACATAAAATGCAACAAGCATAATGCTAAAATTCAATACCTAATCACATAACTAGCTCCTATCATCAAAGTATCCTTTTCCACTCGGGTATTTTGTTAAAACAGGCTTTCAAAAGGCAAGAGACAGAAACCCCAATTCACTGGTTCAGCAGAAAGATTGAAACTTTAGCAAGATAATCACCAGTAAGAGGGACATTATTCAAGTTCAGAATGTCAAGAACAGTAACGATAAACAAAAATCCCTGCAAATCCAATGTGAGGAACAAGTTCAGAACCTGAGCACTTGTTTCCATGTAGAAAAAAATCTAAAACACCAACATAAAGTCGAAAATATATGAAGAAGGCCAGTAAAATTGAGACCTTTATGCAAAGAGTTGAAAATGATGAGGAGATCGCAGAGACGTGAAAGAACAAGAAGATTATAAAACCACAAGTGATGCATAAACAGAATAAATTTTACCTAGGTATAGGCACAAGCCTTCCCGAGGCACACACAACAATCTTACAATATACAAGCTCAAGCCAATGCTAAAAATGACGAGACTGTAATTGACTTGTGTTCCCTAATGGAAATGTGGCTTTGAGCAGCACATTGATCTTGAGGACATTGCTCTTGACTAAAGTATCAGTTCTAGTTGCTATGCATCCAAGGATTTCGAGGCACAAGACGTGCGAAATGTTCAGGAACTTCATGCTCAATTGTGTGAAGAAGATGTTGATGACTATCTAAAGTCTTTATAACATATTCTTTCTCAGCAAACAATCATGAAGCTCAGGTGCAGACTCCTTTCACTTATGTCGACTGTAATATGGTAGAGGAAATGTGCAAGAAACTTTCTTCCATTCTTGCCCTGAATTTCTCATGCTTATTGTCCCCAAGGTGCCTAGAGGTAATTACTTTTTTAGGTAGAGAAACTCACAGTCAATCCCGTCTTGACTGTCGATCAATTGCTTAAGTTGAAGTCACTCAGAAATTTTCCAGAGCAGGCGAGGTTTTTCTGCACACTAAAGGAATTGCTGAGCAGGCCACCAAATTTTTCGGAGATCTTCAGGCCATGAAGGACAAGGTTTCTTCCATCAGGAGAGAGTTCAATGAGCTGAAGAAGAGAGCAGGAGAATCGCAATCTCAGATAAATTCCAAGTCATCTCTTGTGCAAGAAATAGATGAACAAATTGCACAGCTTCAAACCAAGAAAGCCGAACTTGCTTGAGACCTCGAGTCAATGAATTTCAGCGAAAGTTCAAGTGGTTGCTGAGCAGAAGATCATGGCGAACTCCATATCAGCTGTCATGCAAGAGATCCAGACTGTCCAATGCTAAAATAATCCCACTATGGAGATGAAGAAGAAAACTGCCGAAAAGCGAATGGCTTAGATTCTCGCCAGGTACGCGTATCTCAAAGGATTCTTTCTTGAGAAATCAGGCTGAAATTTTTCTTTGGCAGAGATATATCCAAGAAAAAACTGGAAGGAGAGTACAGCTTTGGAATCTTCTCTCTTAGATGACCACATTCAATAAACTTGATCCAGGAATTGTTAAGAAAGAATGATGATTACCAAAAATCTTTACAAGAACAGCGGCCAGCTAGGAACTGGTGAAACCGGGCATTGTCTCTCACAATGAGTTCCCTCCCAGTAATTCGTGAAATGAATTTAAAGGCGCTATGACAGTCTCCACACATTCTAAGATTCTTCGTGATCCTAATTGGAACTGCTGGGGGGATAGAAATGAGGCCAAAGGCCAGGGCAATCTTCTCACTGTGCAGCCACACTTCTGAGACTTTCTCCTCCTCCTCCAAGTCATCTTCCATATCCCTCTTTAGCTCCAACAAAGTCGCGTGAATCTCGGAGTTCCTTTCATGAGAAGCATCCTTCGCTTGGAAAATATGGACTTCATTCTTCACAGCAATCCAGCTGCAGCCAGTACCCTTTTTCAGGCCTATGTCCTTTATCTCCTTCCTCACATTGGTGGCTTCCTCCCATCTGCATTATTCGATAAAATTGGAGCGCCATTAGTTAACATATCAAAACATTCCTTTAGGGTGTAGAAATGGTGAATCTAGTAGGAAGCACAAACAAGAAAGCCGTTCTGATGAAATAAAGTGTGCCCCCACAGATATCACACAGAGGGAAAGTTAACATCTTCCGATATCTCCATCAAAACCTCAAGCAGAAATACATATAAAACAAAGTGTGAACATAGCCAGTAGGATTCTAAATCTTCACTAGGCAAAACTCCACAGTTTGCCACTTATCCTGAAGCATTTCCATACGAGAAAAGAAAGAAATCTTCACTAGCAACAGCCCGTGATTCTGTCTGCTTTATACATGAATATGCATATGAGAGTTTAAAAATAATTATAGAACACTTTCTGAGGAATAAAAATAGAACAGTTGTTCCACCATTATTTTAAAATGATAAGATTACCTTCCAGCAGCTGCCAATGAATTTGAAAGAACCACGAAATTGCCAGAGTCTTTCGGATCAAGTTGAAATAAGTTTTCAGCTGCAATTCTACCAAGTTCTGGATTCCTGTGGATCCTACAAGCCCCTAAGAGGGCTCCCCATATTGATATCGTGGGTCGAAATGGCATTTTCATGATAAAGTCATATGCCTGCTTTAACATGCCAGCCCGCCCTAGCAGATCCACAATACATGCATAATGCTCTGGCCCAGGTTCAATTGCATGTCTTCTTCTCATTGATGCGAAGATATCCATACCAAGCTCTACATTTCCTGCTCGACTACAAGCTGCCAATAAACACACGAAGGTCACATAATTTGGTATCACCTCACTGCAACTTGACAGCATTTTCTCAAACACAGCAACAGCCATATCGGCAAGCCCTTGATGTGCATAACCACCGATCAAAGAATTCCAAGTAATCAGATTTCTTTGCGGCATGCCATGGAAGGCAACTTCCGCATCCTCAATACATCCACATTTTCCATACATGTCAACCAGTGCAGTGCTGACAAAAATATTTCCCATCACGCATGCCTTAATAGCAAGTGAATGAACTGACCTACCAAGTTCAAGCCCTGCTAAGCCAGCACAGGCATTGAGCACAGAGGATACCAAGAAATCTGTCGGCCGAATCCCTTCTTTCCTAGCCATTAAGAAAGCCATGCAAGCCTTTTCTTGCTCATGATTCTGCACTAACGTAGACATTAGTGAGCACCAAGACACGTCATTTGGCTCGCGAATTTCGTCAAACACCATCTCGGAACAACTAACCTCCCCACATTTCCCATAGAAATCGACCAATCCATTCGCTACAGAGATGTCCGCCTCCAACCCGCTTCTAAGAACATACCCATGGAGCTGGTGACCAAGCTCTAAATTTGCCGTGTCCGAACAGGCGTTGAGAAATGCACTCAATGTTATATAATCAGGAACACCACCCACTCTCCTAAACTTAATAAATGCGCCAATACAATCCTGGGGCATTCCGTCCAGCACCGCGTTGGAAATATACGTATTCCACGCTACTCTGTTCTTCTGGGGCATTTCGTCGAACAGCTTCCTCGCATCATCTTTAAGCCCCGTCTTACAGTACATATCAAAAGCACTGCTACCAACGAACACATCGACCATTTCACCCACCTTAATGGCAATCCCATGAATCTGCTTCCCAGTAACGGGCATGCAAAGACCGCCAGAGGCCTTGAACGCGCAGGGGAAGGTGAAATCATTAGGCCGAATGCACTCCCTCAGCATGTCAACGAACATAAGCAGGGAGAAGCTAAAGTGGCCGTTCTGGGCAGACCCAGAGATCAGCGAGGTCCAGGAGACGACGGAGCGAGTCGGGTTGAGGCGGAGGACGAGCTGGGCCGAGCCGGGGAGGTCCAGCTTGGAGTACATGTGGGTGAGGTGGTCGGAGACCAGAGCAGGAAGCGGGTGGCGAAGGGTCTTGACGATGCGGGCGTGCGTGGCTCGGCCGAGGAGAGAGGAGCGAGCCGACACGGCCGCGGAGAGGAGGGACGCGAGGGAGTCGACGGCGTGGCCGGCCATGTCCCGCGGCGGAGGCGATCATCTTCTGCGGCGGCGGCGGCGAAATGGCCGCATCAGGTACCGGAGAATGCGTCCCGCGTCGCCAAAATATCGAGAGTTTGAAATTCGAGAAAGGCAAAGTTCAGAGCTTTTTCCACGTTCACGTGTTCTGTCAGAAAAAGAGAGTGAATTTCTACACATTTTTTGAGATCAATGCTGTGTACTTCCAATTCATACAAATTTTTGTCTTTTCACCCTTGTGGAATAAAGTGTTAATATCATAAAAAATAAAAATAAAAATCTTGAACTAACTTTTTGACCTTAAATATTTACATATATAATGCGATAAACCATAATCAATCCAAAGTAAAATCAAAATAAAAATACGATCCGATGTTTTACGGCTTAATATTCTTGTCAATATTCTTGATTATTAAATTTTTTTAATACAAGAACTTCATCTTTACCTAACTAGGATATGTCTAAAAGAGTTTTTATAAGCTCGCTAAAATCAACACAGCAATGTGATCGACCATAAAGAACATATAATTTGCCCCAACCCATGAAGAAAAATCAAAATAATCAAAAGTCTGATCCAACATCTCGTAACTCAATATTTTTATTATTAAGATTTAACACAAGAATTTGACCTAATCAGGATATGCTTAATATCTCGAGAAAATTATCGTGTTGGAAGAAGATATATTGCAAATCGGACAATTTAAACATTTAGATAAGCCAACGGGTTAGCAAATTACCTCGATGGACTTTCTCCAGTTTTCACGGACAATTGGCGATGGCTTTCGGTCGCTAATGACATCACCTACACAGAGAAATGAGAGAACAGCTCCAAGAAAAATCACCTCACGTCCCAACGTGGGGTGTAATCCGGCCAGAGTGTGAATGACAGCAAAGAACCAGTATTAGGGCAGACCCGTAAAACTCACAGCAACATCGGTTCATCCAGCAACAAAAGTGGGGATAAGTACATTAATGGTGCAATAAGTTATTTACGGCGCTCATTTTGGTGCCAAAAGTTTCTACCGGATCACTTAAGTGCCAAAAATTTGAAAAACACTCACTTTTGTGCCAACTCCGGTCCGGTTGACCGGAAATCCCATGTGGCACTTTTTTATTAATTTTTGAAACTAATGTGATTCACCAGAGAGTACAGTCAGCATCCTAACACCAAAACGACGCCATTTGGTGTCTCCCCCAATTCAAAACCCTAACACCAAAACGATGCCATTTGCCATCCTCAAAGGCCCCCGCGCTCGGCGGTCGTGGCTTCGACCTCGACCCGACCCTTACGATGGCCACTCGGCCCGGCCGCAACTCCAACCCCGACCCCAACCTCGACCCTGACCGCGACGATGGCCACTCGGCGGTTGTGGCTCGGACCTTGACCCTGACCCCGACCCCGACCTCGACGACGGGCACTCGGCGGCTGCAACTCGGGCCCCGACCTAGACCCCGACAATGGCCACTCGATGGCCGTGGCTCCGACCCCGACCCCGACCTCGACCTTGACCCCAACCCCAACGATGGTCACTTGGCGGTCGCAGCTCCAACCCCAACCCCAACCCCGACCCCCGACCCCAACCCCAACCCCGACAACGGCCAATCAACAACCAAGTCAAAGGCCGTGATCAAGCCAATGCTCCAGAGGCCGCCGACGAGTGCGCCGCCATGATGTCTCCCTCTCCATCTCCGATCTCCTCGACGAGTGCCTCACTGCGTCTTCCATTACCTAGGCTCCGGCAATCGAGGCTGGTGCTCCCTCATGTGCCATCGAGGGCATCTGAACAACGTCGAGCAATGGCGGCTGAGCAAGCGACAACGGCTGAGCGACGACGACCGAGCGATGGCGGAGGCCGAGTGACGAAACCCTAATTTCAATCCTCAAATAAAAAAAAAAATCCCCAAATGGGTTAAATGGCATCGTTTTTGTGAGGCCATCCATGTAGGATGGCAAAACGACATTGTTTTCTTAAGGATGACCAAAAACGATGTCGTTTAAGGTCTTGTTGATTTTTATTTTTTTTTAAAGCTACATAATCATTTTGGCCGAAATTTTTCGCCGGTGGCACCAAAGTGATCGTTTTTCCTCCGATTTGGCACTTAAGTAATCCGACGGAAACTTTTGGCACCAAAGCGAGCGCTGTACACAACTTATGGTACCATTAGTGTACTTATCCCACAAAAGTGATAAAAACCGGCCAACAAAACCACCAAATTCACTCGAAACTGGACGGTGACCCTCCGGACAACGATGGTGACGAGCGGTAGCTACAAAATCGGACGGCCGAGCACGACAAGCAATAGTGGCAGAATTGGACAACAAGGGTGCGCATGACAATTTTTGTTTCGAAATTGATTTCTCAATTTCTAGGACGCGCATGACAACCATTCTGTTCCGTAAATAGTTTCTAAAACAGAAATAGATTTTTCTATTTCTATTTCTAGAAGAATTTATAAGCAAAATAACCGTTTGATAACGACACAAAATTTCTACTCTAAAAATAGAAATTCGTTTGATAACGACACAAAAATTTTTCCTTTCGGACGGCGGTGGCAACAACCAACAACTTTTAATATAAAAATAAAAATAAAAATGATTTAGTAACAAAAAATATTGAATAAAATGAAATAAAAATATCCTTTAAAATAATTTTATTTTATTTATTCTATTTTATTTTATTTTATGAATAAATATATTTTAAAATGAATAAAAAAAAAAAATTATTTGGCAAAACACTCAAGGCAAATAAAAATAAATTTAATAAGTTTATATTTATTTATCATAAATAAATTATTTTTAATAAATTTAATAAATTTATTTTTAATAAACTAAAAATAAAATGATAAATACAAATACTTTATTTATTTTAATAAATTTATTTTTATTTTTAAATGAATAAAATGAATATATTTATTTTTATTTTTAATAAAATGAGGAGAGGCGGAGGAGGAGGAGGAGGAGGCAGAGATGTATAGGATATGAGAGAGGACTTACCGAAATTAGGGTTTAGTGAGAGAAATTATTTCGATTTCTCTTCCAAATTAGAAGTATAAAATTTTAAATTCCGATTTCTTTCCAAACCTATTTCGGAATGAAATCTATTCCGTAAATAGAAAAACTGAATAGGTTTATCAAACAGATTTCTCTTTCGAAAACAGTGCAAAACGTAAAACTATTTATGGAACAAAATTTTGGGTTGTCATGCACCCCTATTCCCTGGACAAGTTTCTAAAAAACCCATTTGATAACGACTCAAAATTTCTATTTCTAACAAAATTCATTTGATAACAAAATAAAATTTCTATTTCTAGGAATAAAAATTAATTAGATAATAATATAATACTAAAACAATATAGGAAATTCTTAAATACAAAATAATAGTCCAAATAATACTAAAACAACATAGGAAATCCTCAAATACAAAATAATAGTCAAAATAATACTAATACATTACAAAATGTGAAAATAAAATTTCATGAAATTTCCGACACATTATTATCTATTGCCATTTTATTGGTAATGATTTTCCTAAATGTATTTATTTGGTTTTCCTCTTCAATCAATGTATTGTTTGCAAGCTTATCCTGCGTAGGTTCATACAAGTATTGCAAATCTTCATATATAGAAAAGTTATTATCCATCTTGTCCTGATCAGGGATGTAATTATGGATGGCACAACAGTTTTCAAATTGCAAATGAGGACATGTGCCTCAATATGAAAAAAAAAAACTATTCTTCAATGCCACAAATGATCTTTCAATAACATTCTTTAGAGAAGAATGCCTATAGTTGAACAATTTTTTTTATAGTTGTTGGCTGTCTCGCTCTACCTTTATAATCATTTAAATAATACCATTCACCTTTAAAATGAATTAAAAATCTCGAAGTTGCTACATAACTAGAATCCACGATATAGTATTTATATTGGCAATAATTTATAACTATAAATATAATCATAAAGAAAATTACTCCTTAAAGAATGCCCAAATGGAAAAAAACAAAATTATTTTTACCTTATTAGAAAAATAATTATTTTTATTTCAAAATTGAGAAGTTAAAAATTTCAGTTTACGATTTATTCGATTTTTCTTTTCTAATAGAAATCTATTTCAAAAATAGAAAAATTGAATGACGTTACTAAACTGATTTCTATTTCAAATCTATTACGGGAACAGAAAAATAAAGAAATCGAGAAACATAAATTTTATCATGTACAACCCAAACGACCACGAATAGCAGCGGTGAAAGACAATGAAGAACAACGGTGAAATTGCAGCATCAAGTACTAAAGAATTCGACCCTCGTCATCAAAGATATCGAGAGTTAAGAATTGGAGAAAGGCGAAGTTCAGAGCTTTTTTTCAGGTGGGGGTCCCCCGATGCCCATGGAATTGCCCCGTCAGAAAAAGAAAAAGGTAAATCTCTACTTTTGGCCTATTCTTCGCATTTATGAGACTAATAAAGCTATGTATTTCCAATTTATATAATTAAGTCTTTTCACTCTGGTGACATAAAAAGATGAGTTGATATAATAAAAAAACATTAAAGTGATATATTTATGATAAAATTATTTTAAATTAAATTTTTGATCATAAAAAAATTCAAAATTAATATATTTATGACAAATTTTTTAAATTGATTTTTTTAGGACCATCAATTTTGATAAATTTAAACTCCATTAATTTTCGTTAAATTGTATTAATATCACCCAAAAATAAAAAATTAATAAATTCATCAGAGGTATACCAGTTTAAATTTTTTTATTGTAAATAAATTAGTTTATAGTAAATTTGTTACAAGTATACTTGATTTAGGATTTTACTTTTTATTAACCCAAAAGATAAATTATTTGAGATGTTGTTAAAAAGTATCCTCGTAAGAAAAAGGAAGTTATCAAACTATCAAATTTTGAATATGCACGTGCTACATAACTCGAACTATTGTAACATACATGCAATCTAGTTTACGTGACCCCAAAAATGCATGTGTTACATGATGTGGGATGAACGACATTGTAATTTTTTATGCATATGCACATTTTTTTTATGATTTTTATTTTTTATGAATTTTTTTATTAGAATAAGAAATTACTTCATTTTTATCATGGCCTATTCTGGTCTAGGGAATACTCAAAATCTATTTTAACCTATGAAATTTCCTAAGTTTCAACGTGATCCGAAACATGAGATACCAATAACAAAGCTAATCTGACATAAAATGCTGTGATTTGATCTATCATGCGATGCGATTTTTCATATATACATTTTTATAAGCTCACTAAAGATCAACATAAGCAATATGATCGACCATAAAGAGCATATAATTTTCCCTAACCCAAGACCGAAAATCAAAGTAATCAAAATCCGATCTGATGTCTTGTGGGTCAATATTTTTAATTATTAAATATTTTTTTAACACAAGAATTTCACCTAATCAAGATATGCCTAATATGTCAAGAAAATCATGTTAGCAGCAGATATATTGCATATCGGGCAATTTAAATATTCAAATAAGCGATCGGATTAGGAAATTACCTCGATGGACTTTCTCCGATTCTCACGGACAATCGGCGATTGCTTTCTGTCACTAATGACAGCATCTATACAGAGAAATTAGAGAACAGCTCCAAGAAAAATCACGTCCCGATGTGTGGTGTAATCTGGCCTGAGTGTGAACGATAGCAAAGAACCGGTGCACTCACAGAAATATACGGTTCGTCCAGCAACGAAAGTGATAAAAACCGGCCGACAAAACCACCGAATTCACCCAAAAGTGGACGGTAACCCTTGGTCGGCAAGAAGCAGCAGACGATCTCCGAGCGGCAGCGGTGAAAGACAACGAACATCAGTGAAATTGCAGCATCAATTACTGAAGATCTCGACCCTTGTCATCAAGGTATCGAGAGTTAGGATGCGCATGATAAAATTTCTTGAACAGAAATTGATTTATGGCAAAAAATTAAGAAGTTAAAAATTTAAGTTTTTGATTTCTTCTTCAAATTTATTTTTGGAATAAAAATCTGTTTTGGAAATAGAAAAATCAAATTATGTTACCAAACGGATTTCTATTCTAAATGTATTTCAAAAAATAAAAAAAATAGAAAAGTAGAAATTTTATCATGCTTACTCTTAAAAAATTGGAGAAAGGCGAAGTTCGAGCCTTATTCACTCGGGGTTTGCCCATGCACGTGGACTTATCCTGTCAATAAAAACTGAATTTGTACTTTTGGCCTATCCTTCACATTTATGAGATCAATGCTTTTGTATTTTCAATTTATATAATTATTTAATATCACAAAATATTTCCTTAAACAAATTGTTATATCATAAAAAAAAGTAATTTAAGATAAATTTATTATGGATATATTGATTTTATATATATTTTTTATTATATTAACTCATCTTTTTATGTCGCAGAGTGAAAAGACATAATTATATAAATTGGAAATATGTAGCATTATTGATCTCATAAATGTGAAGAATAGGCCAAAAGTAGAAATTTACCTTCTTCTTCTTCTTCTTCTCGACCAGAAGAGTTTTTAGTTCTTATTTTTGCTTCGAATTAGAAAAGTGGAAATTATCTAATTCTTATTTGCGTTCCAAACCTATTTCACAACTACAAATTTATTATGGAAATAAAAAAATAAAATTATTTTACCAAAGGAATTTATGTTCCAAACTTGTTCCCAAAAATAGAAAAATAATAAAAATAGAGAAATAGAATGTTATCATTTGCACCCTAATTTTCATGTAATACACATCATCTCATAACACCCTTTGAAGGGTTATATGGTACGATTGGATCAAATAAGTTCTTGTGGAATAAATATTATAGTTTCAAAAGTTGAATATTTCTCATCTATAATTAGGATTGTACATGAGCTCGGCAACACTATAACAAAAATGGAACAAGCAATCTACTGGCCCTACCCGTTTTTTAGAAATTGAGACTTTTCTTCTTGAAATATTATGTAGAATCTCAACTAATTCAATCTTGATTTGTCATTGATATCAAAATCATAGAGTTGATTATTCTTTATTTCTTTCAATAATTCCAAGATAATCAGATAAATTAAACTATCATTTTAATGAAAAATTCACTCTATCCTTAAAAGAACATTGGTTCCGAATTTGAAACCAATAAACCAACTGGTCAGATTGATTTATGATTTTCGAAGTGGTTCTCTCGTGTCTAAAACACCTCCAACTTAACTAATCATCATCGCACATTAGTTGATAGTTGGTTCACCCTTAATTTATTATGATTGTTTGCGTAATACAATGAAATTTGACAAAAGAATAGTGCAAATATAATTTAAAATGGATCTCTTTAATGAGTGTTCTTGCAACACTTGCTAATCAGAAAGTGTTCAATCAGAAAGTATTCAAATTTCAATGCGACTCTTACACATAACACGAAAAAAAAAAGGACAATAAAATGGAAATTACAGAATTTTCATAAATAATTATTTTGACTAAAGTATATCGCTAACAAAATCGCAGGGATTAAGAGAGTATGGTTATTCATCCACTAACTTTGTTGCAATTGCCTCAAAGCACTCGCATCCTCACCATTCTCATCTCAGATCCCTACTTTTCGCTCCAAAACTCACTCCTCTCTCCCTCTCTAATCCTTCATGTCTGCAGATGCCCTTCGTGAATTTCACAGCTCTCTCTTTTCATTCTCCCCTCTCCACTGGAGAGAGAGAGAGAGAGAGAGAGAGAGAGAGAGAGCTCCTCCTCTCTGTCTCTCTAGCACATTGTTGTTTTTTCTGCCCCAATGGACTCCGATTTCGCGACCAAACGGTGCTGCGTTAGCCACGAGAAGCCCGAGGCCGTGGCCCGCCTTCAGGAAGGGATCGCCGCACTCCTATCGCGGTGGCGCGGCCTTCAACTAGCCATCGAGAACCAATGGGGCGGCACGGATTCTCTCCAGAAGTCTCACCAGCTTATCGCCGATATACTCTTATGCTTCTCTTGCTCAAAAGGTCTGTATCAAAAGAGAACAAACCACACTTTTTTACTTTCTTCGCAAAAATTTAGAATATTATTCGAATTTGAAAAAATGATGAAATAAATTACACGTGATTCCAAATGTAATGTTTGGAATATTGTGACAATTTTGAGAGTTTCAGTTTAAACAAAGTCAAAGTGCATGAGTCACAAGTTTTAAATTAAGTGAAAGTAAAAATTCAATCCATACAAACCACTAATAGTCTTTATGGTTAAATTTCTACTAAAGTATCAACTCGCCCTGCAAATTAATCAATACAGGTATGATCTGCATTGGACTGAGCCATCAAGATGTCGCAAATTTACTAATTCACTTCAATTGACCAGTTTACCGCTTCAAAATGAAGGGAAATTGCGTGCAATTCCTTGTAAAAGTTAAGAGGTTTTTTGTCCCATCTTGGCAGAAGCTATCTATGTTGAGGACTTGGAGAATTTTCTCCACGAATGCATGCTGCTTTCTTTCAACACAGAGATGGAGGATGGAAGCATTGAGGAGGTACTGTATAATGGCCTGAGTTTTCACTTCTTTTGTTTTCGGAGAATCCGATGTATTTAAACATAACCAGTGCAACCATTGGCAGGTAGCAGATCAACTCATGATGTTGCATGCGGAGTACTTGCAAGGACGTCACTAATTCCTGCATCAAAACATACAACTCTCCAACCTCCATCTCTCGTTCTAAGAAAACTTAATACCAAAAGGGACTGCAAGTGATTAAGTTTCCTGCTAATTCCATTCATTCGCCAATTGCTTATCATCAAAATTAACAAGATCAACAAGTGTCACATGCCACTTAGGGAAATTCTCATATCAGACCAAATCGATTTTGCAATATGGATGGATCTTGAGAGGCATTTTCTGAAGGCCAACTCTGGTAGCAAGGTTTTGATGAGAATCGCTTACAGAGCAGAGAGATAGAGATGACGAGGGGAACTTGTGAATCTTTCTTGCTTATTTAGTATACGAGCATGTTGTATTCTACAGGATCCCTATTCGCTTTTGGCTTGACAAACATGAAAAATAATGTTATGTCCCTTTGCTTGGTCATATGTCGATGTTTGATATGAACACCAGCATTTTACTGATGATTATTTGGCACATCTATACAGACCACTATACCATCACCGGTTGCACGTCCTATTTCATGAGTAAGAACACAATTTCTTCTGGTAAATCTTAATTTGAAATTTTGTTGCGACAGTTGATATTGCTCGCCAAATGTCCATCTTGGCTGTAGCTACGACATGTGACTACACAAACAAAACACAGAAGAGATACACTGACATAAATTTCTGGCTCTCTTCTGTGATTTCTCATTACAGGATATCAAACATCTGCATAGTAAATGCATTACTCGAGAAAAGCAATTTAATTTAATTGAAAATCGTCAGAGTCACTGCAATGTGAGGGATTATGGACATTTGGAGGTACTGCTCGTCGTGCACCACTGAAAAAACTGCAGGGTCTGCTCTGCCTTCATACTTCGTGGCCACAAAAATTGGAAAATGACGCCGACCATTGTCACCAGGGGTAATTTACCTGGTCAAGAAAGAGACTGCAACAAATTTCCAACTAATGTCATTTACGTGCACCTGCTTATCATCGAAACTAGAACAAAAGATAAAGATGTTACTCGATATCGAAGGCGAAATCTCGAAGAAAGCTTTTGAAGACAATCAATATGAAAGTGGAGAGGTGTGATGATGGTATATTTGAAAAGATGATGAGCACTGATGAGGAAAACATATGCATAATGTTTCCTTCTTATAGGGAAACAAGCGTCGTGATTTTACAAGATCCTCTTCTCTGCTGCTTTCGGCTTCATAAATAAGAAAAAACGTTTTTGTCCGTTTAGATCAATTTGTTGATAGCCATCGGCTGATTATTGATAAAAATCTGCATTGTCTGGAACATTATAATGCGAATCACGTGAATGCATTTCGTATTTCCCGAAGATTCCTTCATGGCTGGTACACAGAGACTGCACTCTCGGAAAGGAAGTGGCAATGCTGCAAGAATACTAGCCAAAAGCAAAAACTAGTATCTTTTTCGCAAAGACAAATACAAAGTACTTTCAAAAGGTGAACTTAATTCAGACGAAAAAATAGTTCGGAGAGGAAGAGTGGAGCATCCCTCATTGGTCACTTTCATCTTTAACAATGAACACCAAAGAAAGTACCAAAAAATATTAACAGAGGACTCCTTAAGAATGAATGAAAAGGGCTTTCAACAAGAGAAAGATCTACCATTTGAATACTTAATTTGTACTTTGTCACATTACTAGGTGACTAAAATTTCAAGGTAAAAACGAAAGTCACTCACCGAATATCATTCTTAATCACAGCAACACCCTATGATCACCATATGTGCAGGCACAAAACATTAATCAAATTACCAAAAATGTACCTAGACAAAGATTCAGTCTCTCTGCCTCCCCTCCATAATTTTTCATTATAAGATATCAAAACATTCTGTATGATGTTCGAAGGGTTTTTCATAGAGAAAACTGCATTAATGTAACCGATGATACTTCATTAGGACGACTCTCTAAGTTCTCTAACGATGCCTTTCTTGGGTCTGCTCGGACCCCACGGCGAACCAAATCACTTGTAGTCCCAAAAATGCATAAGAAAGACGCCGGCCCATGCAGGGATAAAAGGGACATTGCGGTTCGTTGTACCTAGCAAATCTCCTCTCCCCCTCGCTTCAGAAAAGCTCAGAAGAACGAGAAACGAAAAGCAAGAAGCGAGAACACAGACCTATAAAACTCTCAACCATCTTCAACCTCAAAGTCGCAAGGTAAGGCCTTCATTGCAAGCTTTTTGGGTGAAGTTCTTTCTGCGTGCGCATTGCTTGTGGCTCTATGATCTTCTTGTTCTTGCACGGCTCCACCATCTCCTCATCATCACCAAGTCTTTACATAAAGGTCTCATTTTTGCTTGCATCTTTATTTATTTTTAGACTCTTTCTTGGCGTTTAAGATCTTTTTCTACGTGGAAGCCCGTGGTCAGGTCAGGCATTAAGTTGCTCCTCACGTTACAAGTTGTGGGAATTCTCGTTTGTCGTTGCTGTTCTTGACGTTCTGGACTTTGAACATTGTTGCTCTTACTAGTGATTCTCTTGCGAAAGTTTCAATCCTTTCCCATGAACCGGTGAATGGGGTTCCTGTCTCGTTTCAAAAAGCCTGTTTTTACAAAATACCTGAGTGGATAAGGATATTTTGGTGATAGGAGCTAGTTATGTGATCGGTAGCATTATGCTGCCGCGTCCTGTTTTGTTCTGAGATGGCTTCTTTTCTACCAGTCGCTGTACCGCTAACTCAGGAGCATTATGGAGAAGGGGAAGCGAGTAATGGGAAATGAAGCATCTGGTGATGAGGGTTTGAAGACAAACAATCTGTCCCTATACCCTGTCAAACATAATAGTTCGGGTGAGGGTTTACCTTATGCTCCAGTAGATTGGCCGAATCCCGGTGATACTTGGTATTGGTGGGTTGGCAACAGGACCTCTCGTTCTGGTTTCTATAGAGACAGATTGTTATATCTTCCAAAGCGCCTCCATGGCCAGGGCTGTAATTCTCGCTTTGCGAGCAAGTGTTCTCTTGAACACTATATCTCTTTGCAGTTTCCCAACGCAGATGTCAATGAGTTCTTTGCTTCTTTTAGCTGGATGGTTCCCTCTACGAGGCATTACTCAAGGAAAGGTGAGAATTAAGTCTTAATTTCGTTATCTTGTTTTGTAGCCATCATTCGATTCGCAAGTCTGATGCTTCAGAATTTGGAAGGTCTAGTATGGTCATAATGTTTGTGCAAGCTGCATTTTTGGATCACACGCTCTGTTCATCTCTTTGGTGACTTATGGCTATAACATTGTTTAGAAAGTAAAATTCGTTGGAAGGTCGGATCTTTATGCGATAGAAGATGCTACAAAAAATAGAAAATTTAGACTATTCCAAATGAGCATATAGACTTAAAGATTGCCCGATCTATTGGACCAACTATTAGTAATATTTAGTCACAAAGGAGAAGGATGAGCCTGTTTGGGGTTTAGAAGAAAATAATATTCCTGTGCCATGCTTGTGGAGTTTAGAATCTTTAAGTTTACGTTTTGTTATTTGCATCGAGAACACCAAATATGCGGAGTTTCAAAATACTTCAACGACCCTGCCATTTCTATAAGGGGGATCTCTTCTAGCGTTAAAATGAAGGTTTCCTTATACAGTCTGTAATCTAGGTAAGTATCGTGTATGGCTCAAAAAATTTAAGGACTTGATATACAGTCTTTTCCATTTTAATTTTCAGAGAAAATCCTGATTGTTCATTTGCCAGTTTTGATGGAAAACCTGTTTGCTACATTCTCAGAGGTATACATCTTATTTATGTATTATGGTTTAATGATTTTGTTTTCGGAGAAGTTATACCCGTTGCCATGTATGCGTAAAGATGTGGAGCCAAGACTCGCAAAATTTAGGATATTGTTCCACTTCTTCGTTGTCCAATGTTTAAGAAAAGTTCTGACATTTTGTTCTGATGTAGTTATATTTGGATCACTCTGACATGCAGAATTGCATCCAGATTTCTTTCCACAGGTACCAATGGATGAAATTGTATCCAAGCGGAGAGAAGGAGCCCCCTGTAGTTCCAAGAGGATAAAAAAAGCAGGACCAGCTACTTCACAAGCCTTCCCTAGGCACAAAACCCGACAATCTTTCAAAATGCCAGCTCAAGCCAACATTAGAAATGATGAGTCTGTGATTGACTTGTGTACTCTGGAGGATGGTAGCACAAGTGATGGAAGTGAATATTCAGGAAGTGTCTCTGAGTCACATATTGATCTTGAGGACGTTGCTCCTGACCAAAGCACCGGTTCTAGCTGCTATGCACCCAATGCTTCCAAGGCACAAGATGTGCGAAAAGTTGAGGAAATTCATGCTCAATTTTGTGGAGAAGATATTGATGAGTGTCTAAAGTCATTGGAACACATTCTTTCTCAGCACAATGATGAAGCTCAGGTGCAAACTCCTTTGGCTTATGTAGGTTCTGATATGGCAGAGGAATTGTCTACTAACCGCAAGAAGCTTTCTTCCATTCTTGCCCTGGATTTCTCATGCGTGCTGTCCTCAAAGTACCTGGAAGAGATTAGTTATTCCATAGAGGATCTCCCGACTGATCCCATCTTGACTGTGGATCAACTGCGTAAGTTGAAGATAGTCCAAGAAATTTCCAAAGCCAGCGAGGTTTCTTTGCATTGCAAGGGAATTGCCGAGCAAGCTCACAAATTTTTCGGAGCCATAAAAGACCATGTTTGTTCTATCAAGAGAGAGGTCAGCAAGCTGAAGAAGGGAGCAGGAGAGTTGGAGTTGGAATCTCATGTAGAATCCAACTCATCTCTTGTGGAAGAGATAGATGAACAAATTGCCCAACTTCAATCTAGGAGAGCCGAAATTGCTGTAAGCTCAAGTTGACGAATAAGGAGAAAGATCAGGTGGTTGCTCAGCAGAAAATCTTGGCAAACTCTTTATCAACTGTTGTGCAAGAGATCCAGACTGCCAGTACTGAAATCCCAATATGGGAAATGAAGAAGAAAACTGCTGAAAAGGAAATGTCTGAGATTCTCGCCAGGTATGCACATCTCAAAGGCTTATTCTTTGAGAAATTGGGCTGAAACTGAAATA
Organism: Eucalyptus grandis; assembly: GCF_016545825.1. Classification (NCBI taxonomy): domain Eukaryota; kingdom Viridiplantae; phylum Streptophyta; class Magnoliopsida; order Myrtales; family Myrtaceae; genus Eucalyptus; species Eucalyptus grandis. Next base: position 47,340,594 of record NC_052619.1, on the reverse strand, counting down.
CAAGCCAACGATATGCTTTCAGGGTAACAATGCTTCGTGGCCTTTGTGTCTCAATCCTGACTTTTGAATCTTCTCAGTGTTATGTTGAATTGACATGGATATGAAAGGTTATTTCGGTGGGTTTAATAGGGTCACCAGTTGTGCAATCTGTATTGCTAGGGGAAAGAGAGCTACTAGTAAAAACTCGGATGTGAATCGCAATTCACAACTCATGTCCCGAAATTGTCTCTGTTCAACTCCTTCGACACCATTTTAGCACTTCTCATGCTGCTGTTTGCGACTACATGCTCAATGTAACTTGAAATATCAGTAGATTTGATTGCGACCGAGCGATATATCCAATTTGGCTTACCAAGGCATGTGATTTATCAGCTCAAGTCGCCGGCTTGTGACAAGTCTTACTTATCTTAGACCACCGAGATCAAATAAATCAGCTTAACGATCTTGTAATGCACGATTCTCATCAACCTACTTGTGTTTGAACTTGAGAACTCTTTTTACTCTATGATATGCAGCGAATTTGCAGAAAAATGTGTTATAAGACTTGAGAGAATTTTTTTCTTTGCTTGAGGCTAATTGGTTCAACCTTATTGTTGCTTCTCCCTTGCTCATTGCAAAAACAGGTTTTCTTTTCTTCTGTCAAATGCTCGATATTTTCTTGTTAATATCTGACATTTAGTTCATTCTTTCATGCCACAAATCTCTTGGACGAAAATAAATTTGGAGTCTGCTTCACATCTTAGTAGCTTACTCACAATTATCTTTAACTTTTACGACTTATAAGACTAGTGACATTTCGACTCAAAAAAAAAAAACAAACAAGACTGGTGACATATTACCATGAAACATAATATCATTGGGTAGTTGGACAGAGCAAGAAACTATTTCAGCATATATAACTTAAGGTTCATTATGGCATGTGTATTATCAACTATTTTTCTAAATTCAAACGCACGTGTATCACTAATGCGAGGAAATAGTTTCTTTTCTGCTGAGTGCTGACTCTGTTTCTGGACTAATATAAGAACAAACTTAGATAGATATATTATTTTAATTGAAACTATATACCCACTATTTTGAAACTTATAAAACACCCCATTAGAGAAGAGTTTATTTTAGCCTAATTTTGTTTCCTTGAAAAACTACCTTTTTTTCCTCATAAATGCATCCGGCATGGCGCCCTTATTAATCAATAAAAAGTACGCAAACTCTCCTTCAACTAAATTCTGAAGAGTCTTACTAATGAATGCTCCTGGAAACTCATAAACCATGTTTATATTGGAAATATATTTCCAATTAATCGATTTATGCATTACACAAAGGAAAAACAACACATTGAAAATAACAAATATTTTCGATTAGTTTCTTAATTAGAGCATTTGTTAACGAAATTCAATTTAAAATAATGGTTCATGTGGAAGCAGCAGCATTGCAGCAACTTTTGCAAGGCGTATTTTGTCCTCGGCAATTTCTTCAAATTCTAAAATTTGCTGCCCCTTTTTTTTTTTTTTTGTATTTCTTGCAATTGTCCTTTTAAGTTTTCGAAAATCTATGTATTTGTTAGGAATGTGCACGTTTCGGAGTGGATAGAATATTTATCCTATCTTTGAACATACCTTGTAATTATGGCTCCGAATTTTTGAAACACCTAACTACCCTCAGTTGGAAAAAAATTTCATAAAGAAAATTAAGTCCACTTAATTTAAAGCTATATAGATATGGGACGAGCTAATGATGTCTCTTAAAGATAATTATGCCATTGAAATATTTTTTTCTTGTAGGAATTGAAATATTTTTCTTGTAGGAATTGAAATATTTTATTTCAAATATGAGTTATCTAGAGTTTAGGCAGCTATATTTCCCATTTCTCAAATCAGCTTAATATTGATTTAGGGTGTGTATGGCAACGTTTCTATTCTGGGGAACTATTTTTTTCAAAAAGAATTTTTTTCAATTTTTACTTCAAGAACAATTTCTGAGTAAAATAAAGTGTTTGGTAATTATACAAAATTTATATTCTTGTAATAGAAAAAGAATAGAAATGCGTCTGGTAAAAATTTATAAATTTTTGTATTTGTTTGTTTTTCTTCTTACTCACGGACTGCTAATTGTTGCATGACCGCTGCACGACGGCTGCACGACCGTTGCACGACGGCTGCACGACCGTTGCACAATCGTTGCACAATTGCCGCACAACCGCCGACCGTCATTGTCGATTGCCGCATGACGACTGCATGACCGCCGCACAATTGCCGCATGACCATCGTTGCAGGATTGTTGCCCATAGCCCACTAGCTACGAGAGGGGGCGATGGCCGGTGAGCTGTGGATGGCGGTCCTATGGTGGCAATCGGCGGCGATGGTTGATGGTCATGCAATGGCAAGCGGCGATTGTGCGGTTGGCAATGGCAAGCTGCCGGTGAACAGTGGCGATAGTCGGGCGATGGGCTACAGGCAGCGGCAATCGTCGCCGACGATCATCTACTGACGATGGCCATTAGCAGCAGGAGGTGGCCGACAGTGGCCATAACAAGGAAGAGGACAAAAGAAAAATAGAAAAGAAAAAAAAACTTATTTCTTGAAATTGTTTCCGAGAACAAAAAGCTATTTTTTTTTTGTTTTCTTATTTCTGTTCTAAATCTATTCTCCAATCACTTTTCTATTCCGGAAAATAGAAAAATAAGTTGACGTTACCAAACAGATTTTTGTTTTTTTTGTTTTTTGTTTTGGTTACGGGGAACAAAAGAACATAAATCGGGAGAAATGGAAATGTTACCATATAGGCCCTTAATATGCTGAATCCACTTTTTGTCAGGGAACCTACGCGATAGGTACCAGGCTAGCACAGGGGCAAGCAGTCTGATGAGGAGGAACCAGTTTAGGTGGTGATAGATCCCTGGCTTTCCAAACATTTTGAGCGGGCCGATGACTCCCCAGATGATTGAGGCGTCGTGAAAGACATTGTCGCCGGGGTATGTCCATAGGCTTCCCTGTGGTAGCTGAGACTGTTTGCATATATTGGGACTGCTGGTGATTAGCCACCACACAGTGGCAAAATAGACGCTTGAACCGATGATCGTCCCAACCGTGGAATTGGGAAGTTTCACAATGTTGTGAGTAGGCCCAAAGTGAGAAAAAGGTAGGAGTTTAAAAGGCCTCAAATCTCTGTGATGTAATTTATCTGAACCAGGAACATCGACTTCGGAGGAATCTTCAAGTAGTGACCTAATTTGAAGTCTGAAGTAAATGAGATCGCTTGGACCATGCTGATGTAGCCATACGTCTTGAAGGATATGTTGTCGAGAGGCTTCCCTGGATAAATAAATCCTATGATCAACTCCATGATCACATTTAGCCATAGCGTTTGCAATAGCAAATTTCGTGTGTGTGAGAAATGTTTTTCTTTAGTATCGACCTGTTAATTTACCTCACATTCTCATGTTGCTAGATATGTAAATTACATTGTTTGTCGTGGCTATGATGATCCTAATTGGTAATGTGAAGAATAGTGCCATCCCACACGCTAGGAGGAGTCCCCACCAAGGCAGTTGGAACTGTTTGTCGAAACCTTCACAAACCCATAGAGCAAGTCCCAACACTACAATCAAGATAATGTGAAACCACTACTAAGGAACTGCTTCATAGTTATGCTTCATCAGCCTGGTGTGCACGTCTCCGAGGTAATCGCCTCCCAATGTTTTCTTTGACATTTGCCAGATTGTTCTGGACCAGATAACAATTGGAAACCAAATTTTTTGCTGAGTTGAGTAAATGACAATTTAAAATTCTTTGTACTACATCTACGTTGCATATGCAAGTAATGATACATTGCTCACGACTGGGGAGAAAATAGATAAAAATGAAGAAACGTACTTTCCATGGAACAGGGCGACATACATAAAGATAGCAGCTAAAACTGCAAAATTCAGCCCATAATTTAAGGCAAAGAAGATGATGAGGTAAAGTTTGCTATAACCATCGTAGGCCTCTAGATTCAAGTCAAAATTTTGGGCATTAAGAATCCAAGTAAGGTTATATTCTTGGTGAGACGAGTCGAAATTCTTGAAGGAAATCATGGGGAATCGTTTAGCCTCGTATGTATTGGAATAATAAAGGATGGGGAGAATGACATAGACAATCAAGAAGAGCCCAGCAAGGATGTTGAGAATGGAAGAGCTCGGGAAGGCTAGAGGGCTTCCCAAGAATGAGGAGACTGAGGACCAGTCGAAGCTGAACGAGCCCAACCCGAAGCCGTAGGAACCAGAACCGACTTGCTGTGCAATGATTGATTTCTTCCATATCTAGCAAACAACCAAGAAGTAAACGATTCTTTTGAAAAGATATTCCGGCATTAGATAATAAGCAAAGCTTGATATGAAAAACACTAGGAAAAATTGGATCCTCGTAAATCCTCCCTTGGGCCTCTTTTCCTTTTCATGCAAAGCCCTGAATGTGAGATAAAAAGTTGATAATGTGAACGAATGGAGGTGAGGTTCAGAGGAAGGTAACAAGAAGAAGAAGAATTTTCTCTCGTGAGAGCCAAAAGAAAGGGAACAGGCACTTGAACAGAGAGACCTGTACAAGGTTGGATGGCCACTGCACGACTGCCGCACGACGGCTGCATGACCGTCGCACGATCGTCGCACAATTGCCGCACACCGCCAACCGTCGCCACCAACCGTTTCATGATGACTACACGACCATCGCACGACCGCCGCACAATTGCCGAACGATCGCCGCCTGCAGATTTCCGCCCACAGCCCACCAAATACGAGAGGGGCGGTGGCCGGTGAACTGAGGGCGGTCTTGTGGCGGCGACGCAGCGGCAACGGTTGGGATCGACATGCAACGGCAGGCGGCGATGTGCGGCAATTGGCAACGGCAGGCTACCGATGAATGGCGGCGGTCGTCGCAGATGGGCTACAGGTGGCGGCAACCGTCGCCGACAATCGGCTGCCGATGGTTGTCGTGAGCGGTGGGAGGTGGCCGACGATGGCCACAACAAGGAAGAAGAACAAAAGAAAAATAGAAAAGAAAAAATATTATTTCTTGAAATTGTTTCCGAGAATAATAAGCTATTTTTTTTTTTGTTTCTTATTTCTGTTCTAAATCTATTCCTCAATCACTTTTCTATTCCGGAAAATAGAAAAATAAGTTAATGTTACCAAACAGATTTATGTTCTTTCTTTATTCTGGGAAACAAAAGAACATAAACCGGGAGAAATAGAAACGTTACCATGCTGGCTCTTAGTATGCTGAATCCACCTTTTGTCAGGGAACCTATGCGATAGGTACGAGGCTAGCATAGGGGCAAGCAGTCCGATGAGGAAGAACCAATTCAGGTGGTGATAGATCCCTAGCTTTCCAAACATCCTGAGTAGGCCGATGACTCCTCGGATGAATGAGGTGTCATAAAAGACATTGTCGTCGAGGCATGTCCATAGACTTCCCTATGGTAGCTGGGACCGTTTGCATATGTTGGGGCTACTGGTGATTAGTCACCACACGGTGGCAAAATAGACGTTTGAACCGATAATCGTCCCAACCAACTGTGGAATTGGGAAGTTTCACAATGTCGTGAGCAAGCCCAAAGTGAGAAAAAGGTAGGAGTTTAAAAGGCCTCAATTCTCTGTGATGTAATTTACTTGAACTAGGAACATCGACTTCGGAGGAATCTTCAAGTAGTGACCTAATTTGAAGTCTGAAGTAAATGAGATCGCTTGGACCATGCTGATGTAGCCATACATCTTGAAGGATATGTTGGCGAGAGGCTTCCTTGGATAAATAAATCCTATGATCAACTCCATGATCATATTTAGCCCTAGCATTTGCAATAGCAAATTTCATGTGTGTGAGAAATGTTTTTCTTTGGTATTGGCTTGTTAATTTACCTCACATTCTCGTATTGCTAGATATGTAAATTACATTGTTTGTCGTGGCTGTGATGATCCCAATTGATAATGTGAAGAATAGTGTCATCCCACACGCTAGGAGGAGTCCCCACCAAGGCAGTTAAAACTGTTTGTCGAAACCTTCTCAAACCCACAGAGCGAGTCCCAACACTACAATCAAGATAGTGTGAAACCACCACTTAGGAACTGCTTCATAGTTCTACTTCATCAGCCTGGTGTGCACGTCTCCGAGGTAACTGCCTCCCGCTATTTTCTTCGACATTTACCAAATTGTTCTGGACTAGATAACAATTGGAAAACCAAATTTTTCGTTGAGTTGAATAAATGACAATTTAAAATTCTTTGTAGTACATCTACGTTACGTATGTAAGTAATGATACATTGCCCACGACTAGGGAGAAAATATATAAAAATGAAGAAACGTACTTTCCATGGAACAGGGCGACATGCGTAAAGGTAGTGGCCAAAACTGCAAAATTCAGCCCATAATTTAAGGCAAAGAAGATGATGAGGTAAAGTTTGCTATAACCATCGTAGGCCTCCAGATCCAAGTCAAAATTTTGGGCATTGAGAATCCAAGTAATGTTATATTCTTGGTGAGACGAGTCAAAATTCCTGAAGGAAGTCATGGGGAACTGTTTAGCCTCGTATGTATTGGAATAATAAAGGATAGGGAGAATGACATAGACAATCAAGAAGATCCCGGCAAGGATGTTGAGAATGGAAGAGCCTAGGAAGGCTAGAGGGCTTCCCAAGAATGAGGAGACTGAGGACCAGTCGAAGCTGAACGAGCCCAACCCGAAGTCGTAGGAACCAGAACCGACTTGCTGTGAGTGATTGATTTCTTCCATATCCAACAAACAACCAAGAGGTGAGCGATTCTTTTGAAAAGATATCCCGGCACTAGATAATAAGCAAAGCTCGATATGAAAAACACCAGGAAAAATTGGATCCTCGTAAATCCTCCCTTGGGCCTCTTTTCCTTTTAATGCAAAGCCCTAAATGTGAGATAAAAAGTTGGTAATGTGAACGAATGGATGTGAGATTCAGAGGAAGGTAACAAGAAGAAGAAGATTTTTGTCTCATGAGAGCCAAAAGAAAGGGAACAGGCACCCGAACAGAGAGACATGTACAAGGTTGGATAGCCACCGCACGACCGCCGCACGACGGCTGCACAAGCATCGCACGATTGTCGCACAATTGCCACACGACTGCCGACCGCCGCATGACGACTACACGATTGTCGCATGACGACTGCATGACCGTCGAACGACTGCCACACAATAGAGAGACCTGTACAAGATTGGATGGCCACCACATCTACGGAGAGTCCACCGGGTATTTTTTGAACAAACCAGCCTAGCCGTAGCCAAGCAACTATAATTCATTTCGCAAGAAGAATTATGAGTTTTTCTATGTGTTGATGGGCCTAAATAGACCTGTCTACCCACGTTAGGCCTAAGAACCCGACCCACATGTTAAGGGCCTATGGAGGAAGGGTTGAGATATGAAAGGGTACGTTGAGGGGTTACGTCTTTTGGAAGAGGCGTTTTACGTTAAGAGGTTACGTCTCTTCCAAGAGACGTTTTAAGAGAAAAAGAAAAAGGGAATGTACCTTTACGGATGTACGTTGAGATAAAGTGCTCTCCTCCTCCAAAAAGAATGTAAGAATAGTATGCTTCCAAAAACAGAGTTTCTCCCCCTTAAAGTAATAGTACACTCCTTGGTAGAACGAGATCAGAATTCTTTCTTGAATTTCAACATTAGTGTTTAATCTGTGAAAGACAAGGTACATTCGACTCTGTAATGTACTTTTGATCGGTGATACATGTGACTCCTAGGCTCGTTTTCCGCATTTGTTTTATGAGTTCGATTCAGTATCGGATCGGTTTTAGGGAATTTGTTTTTTCCAACATTGGTATCAAAGCCATTATTCATGTTTCCCGATCCCTTTTCATGTTTATCATTTGCTTATGATTGAATTTTTTGTGAAACACTGCCGTCGGTCGATCGGGGACGAAAAATCCCCACACCTGTACTTCCCCCCTCGTTTTTGGGTTTTCTGTAAATCAAAGTTCGTTTTTGATAGCGTAGGGTCGAAGCTCTCATCGATATGAGAAAATCGAGTGGTGGATCGCCACTAGAGGCCATCAGACGTGCACACACCGATTCGGTCCCTCCGAGCGCATGTGACGCACATGCCATTTCGATCCCAGGCGCGTGCGACGCACACGCGCGGTCGCTGGCGAGTGCCATGATGTCATCCACGCACTGTGTGGCACGTGCCGGGTTGGTTGGTTCGACCCAACTCGACTCATGCGACTCGACAAGATTGACTCTGACCCGTTGACCTCGACTCGTCTGACCGTTGACCCGTTTGACCGTTGACTTTGATCATTGACTCGTTGACTTAGGCCATTGACCGGTGTTGATCACCGTTGACCGTCGTTGACTGCCAAAAAAAAAAGGAAAGAAGAAAATTATATATTTTCCGTTTTGTTCATTGTGGATCATAAGTAATCCATTTTTTGTTCTGTATTTGTTGCAGAAACCATGGAAAATTACATATTTTCCGTTTTGTTCATTGTAGATTATAAGTAATCCATTTTTGTTCTGCATTTGTTATAGGAACACGCATGCCTGCATTTCCGAGAATGGACAAAGAAAATGCAAGACTTAAAGGGCTAATGATAGAGTTAGCTAATTATCGGTGGAATAACGGTGATGTAGTATCACACGTGATCAAGATCAATCAAATGATACAAGAAATTATTTGGAATGGTTATCATATGCCGAATTTTGAGAAAATGCTAGCCTTAATGAACACTCTTCTACCTGAATGACAAGCGATGTTAGATCGCCTATGGGAGGTCAACGTGGTCTCGGGTTATAAGAGGCTTGTAGTAGCTTTTGTAAGAAAATACTATAAAATCGAGTTAACCAAAACTTCAACCTTTGGTTGAGTGTCACATGGCGCAGAGTGAATGCGCCTTGGAGATAGCATGAGAGCTCTCCAAAGGCTTTTTCGTGGTTGGCCAATATACCTTTAGTATTCTCAGAGATTTTTACTAAGAGATTAGAAGAGACTTTCCCTATTTATTTTTCTTAGATTAGTTTGAAATGTTTTAGGTGTAAATATCTCTTTCTATGTTGATAATTTCCTCTGAATATATTACTTAGTGTAATAGACATGTTTAATTATTGAAACTCTTCTTCTCCAGCCTGGTAGGATCCTTCAAGAAATGCAGCTTTGGTAGGTTAGAAACATTTCCATCCTAGCATCTCTGAGTGTCTCTAGGCTTTGAACTAAAGGGCTGAGTAGTTTTTTGCTAGAAGGCTGTCCCTGAAGGGCTTGAACGGGGTTGTTCGCCCACTATGGGATGCATACCTGCAGAAAATTTACTCTCCTTCCGTAGTTCTAAGTCTAGGTCCATTCATGGTATCAGAGCCATGGTTTCGTTTTTAATAGTATCCATTCCATGCACTTGATAGGTGAATCTAGAGCTGAGAAGATCTCTTCTTATCATGTCTACAGAACCAGAAATCCTCGAAGCACCAGTTTCTCTTACACCTTCATCTTCGTCTTCAACACCTCCTAAGTTTCGTGTCTCTAATGCTTCTAAGATAGACTATCTTTATGAAGTCTCTCTTAGTGATGAAACCAAGATTTCTGAAACCCAGCTCCCCCTCATGAACCCTTATTCCACTTTTGCAAAGCCAAACTCATCATTTTCACCCATCCGCTCCATTCGCCAGCTTATTCACCAAACCCCAAAGCAAGTAAAGGAGTACGTCCAGTCCTCCAAATTCGACCAGCATCCTATTCCTGCTACTGAAAAGGAATACTTTGTTACTCTCCAGATCCCTCTAGAATTTCCCAGACAATGGGCTCGACAGGGATACACTCATGTCCATTATGGAGCTGTTCGTCTTGCTCTAACCTTCCACGGTCAGAAAGGTTTGCCGGTTGTGGCAAGAATAGCATTGCTAGACACCAGGTTTTTACAATACCAGCATGCTTGCATTGGTACTGTTCAAACTACTTTGAATGCAGGAATAGTCTTTGTCACTCTATACCCCCAACTTCAACATCGCCCTTTCATATCCTCAGTTACTTTCTTTTATGAAAGTCCAAGTTCAACTTATTGGAGCCCCTCAAACTGCTGACTCTGTAGCTGCAACACTACATTACTAGATGGTTTATCGAGTGCAGAACCATGCACTTGATCTCAACTTCAATAATGGTAATGAAGATGTCTTGTTCATCTCTATGCAAAATGACCAATCATCCTGTATCCATGTTCCTAAACAGATTCCAAAGGATACGTTGGCCAAGCTTCTTCCAGAAACCTGGATTACCAACTACGAAAAACTACATCAGCACAACAAGCCTTTCCAGTCTACGGACTCGAGTTCGTAAGGAAAAAAGATGGAACTGTCTCCATCAAATTTGGCAAGGAAAAGGAAGAAAGTCCTTCTATCTTCCAAACCCTCTTCATGATTGAACCATGTGTTCCTCAATCCATTTCCGAGCTAGACCCAAAAAAAGCATGTTCGACACTTTGATGGTGATGGACATCCTGTTCATTACTATAAAGACAATTATGGTCATTGTTTTTGGGATCCTTTCTGCCAATGTTCCTCCTGTATAAATTCTCCTGATGAGGTAGACCCTTTTGCAAAGTCTCCACCTCTACGGAAGAGGCCAAAGGATAAAATGTTCCAAAGGTACTTAGACGGAGATTCATCCGTTGATACTCTTGGTGAATGCGACAAATACCAATTCATGGTTTCTTATGCACCACCTCCACCACCAGAGTCTAGTACTACATCCCAAGCCTCATCAGATCCACCCAAAACACCACCACCATCTCCTCCCCAGAAAAAGCAAGTCCTCTCTCCATTCTATAAGCCAATCCTTAAGTGGGCTAAGAAGCATTCTTACCCCCTCGAAGTTCCAGAAGAAGCACCACCTACTTCTTCTATCGCTATGTTTCAGGATACTGACTTTCCTCCTCTTGTTAAGGAAGGTTCTAAACTCTCGTTCCCTGCTGCAGAAGAGTTTATTGATCCTCATGGTAGGTACTGCCATGTTCCTAAAGTTCCTACTCCCACCGATGTGGATGAACATGGGAGACAGAAAAAAAACCTCTACCGCTGAAGCTGTTCTAAATTGGCAATCAGAGACTCTGTTAGCACAAAACAATGCCTTCAAGGCAATTGACTCCAAAATTGGAAATGTGTAACAAGATCTCCAAAGGTATGATGAAAGTACCAAGAAGATACTTTCGAATTCCAGAAAAGGCTTCACGCCTTGGAATCGTGGACAACATCTTGGGTACCATTATCTCGAAAATCCAAAGCCAGAAATAGAGAAGCTCAAAAACCAAATCCAGCTTCTTGAAGAAGGAAGGTTCAGACCATTTGACCCATTGGCACCACCTGTTAAAACCGGGTATTTACCCCCACTACCACAAACATCCATTTTTGCCACTATTCCAACATATCCTTATAGAAGAGAATCGGATATGGCAGACTTACGAAATCGCCTCAAAACCCTGCAGAAGGAAAATGGGAAAGAAAAAGTACCACCTACAGGAGCAAGTTCCATTGTCATAAGAGAAGGGCCAGAATAGATGATGCTATCAAATCCATTAGAATCTTTTCTAAAGGATTTAGGCACCCAGGAACCTGACTCTGTTATTCAACAGCCTGAACAACCTGATCCTCCCAATCCAGAAAATAGACTCGCTCCCAAAAGAGAGCAAACTTCTAATGATACTGAAACAGAATCTTCAGTATCATTTTCCTCCTCCTCATCCTTCTCAATTCCTACAGTTGATACCCTCCCCATTGCACCAGTTACCTCATCAATATTCATGGTTGATGATGACATGGAATCAGATTATTCTAACATAGAAATGGGTCAGACAAGCAATCCTACTCAGTATGCGTCCATCGCATCAAAACAATTCTTCACCATTGATGACATTCCTTATCAGAAATGGCCAACAAGGCTTGAAGAATTTCATACTTGGTTGAATACCCAGTCTATCACCAATCATGATATGAATGATGTCTTGTATAACTTCGTTACAAGATTCACAGGAAGCTTGAAGTTCTGGTGGCAATCACTGTCAGAGCAGGACCAGATTCATTTTCTGATGTCACCTAATTTCAGCCATGCCCTCACTCTCTTATATCATGTCTTTGTGGGAAAACCCGGTGATCTCATAGAGATAAAAAGAAGAGAGTTTTTTGAAAGACGATGCTGCTCCCTCCAGAAGAAACATCTTGATAAGCATTTTAAATTAATGCTTCAAACCTTTTATCAAGTTGGAGCAGACCCAAATTTGAAGCATGTTTTCCTTACTTCCATCCCGAAAGAATTATCCCAGATGGTTGAAAGATCATTCTTTGGAAAACAAAGGCGGGTACAAGATATTCCCTTAGGGGAAATACGGCAAGAAATCCATCTTTGCCTAGAAGAATTATGCTTAAAACGCCAGATGGTGCGAACATACATCACAGATGATAAACGCCTCGAATCAGCCTGCTTCCGTCAGGAGCTGAAAATTAAATGCTCCAAGAAAGACTGTGATGGTACATGTGGCAAGCATTCTCAAAAGAAGAAACACTACAAGAAGTTTTGGATAAAGAAATCCAAACATGGCTCCAAGCATTTCCGGAAAAAGAAGAAATGGCGATACCTACGCAAAAGAAAGGATCGCACAAGTCACAAAAAATCAAATCGTTGCTACATTTGCAATCAGAAAGGACATTTTGCCAAAAATTGTCCTCAAGCGAGAAAATGTCAGAATCATCTAATCCGTCATATTGAGAACGAAATAGGTATTTCCCTCGAAAATGATGATATTGAATCCTTATTCTCTGCTGATGAAGAACTATCTGAACAAACTCTTTGTGCCATTTCCTCTTACCAAACTTCCAGTGAGATTGAGTCAGACTCGTAGTCCAAGATATTTTCCATACATCACCATCATCCCTTAACCAAACCTTGACATATTTTCAAGTCAAACTCACTTTGTCCACACTTCCCCGTAAAAATCCTTACATCAAAGTTTGCCAAACCTATCATTGTTATTGCTCTCATTGACACAGGAGCAAGTTTTCTATCCTAGATACCAAAATTCCTCCTGAAGAATTCTGGACTCCTTACACCAGATACTTCAGTGCGTCGGGAGATACTTTCTCCACAAATGTCAAAATCACTCATGTAATTGTCCAGTTCTTCTCGCGATGCTCTATAACTGCAAGATTTTTGGATCTAACCTTCCCAATAAAGACTTGATAATTGGGTGGGACATCATGACTCAAATCTCTCGGCTTCGTATCATTCTGGAAAATGTCTTAGGTATAAAGATCATTTCTAAGTTTGTCAATATCCAGAGACTCTTTTCCATCCAAATGAGTCTACTAGATCCGATTATGCAGAAGTTATTATAATCTTGTTCAGAATCCCATGCAGAATTCGCTCAAAAATGCTCTCATCCTTTATGGGAAAACCCAGAGTTCTTTGTTCGCCTTCCTTTCAAGAAAAATGAAGACATAAACCCAACCAAGGCGAGCCACATGGGAATGAAGCCAGAACATTTGGTTCTAGCTCAAAGAGAATGCTCGGAACTTTTACAACAAGGCCTTATTGAAGTTTTCGACTCACAATGGGCTTGTGAAGCCTTTATGTCAATAAGCGTGCCGAGCAAAATAGAGGAAAAATGAGATTGGTGATCAATTATCCACCTCTCAATCTTTTCCTCCAAGATGATAAATTCCCTTTACCATCTAGAGATTCTCTCTTTAGTGGTCTAACCAAGGTCCACATCTATTCTAAATTCAACCTCAAAGCCAGATTTTGGCAATTGGGCATTCATCCTGAAGATAGATCCAAAATAGGATTCTGTATCCCGAACCAGCACTTCCAATGGAAAGTTCTTCCTTTTGGTTTAAAGGTAGCACCATCCCTTTTTCCAAAAGGCCATGTGTCACATCTTCCAACCAATTCTATCGAGTGCAGCTGTATACATTGACGATATTATGCTCTACAGTCCTGATGAGCAGTCATACTGTCAACTTCTTGAGCAGTTTGCAGAAATCGTGAAAAAAGTATGGCATTATGCTTTCCCAAAGAAAGATGAACATTGCCCAAACAGAAATCGAATTTCTTGGTATGCACCTTAACAAAGGTACATACTACCTAGGGCCACATATCGCTCAAGAATTACTGAAGTTTCCTCAGGATAACTTCACAACAAAGCAAGTCCAGCAATTTCTTAGGATAATTAATTATCTCAGGGTTTTTGTCCCAAATATTGCAAAGCTTCTGATCCTTTTGCAATCCATGCTGAAGAAGAATTCCCCACCTTGGGGAAAAGCCCAGACCAAAGCAGTCGCTGAACTTAAGGAGATTATGCAAAATCTCCCACCATTACAAATACCATCAACATGCAAAAGAATTCTTCAAACTGACGCCAGTGATGAATACTGGGCAGCTGTTCTTTTTGAAGAAATTGATGGTAAGAGACTCCTCTATGCTCATAAAAGTGGAAAGTTTTCCCAAGCTAAAATGCATTACCATTCCACTTTCAAAGAAATCTTAGCAGTCAAAAATGGAATCAAAAAGTTTGAGTTTCATCTCATCGGCCACCACTTCCTGGTGGAATTAGACATGGCATCTTTTCCTCGGATGACCAAGTTTAAACGAAACAGATTCCAAATTCTCAACTACTTCGATGGGTTGAATGGTTCTCAAAATACTCATTTGAAACTAAGCATATTCCTTGAAAGAAGAATGTACTTGCTGACTTCTTATCAAGGCCAAAAGCACCAGCCGAGATCAACATGTATATCAAAAGGCCTACTTTCCATATGCTCAACCATGGAGTAAAATACAAAATCGAGAACATCAAAGATTCACAAAGCTGGAAATACCCCCAGGAGATTATTCAGCAAATCCAGATGACAGCCTTGCTGAGAACTTGGAGAACCTCATGTGGCAATGCCACACAGACCTATTCAGATTCAATGGAGGTTCGATTCTTTATCATTTCGGGTTAAATATGAATTATCCATTCATTCATTCTCTTATCTGGAAGGAAGATGATTTTCCTGAACAGCTCAAAACGTTATTATGGTACTTAACCAATAAGTATCTCATAGCTTTTGAAATCCCAACCAGAAGATTCATTGCTAATCTCACAAGGATATTCTTGCTCAGAAGAAACATTGAAAAGGAGTGTGATAGAAATCTTTTAGAATTTCTAAATTGGTTCTATCATCCTACATCTTGGAAACAAGACTTGGAAAAAGAATTGAGATTGATGACACCAAATCCTGAAGTCCATACCATCTTGTTTTTCCGACTTCCTTGGAATTTTTGCAGAAATAATGGAAGCATTCTCGATGCACCACTAGGAAATAGGAACCACATCCTATAAACCTAACTTGAATAGCCGAGAAGCCCGGATTTACAAATCTTATCCTAGATCTGTTCGACTTTGTGAACATGAATATCGAGAACTCTAGAGAATCTTGTGCCAGGAAAACAAGACCATTCCCGAAGATATTTGGAATAATGCACCCAGTACGTGGGATCATTATGACGTAGCACCAGAAGTTAAGGAAGCACTCGGACAATACAGACAAGCCTCATTGTCCGAAGAACCTAAAATGACAAGCGAAGATGACATTGTCTAATCCACCCAGGACCCTTATGCACGCTTTGGAGGACCTCTGTCCCAGGACCCCTACGAACAATTTCAAAGCATGGACACATCTTTCTATGTAGAGCCATCCAACTGGCCTCGGCCAAGAATTCCTGACCCTCAACAAGACGAAAATACAAACTGGGCTGAAGAAGAAGCATCACATTGGGCTCATGAACAGGCATCCTCATCACGAAGGCTAAATCAAATCCTCTCACCTGAAGACCTTGAAGCCCTTGAACAAAAGTACGAGGCACATCTCTTAGAAAATAGCTCGGATGACTCAATTTGTAGCTACAATGCTCGTGACGGACGGGACCGTTGAGTCCGTACGATTTCACTGTAGCAAATCACTGTTCACTTTTACTGTAGCACTAGGCTAGGGAAAGTATTGTTCACAGTACAGTTACTGTTCATAGTGTGCGAATAATTCCCTTTCGATGCCCTTGTTTGTATCTGGACCCGTGAGTTAGGTCCCTGTGTGTGTCCTTGTGACCTTTTATTGCCTATATAAAGCAAGGAGAGTGTAATGTTTTGGGCAGAGTCCCCTAAAGTAAAGTGTGTGCCTTGTGAAAATCTCTCCATGGCTTTCTAATTTCCTTTTCTTCTCCAGCCTGGTAGGATCCTTCAAGAAATGCAGCTTGGGTAGGTTAGAAACGTTTCCATCCTGGCATCTCTGAGTATCTCTAGGCTTTGAACTAAAGGACTGAGTAGTTTTCTGCTAAAAAGCTGTCCCTGAAGGGCTTGAACGAGGTTGTTCGCCCACTGTGGGATGCATACCTGCAGAAAATTTACTCTCCTTCCCTGGTTCTAAGTCTAGGTCCATTCATGGTAGAAGATTATATTAATTATAGTTTTAAGTTATGATTTTTTGGATGATGATTGGAAACATAGAGACATTTTGATTCTGAAACCTTACTTGAAATTATTTATTAATATGATAGATCTGTGCAAAATTGATGCATAAATGATAGGTATTAATAATTCATGCATATGTGTCCAATATGTTCAGAACGATGGCTTCAGCAACTAAGAACATAATTGCTGATTTGAACGGTGAGAATTATGAAATGTTGAATAAAAAATTCAATATGTGCTTGAAAAGTAAGAAGCACTAAAAGCTCTTGACCATGTTATGGAAGAATTTGAGGATGTTGTGCGCCACCTTGAGCTAGCAAAGGATCGCCTCAAGGCATTTGAGCAGGAAACAAATATTTTATGTGTTGCTTCCAGCTTAGAAGGGGCTTCGAGCTCTAAGTGCAAGCGTATTGATTTGTTCAATATGTGGAAATGAAAGGGATCAAGTCATTCTTGCAAGAAACCAAGAGTTAATCAACATAAGAAAGGAAAATGTCCTCAAGTGAATAGAATTTTAATTGTGAAATATTATAACTGTGACCAGAATGGTCACTACGCTCACAACTATCTTGAGTCAAAGAAGATAGTCACCCATTGTACTCTTAAGAACTTTGCTTAAGTGTCAAGTTTTGTATTCTTAATTGAATCTAATCATTTATGAACTGTAGATTCAAGAGTAACAGACCATGTAGCGAAGGATAGAGAATCCTTCATGGAATTTCGACGAGTACTAATTGGAACTAAGTGAATTTATGTAGGAAATAACTACAAAGCTGAAGTAAAAGGGATTGACACCTGCCAATTGAACATGTGTGGTAGACGCACTTTGTTTCTACATGATGTATTATATGCTCTAGAGATTCGTCGAAATTTAGTGTCTGTTTTAGTGTTGGTTAAACTTGATTTTAATATGAACTTCCATAATAGTGATGTGGATTTGTATTTAGATACAAACTATTATGGTTGTGGTTATTTTCTATATAGTTTTATTATATTAAATGTTGACTATGGTAATGTCAATGTTTATTATTCCCTTTTCACATCTCCTAATTCATATAATAATGATGTGAATATGTGGCATGCTAGACTTGTTAATATTGGCAAATAACGTATGAATAGGCTAGCCAAAGAGGGTTTCTTGGCAACATTGAAAAAATCGATTTGCCCATATGTTAGCATTGCCTAGTAGGAAAAACGACAAGGAAACCATTTGGAAATGGAAAAATAGCTTAATTTTCTTTGTATTTAATCAATTCTAACGTCTGTGGTCCGATGAATGTGAGAGGAAGGCATTGGGCTGTTTATTTCATCTAATTTATAGATGATTATACTCGATTCAGATATGCTTATTTGATTTTTTATAAGTCTGAAGCATTGAGTTGTTTCAAAAAGTTTATGAACTTAGGAGAAAATTAATTATACAAGAAAATAAAAGTATTGAGATCCAATCGAGATCGAGAATATTTATCTGATGTGTTCAGAAATTTAGGTGATGAAAATGGAATAGAAAGATAGTTGTCTATTATATATACTCCTCAACAAAATAGTATTGCGGAAAGAAGGAACAGAACCATACTGGAAATGATTAGGTCCATGATGGCGCATGCTAACTTACCTATCACTTTTTGGAGTGATGCGTTATTAATTGATACATATATACTTAACCGGGTGCTTTCCAAATTAGTTATTTTCACTCCATATGAGTTATGAACAGGTAGAAAATCGAACTTAAGTTTTCTTAAATCATGGGGTTGTGCTGCCTATACTTATGAGCCCTCTCACAAGTTTGGGAAATTGGGTCCCAGAGGAAAGAAGAGTATTTTTATAAAATACTTTGAATACTCGAAATGATATGTGTTCATAGGTGAGTAGGAAAGTGAAAGTGTAACTGAATTTGAATCATGGAATGTCACATTTTTAGATAATGAATTTTCTAAGAATTGAGAAATATGTGAAGATTGAAACATTGGATCCAGATAATGAGTTTAGTGAAATTCGTCTAAGTGGGAGTAACATAAGAAGTGATGAATTTAATTCAACTTACTCTCAAATGCAACCACATGATGAAACGATATCGTCATTATCTAATCCGAGTGGGAGCATGATGGAGAATAATGTGCAAAGTGTACAATCTCCCATACGATGAACAAGTTGCGAAAGTATTCCCCATCAACGTTTTCATTGAAAGGAAAACTTTTATGGTTGCTCCACAAGATGAAGATGAGCCAAAAAATGTACACGAGGTTTTAAATTACCCTAGTAAGGAAAAATGGATGCATGTAATGGAAGATGAAATGGAGTCAATGAAGTCAAACCATGTTTGTGAACTAGTTGATCTTCCAAAAGGATGCGAAATCATTGGAAATAAGTGGGTTCTCAAAATAAAGCATAAAACTGATGGCTCAATAGAAAAACATAAAACTCATCTTGTGGCGAAGGGGTGTAATTAACAATAATGAATTAATTATGGAGAAAAATTTTCTCTTAGAGTGAGATTTATCTCGATTCACATTATTCTGGCAATAGTAGCTAGTACGGATTTTGAGTTACATCAAATTTATGTAAATGCTACTTTCTTCAATGAAGAAATAGAGGAAGAAATATATATGGAATAACCTACTGATTTCATTATGAAATGCCAAGAAGAAAATGTATGTCGACTTTTGATATTGATATATGGCCTTAAGTAGTCATCGAGACAATGGAATATATGTTTTCATAATGCCATAGTGGCATATGATTTTACAATGATTGATGAGATCATTGTGTATATATCAAAATCTAAAGATTAATTTGTGATCATATCATTATATATTGATGATATACTAATTGCCGGAAACAATATGGATTTTGTTAATACTCTCAAGAGTTAGTTATCTTTCAACTTTGAGATAAAAAATATCGGTAAGGCTGCATACATTCTTGGAGTTAAGATTTCCAAAGACCGTTCAAATGGATCATTAGCTCTTTCGCAAGAAACATACATAAATAAGGTTCTTGAACGATTTAGTATGCAAGATTGTAAACCCATAGATACTCTTATTGCAAAAGGTGAAGAATTGAGCCATAAAATGTGTTCTAAGACTCCACATGAGAAAGAACAAATGTAATATGTTCATTATGCTAGTGCTGTTGGAAACTTGATGTACATTATAATGTCTACAAGACCTGACATATGTTTTGCAATTGGAATGGTGAGTGGATACCAATATAATCCAGGTCAAGCACATTGGAAAGTCGTTAAAAGAATACTAAGGTATATGAAGGGAACTGCTTATTACAAGCTGAATTACCAAGGAAAAGATCTGCGACTTGAAAGCTATTCAGATGCTGATTGAGGAAGAGATTTAAATGAAAGGAAATCTACCTCTGGTTTTGCTTTCTTACTGAATAATGGCGCCATATCTTGGAGCAGTAAGAAACAAACGTGTATAGCATTGTCCACGATGGAAGTTGAGTTCATGGCATTATCAGCAGTAGTACAAGAAGGTGTTTGGCTTAAGAGATTTTTGAATCATTTAGATGTTATTGGGTATGCTACAAATCTATTATTGGTTAACTGTGATAGATAATCAGCTATATTGTACACCAAAGATCCAAAATGTCATAGCAAGACCCGATATATAAATACCAAGTATAATTTTGTCAATGATATGGTTGCACGAAAAGATGTGAACTTAACATATCTACGCATAGAATGGTAGTAAATCCTATGATAAAGCCAATACCTAGAAATATATTTTGTGGTCATGTGAAATCTCTAGGACTGCGTAGAGGTTGATGTACTGAATATTGTAATTTCCCTGAAGTGTTCACATTTAATGAATTTGTGTTTTTTCATTATTAATGCCTATGAATCTTTATTTGACGTTTATGCATCTTAATGCTCAGTGCATATATAAAGTTGAGAAAATATGTCGGACAGATAAAAGATTAGCCCACTCACACGAATAATCATCTCTATTTACTATGTGATAAATAGAGATGAGACGGTTTTTAAGTTTATTATATAGGTGATAATCGAGAGCTCAAACTTAAAATATATATGTCACATTAACTAAGTGTTAAGATGATGACATAATATTTACTATGTCCAAAAGTAAAATAATCCACATATTTTACTTTATCTGTCTATGATGTTAGATGTGAGTTCTGATAAATTCTGTGAATAAGTAGATATGTGAACTCAAGTTAGACATTAGGTATGTCTGAACTATCATCTGTATGTTATTAATAGTGTAGACATATGTCTCATGGGAAATGAGTTAATACCGTAATACGTATTTCATACTACGTATGCATGAAATGACCAATAAGAGTGGCAAAAGTTTGATCTCAACTTTTATGCCGTGTGAGACTTTTGAGAAAGAGAGTTCTTCAATTCAGTACCCTCATGACTCATATTTATTCTCAAGATTTCTATTTTGTGTTTGCTATCTTAGAATGTTACCAATAATTATGAATTTGATTCGATCTAATAGGACATTTTTAGAAAAGCAAATTGAACTTAAATTGAGAGTTTGAAGGAAAGAGGAAGATCGAATTTGGAGAATCACATTCTAATTTTGTATTTACCAGTCGACCAATTATAATTGTTTTATGGAACAATCATAATTGTGAATACAATATATCATTGTTTAAAAAGAGATCAAAATATATATAAATGTGATCAATCGATTTATGGTACTACATACTAAATTTACTCAGAGTGTGATGTCCATTATGAGCTGTTATATATTCTTAACAGATATATGGCAACGAACTTTCAAAGTATGATGGTTGCACGGATTATTTACCAGTATGAATGTTGCAGAAAGGTAAAGAGGATCCTGTTTGGCCCATTATGTGCGAGTGAGAGATGATGGATTTTTCTATGTGTTGATGGACCTAAGTAGGCCCGTCCGCCCACGTTGGCCCTAAGTAGGCCCGTCTGCCCACGTTGGGCCTAAGTACCCGGCCTGCAGGTTAAGAGCCCATGGAGGAAGGGTTGAGATATTAAAGGATACGTTGAGGGGTTGCGTCTTTTGGAAGAGGTGTTTTACATTGAGGAGTTACGTCTCTTGGAGGAAACGTTTTAAGAGATAGAAAGAAAAAGGGGATGTACCTTTACAGATGTACGTTTTTCAGATGAAATGCTCTCCTCCAAAAAGAATGTAAGAACAGTACACTTCCAAAAATAGAGTTTTCTCCCCCTTAAAGCAACGGTATGCTCCTTGGTAAAACGGGATCAAAATTCTTCCTCGAACTTTAACATTGGTATTTAATCTGAAAGACAAGGTACATTCGACTCCGTAATGTATTTTTGATCGGTGATACATGTGACTCATGGGCTCATCTTTCGCGTTCGTTTTATGGATTCGATTGAGTATCGGATCGGTTTGAGGGAATCTGTTTTTCGCAACAAAGAGAATCAAACATAGGCAAATGAGCAAATCCCATCTTTAAGGAAAGATAGTGACCATAGCTTGAAGAAGTCAGTTACAGATTGTGTATATTTTTATCTATCTTGGCATACCTGAGTCATTTGTGCTAGCATGGAGGCTCCAATGATATTAATGCTCCTATGATATAAAGCCTTGACAATTGTGACAATGCTCACGACATAGACTCTGCCCATCCCGAAGCTGGCAAAGATGGTGATCAGCACATGTTCTTTCATATTAAAAGGTCCTAGATTTAGCGAGAATATCCATCCCATGAATGGTACCCGAATCGGCCTCGAACGCAGTGTCCTGGCCATCAATCTTCCTAAGGGAAGTGTAACAATTTGTGCTGCAACCGCCGAAATGCTAAGTGGGTTAGACCGGTAGGTGAAGAATTGGTTGGCGAAGGTGAGGATCACGCATGAGGCCACCCCGAGAACCCATGTCCTGAATGTCAGGACGGGCAGCGAAGGGTCATCTGTGGTCGAAACTGTGAGGTGCACCTCTTCGATGGGGCTATCATAATCTATTCCGCCTCCTCCTGCATGGTAAGTTATTGCGTTCAATCAATAAACCAGAACAAAAACCACACTAAGTCTAGGACAACATTGTTATTACAAAAAATCAGAAAAAGTGACAAAAAAAATCCTAAATATCATTGGATCTGGTTCGAGTGAGTACAACCCTCGCTTGGGTGAGGGCAACCCCGGCAAGGGCTCCCTTGGCCTAGGCGAGGGCCGACCTCACTGGATTTGGCCTGGGGAGGTTGGCCCTCACTTGGGCGAGGGCTCCAGAGTCATTATCCCAACGTTTAATTTCTAGATTCATTTGAAAATGTAACCCACCAAAGAGAGAGTTTCAACAAGAAATGTAATGCTATTGGCAGTGACAGGCGAGGAGCTTATCGGACAGTCTCTCAGCCGACTTTACACCTCCATCCTCAAAACTTGCCATCCTCTCTAGTTCAGTGTCGAACCGGAAGCCATTGTGGCCTAACAATCACTACATGTACTCTCTTCTTGAGGGGTCAATTGATTTTTAAGGTAGAATCTTGCCCTAGGGCTGATTTCCCACCAACCAATCCATAAATGGACAAGTGAATCGGAGAATATCTGTTTATTTGATAGTGTTTCATGTAAATGGATAGAGATATTAACCAAGTATGTAAAGAATCGTTTTTTTTTTGTAAGCATGCGTGGAAGTTGGGTAAGGGTGTACATGTCAACAATTCTATTTTACAAAACTATTTTTTTTCAGAAATAGTTTTTTTTCTATTTCTACTCCAAGATACTCCAAGAATTTTTTAGTCAAATAAGGTGTTTGGTAATTATACAAAATTTCTATTCTT
Organism: Eucalyptus grandis; assembly: GCF_016545825.1. NCBI lineage: Eukaryota > Viridiplantae > Streptophyta > Magnoliopsida > Myrtales > Myrtaceae > Eucalyptus > Eucalyptus grandis. Next base: position 47,317,332 of record NC_052619.1, on the reverse strand, counting down.
GGAATACAAAAAAAAAATGCGTTTGGTAAAAATTTATAAATTTTTGTATTTATTTATTTTTTCTTCTTACTCACGAACCGCTAAATGACTGTTGCATGATTGACACACGACTGTCGCACTACTGTCGCACGATCACTGCATGATCGTCGCACGACTGCCGCACGACCGCCGACCGTCACCACCGATCGCTGCCGCCGACCGCTTCCATAGGATTGCCACCCATTGGCCGCGGGAGGGGGTGGCGGCCGATGGGCTATGGGCAGCAGTCGACAATGACGGTCAACCGTCGTGCGGTGACAGGTGGCAATCGTGCGACGGTCATGTGGCGATTGGCGACAGCAGGTTGCCGACGAACGGTGGCGGTCATTGGCCGATGGGCTATGGGCGGCGGCAACCGTGGGTAGTCGCGGCGACCATCGCTGGTTGCCAACGGTGGCTACGGGGTAGGAGATGGCCGACGGTTGGCAAGCGGTCGGTGGTGGCTGCAACAAGGAAGAAGAACAAAAAAGAAATAGAAAAGGAAAAAAAAAATTATTTTTAGAAATTGTTCCTGAGAACAATAAGCTATTTTTTTTTTTGTTCCAAATCTAATCTCCAGCTATTTTTCTATTCCGAGGAATAGAAAATAAGTTGGCATTTACCAAACAGATTTCTATTTTTTTTTCTTTTGTTCCGACGAAAAAAAGAACAGAAATTGGGAGAAATAGAAACATTATCATGCAAACCCTTAGAGACAGGACGTAAGATTCCCTCTCCCTTCTTCCTCTTTGTTCTGTTATACTTCTGAATATTTTCCATTTTCTTTCAGAATTCTCTTTTTCATTTCTGATGAAAGGAAACTTTTCCTCTTGCTCTATTTTATTGAAATTTCCATGTAAGTATCCCGTAATTCCACGGAACCGAATTTATGTCGTTTTATAGCGTTTATGCCAAAGACACTTTACTTTTTTTTATTTTGCTAAAAATAACTAAAACTTATATTCACTTTACTTAGACAAAAGTTTTAGTGACGAAGGTTTTGGTGACAAGAGCTCTCAGTGCACAACTTTGATTATCATACTTAATAAAATACTGCACAACTTTTACTTCTAATGCAATGAATACGCGTATCATGAAAAAAAATACTACATTTATTATTTTGGTTGACCAATTTTCACTTAATTAGGCAGTAGTACATCCGAATGTGAGTGGAGGTCATGCTAGTTTCTAATGAATCTTGCCCCTGTAGAGTTGACTTGGGACTCTCGACATTAATATTCCCATACTTCATGCTATGTCAATATTTTTATCCGCTCTAAATTACGTATCAATTTTGAATTTTACTAATCTAAATTTTTCTACTCGTGTGATTACATAAGCACAATCTCTCTATTGATCTAAATGAATTGCTCGGTGAAGAATTTCACCAGTCCGAACAAAAAAGTTTACTTAAATTCACAATATTTGGCATGCAATAGATTGATTTAGGTGAACGGGGGCAGCTCCCCATGGTAATGTCTTGCATTCCGCCTTGAGCTTCTTCAACCTTCTCCGGCAAGCTGAAGCGTGACGAAAGAGCACTGAAAGCAATGGCCGTACCCGTCGGTTCAAAAATCAGTTGGCCTGCAGCCATTTCGCATCTCCTCCCCAACTTCCGGTACCGTCTACCTAATCTCACCTGCTACCGAAGAAGGAAGAGACCATAGGTCTCCAACAAATTCCACAAGTTGACATTCTCGTAGTAAGCTCATCAGCTTTCTTGAAACTTCTCGGGCTGTTTCTCGATATATAGTTTACTCTAATCAACTGATTTCCAGCTTAAGAATGAAGGGAATTGCGGGCAGTCATGCTTAGAAATTCGGGTTTTCATCCGATATTGGCGTAAAGCTTTGTAAGTTGAGGACTTGGAGAACTTGCCCAATGTATTTGAACGAAAGGAGTGCATACAATTCGCAGGTAGCAGAACAACTCGTAATGTTGCATTGCAGAGTACTTGCGAGGACATTGTTAGTTCTTGCATTAGAACATGCGACTCTCCAACCCCCACCTCTTGTTCTAAGGAAACTTGATACAAAAAGGGACTGCGGGTGATTAAATTTCCTGCTAATTCAATTCATTAACCAATTGCTTATCATCAACATTAACAAGATCGACAAGTGTCACATTCCAATTAGGGAAATTCTCAGATCAGACCAAATTGATTTTGCAAGGTGGATGGATCATGAGAGGCATTTTCCGAATGCCAAATCTGGTAGCAAGTTTTCGAAGGGAATCAATTAAAGAGTGCAGAGAAAGAGAAAACAAGGGAAATATGTAATTTTGTGCTGCTTGGTATGTCCCTTTGCTTAAGCATATGTCGATGTTTGCTATGAATAGCGGCATTTTACTTTATGATAATTTGGCACTGCAGTACAGACCACAAGACTTTTTCGTTTTGGGCTGGTGATAGAGCCAATTAGGGGTGAGCGGTTCTCGGTTCCTTACGGGTTTCGCCTGGAACCCGAAACCTACCCTTGGGTACGGGTTCCTCATTTTGGAACCTGGAACTTACCGTCGAGAACCAAGAACCTGGAACCTACCCTATCGCAGTTCCGGGTCGGTTCCCGGGTTCTTACGGGTTCTTTTTTTTTTTTTTTTTTTTTTTTTTTGGGTCTCCTTTTTTTGGTTTCATTTTCAGGGTAAATTGTGCAACAATTGCTCAGTCCGGCCATTAGGTAAGATCCTAAGGAAAAGCTGTGTCTGATGTTATAAGCCAGCATTGTGATATTCCAAACCACTCTTAAGTTTACAAGCAAACTTAGTTTTGCTATATCAGACTAAAAAAAAAGTACCAACAGCATACCTAAAAAAATTCAGATGTCGAACACACATCCATCTCCTTCTCCAGCGAATCCAGTTGCAAGCATTTGGGGACTTCACAGCTGTAGTCCCGCTTCTATTTGGCGATGCCAGGTCCTCCCTTTGCACAACATTGAGCATGAATCCATCAGGAACTGTTTCTGCCTGTAAAAAGATCAGCAGTGTTCCATCAGGTATGTCATTGGATTCTTCTGCTTCATGGTACAAAGGTTAGAGTAGGGAAAAAGAACACAGCATACCTAAAAAAATTCCAAATCCCACGGTGGCTGATTTCCAAGCTAGCAACGATTGCAATCAAGGCCTAGAAACTCTCAATAAGTGAATTTATTGAGTTATCCATCTGGTTTCTGGATACCAAATAATTGGTATTATCCAAATCAGCAGACACATCAACATCATATTCAGCCTCATCCTCATTGTGCAATTGGATGACTTAAGCATTTAATGGAGAATGAACTCACAACATATTCAAAATCTTCAAGCCTTGCTAAGGTCATTTCATCAAGTTTCTCTTCAAGAATGCACATCAAGTACCCTGAAAATAAAAATAGGAATAATTGACAGTTTTCAATTGATAAATCATATGAAAAACTAATTTGTAGGTCTAAAGAAAATTCTATAGTGATAAGAGAGAAAGAATCAAGGGAAATTGGCATAATAATAAGGATAAAGCTATCTACTACTTTCATATTCCAAATCCTCTTTAAAGAAGATACCTGGATTGCAATAAAATTTAGCAAGATATCTTTAACAGTTCACTCACATAAAAGCAATGAAAATTTCTCAATCATATAAATCCTTGAAAGATAAGTGGAACTGAGTTTCAAGACCTTGGTTTAGGATCCATCCCTACTGCCTTCCAGTCAAGCATAGCTCGGTGCATGAATTGCCAATTAGAAAAGAATATGCCTGCATAAAAGGAATCTCAAGCAATTCTAGATCGGAGCCCTCTCCATAGTGCTTACCAACCTTCCAAAGAAATGATGTCTGATGGCCTCTTTTATCACATATAGAAGGTGGCCTGCTAGACCCAGTCATCATCCATGGGTACTCTTGCTAGGCGGCTGCCATATTAGGATGCTTGGTGGTTAAGGTGGACAAAAAGCCAACATACTCGCTCAAGACTCGCTTATCTGGGCTATATCCTTTTAGTAACATTTCAATTACAGGTGAAGCAGCTGGCTCTGCTCTGATGTATGCAGAGGATGAAACACGAGAAGCAGTGGTCACCTGTGAACGTAGTTTGAGAAGTTCAAATGGAGAGCTTATAAGGGATTGTGCTACACCAGCAGCAAGTCCAGCCATAAGGGCCTCAGAGACATACAAGGAAAAACGAAGATAATCTTCTTTAGGCTTATGCAATGGGTATAGATATGAAAAAGAAAGAAAACTTAAGAGATTCAAACTCAAAACATTCATGTCAACGTGAAGCTCTTCAAACCATGAGGTAGTGTCCTTGTCTTTGTATACGCTTGCAATGTATATGCAAGCCAGTGCAATCAAGTGAGGAGGATGCACAAGAATGAGGTCCATCTTGTACGTATCATTCACAAGTCCCCTGCATATTAATTTGGCATACACAATCATTTTTCATTATGAAACAAACTGAAAGCAAGATCATGGCATCAAATGACCCACAGGACAAACAAAAGTTCATTTGCTCTATATTTTTTTTCATGAGAAAATTTAGTGTTATATTCGTTTCACAAGTATAAGACCGAGCACCAAGTAACTAAGATTTGACAATGAAGAACAGAAACAACAAGAGATTGGACCTGTGATTGAGGCTGGAGGAGGCAAGTTTATTCGGTGTCGAGGGCAGTGAGCGGTATCAAGGGACATCGGGCGGTGTCGAGGGGGTCGAGCGAGCGTCGAGGGGGTCGCGCGGCGTCGAGGGGCCGAGCGGCGTCGAGGGGGCTTCAAGGGGCCGAGAGGCATCGAGCGGGCGTCAAGGGCATCAAGGGGGCTGAGCGGCGTCGAGCGGGCGTCGAGGAGCCGAGCGGGCCGAGCGGCGTCGAGCGGCCAAGAGGCGTCAAGCGGACATTGAGCGGGCGTCAAGGGGCTAAGAGGCGTCGAGTGGGCGTCGAAGGACCAAGCGACGTCGAGCGCAGTCGAGGGGAGGGGGAGCGGCATTGAGAGTGGTGAGTGGTGTCGAGAGGAGCGAGCTGAGTCGGCGTCGAGAGAGTGGGGACACTGGAGTGGACAGGGAGAACGCTCAGGAGAGAGTGAAGGAACCCTAAAACTAAAACAGAGGGGAGTCGCGAGAGGAGGGAGAAGGAAGAATAGAAGGGGGAAGTAAAAAATTGAAATTAGGGTTTCCGGTTCCGGTTCTGGTTCCAGGAACCGAAACCGAACCGGGAACCGCCGGTTTCCAAAAAAATAGAACCGGGAACCGGAACCTCCCTCCTTGGAACCTAGAACCGAACCGGAACCTCCGGTTCGGTGCTCCGGTTCCTGGTTCTATCTGGAAACCACGCTCACCCCTAGAGCCAGTAGCCTTTAGTGTGCTCACGAAGTCTACATTGCCGCAAGATATCTAGATAAGTTTGTGTTGAGGTCGTGCTGATTTCTAATTGATCTTGCCACAGCAGAGTCATCTTGGCCCGCCCATAATACTATTTAATTGGCTTATCTTCGTTGAAACTGAAGATGACAGTACAAGTGATACATGCAAGGATTCAACTTGTGGCTCTGACATAGCAACGAGATTTCTATTGACCAAAGTTGCGACTCGTCCAATGCTTGTGAGGCACATGACCTGTGGGAAGTCCTGGGACTTGATACTGAATTTGGTGAATGTTTAGATAACGATGTGTTAACCCCTGGAGTACCATAAGTTGGCACAAAGGGACACTTAAGTGCCAAAACTTATGAAAGTAACATTTAAGTGCCAAAATTGGAGAGAAATTGATCACTTAAGTACCACTTTGGCCAAAATCCAGTCAAAACACTGACATGTCAATTTTCCTAAGGCGAAGCGAATGCAAAACGGTGTCATTTTGGTGCTAACGTGGTAAAAATTTTAATATAAAAATTAATTAAATTAAATTTATTTAAAACATTTAAAAATACAAATACAAATATTAAAAAAATAATTTTTTTTTAAAGGAAGGCGGCTGACCGCCACCGCTAGGAAGAGTCGACAACGAAGGAGGGAGGGTCAACCGGGGTCGCGGGCCCTAGGCGGTGGGAGGCAGCAATGGTTGAGGGCTGAGCCCTCAGCCGCCTCCCCTTTTTTTCTATTTTTAAAATATTTTTAATATTTGTATTTGTATTTTTAAATGTTTTAAATAAATTTAGTTTTAAATTAAATTATATTAAATTTGTTACCGCGTCAGCGCCAAAACAACATCATTTTTGCATTATTTGGCCACGTCAGCGTGCAAAACGACGCTATTTTGCACTCGCTTAACCGAAAAATTGATACGTCAATGTTTTGGCCGGATTTTGGCCAAAGTGGCGCTAAAGTAATCTAGTTCTCTCCGATTTTAGCACTTAAGTGTTACTTTCGTAAGTTTTGGCACTTAAGTGATCCTTAGTGCCAACTTTTGGCACTTGAAGCGATCTTTTGCCTTTAGATAACTATATGAAATCTTTGATCTACCATTGACTTCTAGGTATTCAGGTTGTTCAATTCGTGCAAGATCCACTTTTGTTAAACAATAGCAACCAGTAACACAAAAAGTTGATATATCATTCTTTTTTGTTTTCTCCGATAACCAAACTGAACCGACACAATATGAAAAGCCAAATGAACAAACTGAACTTTTAGTAGTTCAATTAGTTTCATATGTTTTCAAATTTCTCCACACCACTTACAAGATAAGCCAGTCCTATTGGTTGAACCAATGGAAATTGCCTAGACCAAACTCTGCGAGTTTCAATGTCAACAAATTTGATGATACAAGAAAAGGTTTTCCCAGAGTTGTTTTTGGCCTCTCTTAGAAAACTAAGCTATTGCAACATCACCAATGCAGGGGAAAAATAGAATTTTCACGTCCCTGCCGGTCTCTATTACTGTACCATTAGAATACACATATATCGAGATAGGTTTGTATATCTTCTTGTGTGCCTCCGTGACCATTTCACTATGTATGGCTTCACAGGCAAGCCATTCGCAATTTCTGGAAGTTGTGTTGAAACATTCTTCGCTTCATTCAGCTAGAGGAAGGTTCCCTCAACGGAGCATCCTAGTCAAAGGGTGAGGATAAGCAAACACTATTCATTCTCTCAACCAGTGGCTACACAAATGGATGTCGAGTCATGTTGTTTGTTGACATTTTTTTTTTCCATTTTCCGGTGTGAATCTACATCAATCAAATCCAAACATTATCACTAATCTGCGAAAATAATTGCCTTTCTGCAACCCCAACTATGTTCCAAAAAACCAGGTCAAGAGAGGGATTGCAAGTAGATTTTCAAATAGTGCCATTCATCAGTAACTGCTTATCGTCAAAACAAGAACAAAAGATAAAGATGTCACTTGAATTGTCGTGAAGCTCATTAATAAAAATCATGATACCTTTCTGGTGTCTACTCAGACTTCACTGCAAATTAAAATCGATTGTAGTCCCAAAAGTGGAAAACAGACCCTGACTAATGGGCATGCCCGTGTAGGGGTGAAGGTGTCATTGTGGTTTGCAATACTACTAAGGGTGTATTTGGTTCAGCTTTGTAAATGGGCTTTGGGTATAATACAAATGCTAAAAGTAAAAATTATTTGAGGAAATGCAAATTGTGTTTGATTAAAACCTCTTTGTAAATGGACTTTAAGTTGAATGTGTGTTTGGCAAAAAAAAAAAAAAATTGCAATGGGTTATGGATATTATATGTAGATATTTTTTTTTTTCGAAAAATGATCGAACCCTTCACTAGACTGGCAAAGGGCTACGGCAGCCGACAAGCCAAATTTGGTGCCGTCGATCGAGGTTGCCTGATGTTTGGCGACCTCCAATGAGGGTCATGCGACCTAGTCGAGGGCCATCAGAGGTCGCACGACCCTCAGCGAGGGTCGCACAACCCAAGTGATGCCGCTTGGGTGTCGCGAGGGTCGCGCAACTGATGGTTGCCATTGTGCAAACCTCGCCACACCCAAGCCAAGGTCACAAGACCTAGGCGGCGATTGTCTGGGTCGCATGCCACTTGGGTTGTGCAACCTAGGCGACCGTTGCTTGGGTGTCGCGTGATCGATAGTCGTTGTCACGCAACCCTCGTGACACCCAGTTGAGGGCCACCTAAGGCCGCGAGACTTGGGTAGCGGTCACCTAGGTTGCATGTCGCCTAGGTCACGTGACCCAACCGAGGGTTGCCAAAGGTCACACGACCTTGGGCGACCCCGCTGGAGGTCGCCCAACATCAAGGGACCTCGATCAACGGCCGTTGGCACCAAATCTAGCTCACTGACAGTGAAGGGATTGGTCCTTTTTGAAAAAAAAAAAAAAAAAAACACTAATGAAGGACAAAATTGGAATTTTGAAAAATTGATGAGGGTAGTTTTGGAAGAAAAAAATGATTTTCCTCATTTAACTAAATGCTGAAAGCCCAAAGCTAGTTGAGACTAGTTTTGAGCTTTTAGTCTTCTCAATACTAACTTTGAAGTGAAAGCTCCTTTGAAATAAGTGCCAAACAGTCCAGCATTTCCCTAAGGGACTTTAGAGATTGAAAGCCCCTTGAAAATGTTGAACCAAACGCACCCTAAGATAGTATCTTCATCTCCATCTCAATTTCAAAAAAGCTCAAGAGAACAAGAAACGAAAGCTAGAACACAAACCCATAAAGCTCTCAACCATCCTCAACCTCCCTCAACCTCAAAGTCTCAAGGTAAAGGTCTTCATTTCAAGCTTTCTGGCTAAAGTTTTTGCAATGTACCCATTGCCTATGTCTTTATGATCTTCTATGTTCTTTCTTGGCTCTGTGATCTTCTCATCATCATTAGGTCTTTGCATAAAGGTCTCATTTGTACTTCTTTTCTCATTTATTTTCGACTTTTCTTGGAGTTTTAGATTTTTTTTTTTTCCATGTGAAAGAATGTTTTAGGCTCTAACTCATTTCTCACATTAAATTTTTGGACAATTTTGTTTGTCGTGTCATTTTTACTGGTCTTGACATTTTGAACTTGAATATTGTCGCTCTTGTTAGTGATTACCTTCCTAAGGTTTCAATCTTTCTTTTGAACTAGTGGATGGGGTTTTTGTCTCTTGCATTTCAAGAGCCTATTTTGACCAAATACCTACGGGGATTAGGGCATTTTGATGATAGGAGGTATTTATGTTATCAAGTAGTGAATTTTAGCATTATGCTATCACATTTTATGTTGTTCTAAGGCCCCGTTTGGTTCAGCATTCCCACGGGGTTTCAGGGCTAAAAGCTCATTGGAAAAAAATTTAGGTGTTTCGTTTAGCATTTGGAGATGTCCTTGGCCAAATGCTGGCCTTTGAAATGCTAAAAGCCCAAAGCAAGTGGGGACCTGCTTTGGGCTGAGGCTTTCAGCATTTCGGAAATGCAAGTCCACATCTACTATTCATCCATTGACTTTTTTTTTTTTTTTTAAACTAATCATCTTCTCAACACCCCAACTATCATTGATCAGCGATGGAATTTCATCGGATTTTATTTTTATTTTAAAAATAATAATAATAACCCTTTGCAAATGTTGGGTTCACCTTTTTTTTTTTTTGTCATTTTTATCTTTTGACAATCAATAGCCCAACTTTTTATCAATACACTAGAATGATCATTAATTAATGAAGATGATTAATACTACAATAATTTAAAAATATATATATTCAAAGTTGAAAACAAACCTAAAAGAACCCTAGGCCAAAAGTTGAGATTTGCATCTAATTTATAATCAAATTCTTTTAATATAATTTTTAAATAAATTTACTAATATATATCTTTTACATTACTCTCAACATGAAATGTAAAATGTTATATAGTCATTATTTCTTTTTGCAATTTTAAATATATTAAAACTAAAAACTTAATTTTTTTAGCTTTGCATCTAATCTATAATCAAATTCTTTTAATATGATTTTTAAATAAATTTACTAATATATATCATTTACATTACTCTCAACATGAAAATGTAAAATGTTATATAGTCATTGTTTCTTTTTGCAATTTTAAAAATACTAAAACTAAAAAACTTAATTTGGTCACACTAAAAGGCTTTTCAAATATATGTTTACCAAATAGTCTTGCATTTCCCTAAATCACTTTTCAATTATAGTTACCAAACAATCTAACATTTCGGAAACCCCTTTACTTCAAAGGTATTTGCATTCTCCCAATGACATTTCTCCAAAACTGAACCAAATGGGCCTAAGAAGGCTTCTTTTCTACTAGGTCACCGCGTTACATTAACTCAAGAGCATTATGGAGAAAGGGAAGCAAGTAATGGGGAATTAAGTTTCAACATAACAAGCAATGAAGCCGAACAACTTGGACCTACATCATGTTGAACCTTATAGCTCGGGTGAAGGTTTGCCTTATGCTCCCATAGATTGGCCAAACTCTAGCGACATTTGGCTTTGGTTGGTCGTTTTAAGAAAATTCCTTATGATGTTTTGAAGATGACAAATATAAATCAAAGGTTACTAACGTGTTTAATGGTTGAGTAATGAGCTATGTAGATGATAGAATGTATAAAGGATATTATCAAGATTTATACTTGGAAGAACCAGAATATAGACTATATGTTGAAGCTGAACTTATTCAGATTGTGTCTAAACCTTAAGGCTAAGTATGTTCAGCAACAGACTCTAAGGATTGATATGTTCAGACTTATGTCCAAATTGAAAAGTCTCTTCAGACACAACACATTCAGACTTTATATACAGACAAGACATAAGTCTCGAACGTGACAAGGTCCAAAACGAGACATAAGTTCAAAACGTATTAGGTTCAAAATGAAGCATGTTCAGAACGAGACAACTTGATAGAAAGTAACATATGCCCCAACAGCTAGTTTGGAAGTGGATGAGTATTTAAAAGACTAAGAATCGAGGAGCAAGTAAGAAACGGAACATAGAATTTTGAATTCTAAAGTCTAAGCGAATTTTAATCATACACTTATCTTTCATGAGCTTAAACGTTTGTGATTGTAAGAGAAATACCAAAAGAGTGACTTAGTGAGATAGTGCGATCTACCACTGAGTATTTGCAATCAAAGTTGCAATATCTTGTTGATCATATAGGGGAATCCAACCAATAGGTTGTTAGCGTGGGAGAGTAGACGTAGACTTGATCTAAGCCGAACCGCTATAAATTTCGTGTGCAATCTTTTCTTCCCTTAGCTCTTCTTATTTAAGTCTGTTGCACACTTACATGTTATTTCAAAAGTCTATTTCATCGGATAACAGATTCTGAACATTTACTAAAAGTCTAAGGGCTTGTTTATCAGACTCCAATCTTTATTTAGACTTTGCTCGTAACTTATTTTATTTCGCATTTATTTGTCAAGACTTCTTTTAAACACTTATTCACCCCCTTAGGTATTCGTACTAGCTTCATCAGGTCGGTTGCAAGACCTTTCCATCTGGTTTCTATCTAGACAGGTTTTTATATCTTCCAAAGCGTCTCCGTGTCCATGGCGGTAATTATAGATTTGGGAGCAAGTCTTCGTTCAAACAATACATCTCTTCATAGTTCTTACAAAGTTTTGATAATCTCGTTATTGGCCTGTCATTCAATAAAGAAGTCCATGTTTTGGAATGCGGAAGGACTTCTAATGGTCATAATGTTTGTATAAGTTCTAGTTTGCAATCACTTGTTTGTTCATCTATTTGGTGAGTTATGGCATTAACATTGATTTAAAATGATGTTTAGGACATTAGATCGTTATACGATAGAAGACGGTGTAGAAAATAGAAAATTTAGACAAGTCTAAGGGAGCATGAGGAGTTCAAAAATATCACAAAGGAGAAGGACGAGCCCTACTTAGGGTTTTGAAGACAATAAGATAACAAACTGCAAGCTACTCATGGAAATGACTAATCCTCTTGGTTTAAAATCTTATATTTACATTTTGCTATCTGCATTGAGGATGCCAAATATATGAAGTTTCAAAATACTTCAAGGCCCTACTATTTATGTATAAAGGGTATATAGTCAAGTATGAATTCTAGCATTTCCTCTAGTGAGAAGTGATGTAAATGAAAGTCTCTTTGTTTCACCACACCATTTGTAATCTGGGTAATTGCTAGTACTTATTGCTAAGGTTAGAAAATTTAAGGACTTGGTCATTTGCCACTTTTGATGGAAAACTCATTTGTACATTCTTAGAGGTAATAGATGTTATTCATGTATTCCAGTTTAATCACTTTGCTGGTAGAGAAGTGTATACAGGTTGCCATGTATGTGTAAAAATGTTGAGCCAAGACAAGCAAATTTTAAGATACCATAGTTGTCCCAGTCTTTTTTTTTTAATCGCTTTGATGTGCAAATTTGCATCCGGATCTCTCTCCACAGGTACCATCGATTGAAATTGCATCTAAGAGGAGACAAGAAGCCCTTTGTAATTCCAAGAGGATGAAAACAATAGGATCAACTATGTCACAAGCCTTACCTAGGCGCAGCACCCAACAATTTTACAAAATACAAGCTCAAGCCAACACTAAACATGACGAGTCTGTGATTGACTTGTGTGACCTACTAGATGACAGTACAAGTAATGAAAATGGATATTCAAAATGAGGCTCCAAGCCACAAACTGATCTTGAGGACGTTGCTCCTAAACAAAACATCGGTCATAGCTACTATGCATCTAAGGATTTCAAGGCACAAGATGTGCAAAATGTTTAAGAACTTCATACTCAATTTTTTGAAGATGTTGATGGCTGTCTGAAGTCTTTGGATCATATTCTTTCTTAGCACAATGATGAAGCTCAGGTGCGGAGTCCTTCCACTTATGAAGATTCTAGTCAGGCAGAGGAAATGTCTACTTACCGCAAGAAGCTTTCTTCCATTCTTGCCCTAGATTTTTCGTGCTTGTTGTCCTAAGAGTACCGAGAGGAGATTATTTCTTTAGTACAGAAGCTCGCGGCCAATCCCATCTTGACCGTTGATCAACTACTTAAGTTGAGGTCAATCGAAGAAATTCCCAAAGAAAGCGAGGTCTCTACGTGCTAAGGGGATTGCTAAGCAGGCTACCAAATTTTTAGGAGATCTTCAAACCATAAAGGAAAAGGTTTCTTCTTTCAAGAAAGAGTTTGGTGAGCTGAAGAAGGCAAAAGGACAATTGTAGTCTCAAATAGATTCCTAATCATCTATTGTGCGAGAAATAGAAAAACAAATTGCACAGTTTCAGTCCAGGAAAGCTGAACTTGCTCATGACATCGACTCAACGAATAAGGCGAAAGTTTGGGTGGCTGCTGAGCAAGAGATCATAGTGAACTTTGTATTAGTTGTCATGCAAGAGATCCAGAGTGCCATTACTGAAATCCCAATATGGGAAATGAAGAGAAAAATGCTGAAAAGCGAATGGCTAAGATTCTCGCCAGGTATGCACCTCTCAAAGGTTTCTCCTTTGAGAAATATGACTAAAATAGATCTTTTGCACGACAACTAACGATTTCAGCATTAACCATGCCTTGTAGCTTTTGTCTTTCATTCCTTACAATGGAATTTTCTCTATGTTTTCTTGAATCGATGTGGATATGAAAGCTTAGTTCAATCGGTTTAACAAGGTCACCAGTTGTGTGATTTGAATTGCTAGAGTCATTGGAAAGAGCTACTAATAAAAACAAAATTGAATCACAATTCACAGCACATCTCTCAAAATTGTCTTTGTTTGACAACTTTGTCGCTATTTTGGCATTTCTCATGCTGTTGTTTGCAACAGGATGCACAATGTAGCTTGAAGTATCAGTCAATTAATGGGCGAGAAAGGGATATAATCCAATTTGGCTTGCTATGGCATGTAATTCATCAGCTCGAGTCACCACTTTGTGAAAAGTTTTGCTTTTCTCAAACCACCAAAATCTAAAAAATCGGCTTATTGATCTTGTAATGTCCACAACCTACTAGTCTTTGAACTTGAAAACTCATTCTATTTTATATGCATCGAATTGGCAGAAAAATGCAGAGATTTTTTTCTTTTTTCTCTCTTTTTGTTTTGCTTAAGGCTACTTGATTGAAGTTCTTGCTTCTCCCTTGCTCATTACAGAAACAGCTTTTCTTTTCGTGTCTAGTTCTTGTTTTTCTTTGTTAATCTCTGAAGCTTAATTCATTCTTTCATGCCACAAATCTCCTGGACAAAAGAAAATTCAGTCTGCTTCACATCTAAGTATCTTTACAGTCATGTTCAACATATTAACATATTGCGTTGGACAGGGAAGGACATTATTTCAATATATATAATTTCAAATTGGTTGATGTGTACTGAACAACTTTTTAATAATGTCAAATGCACATGTAATACTAATGCAAGGATATAATTTTTTTCTACCGAGCGTTGACTATATTTCTGGATTAAAATAACAGTCATGTTCAACATATTAACATATTGCGTTGGACAGAGAAAGACATTATTTCAATGTATATAATTTCAAATTGGTTGATGTGTACTGAACAACTTTTTAATAATGTCAAATGCACATGTAATACTAATGCAAGGATATAATTTTTTTCTACCGAGCGTTGACTATATTTCTGCATTAAAATAAGAACAAACTTAGGTGGCTATATATTATGATTTAAGCTATACGCCTACTATTTTGAAACTTAGAAAACACCTCATTAATGAAAAGAAATTTTATTTTGTAATAAGTGAAAAAAAATTATTTAGCCTAACTTTTCTTTGCACCTTTTCCTTCTTAATAAATCGTTCTGGCACGGCACCCTTCTTAATCATTAAAAAACACTGAAACTCTCCTTAAACTAAATTATGAAGGGTTTTGCCAATGAGTGCTCTCAAAAATTCATTATCCATACTTATAATAACAGAAATATTTAGGGTTCCAATGAACTAATACGCGTACCTTGAGAGAGACAATGCACTAGTTTTAATAAACCTTCTAAGATTAGGTACTAAAAATGGGCACTTGCTAACGAAATCCAATTTTTGCGATGCTTATTTTATCACCGGCAATTTCCTCAAAATCTAAAGATTGCAACCTACTTTATTTATTTCTCACAATTGTCATTTTTGGTCTTCAAAAACCATTGTATTTATCAGAGGTGTTGAGAGTGGATGGAATACCTGTCCTATCCTGGAACAACCTTATAGGTATGCATGGTTCCAAGTTTTTAGAACCTGGAACTATTCTATAGGCTCTCAGAATTATTATGAAACTTTGTCGGTTCCACAAGTTCTAGGGCACATGTACTATCTAATTTTTTCAATTTTTTATTGCATTAAAAAATGTCTCAGTTTTATTCATTTATAAATTTAAACATTCAACACAAATGAATTACGTGATAAAATGTTCGGTCTAATAGTAACGTGATCCGAAAATGATAACAACATTGAAACTTAAAAGAGAGAGAGAGAAAAAGTTGCTTTCATTCATTATTTAAATTTGTGAGTTTACATGAAAATCTATCCCGCTCTACTAAGAGCATGAACAAAATGTATCCTCATGTGACCCAAATAAAACTTTTCCTTTCATTTTAATTTGATGAAATTTGAACATACGTATTGCGGGAACAAATTTACGTTGTTTATATTGTTTATGTCAAATACTTTCTTTTCCACATTTTGAAATAGCTAAAACTTATATTCACCTCACTAGACAAAACTTTTATTAACAAAGGTTTTGTTGACAAGTGCTCCAGAAGCACTATTTAATCATTTTATTCTATAAAAAAAAAAATTAATTCCCAAAACGCTGATTACATATAGTACGACGGTACAATAGAAAATATTAAGTTTCCTTAATTAGGTTTTATATCCTAGTGAAAAATGGGGCGGTATATGTCAAGATCGTGCCGATTTCTACGTTGATATTTTTTGTATTTCGCATTACATCACAAACTTCATCCTATACAAGTTACATGTTGATTTAGAATTTTATTGATTAAAACTCTTTTTCTTCGTTTGACCGTACAATTGCAATCTCTCTGTCTATTGAAATCAATTGCTCCACGATAAACCTCATCCCATTTCGAAAAAAGAAGTTATAATTAAATTTACAATATTTGGCATGCAGTGATTGACTTAGGTGAATAGTAATGTTTCTGCATTCAAAGCTGGAACCACCAAGAGCAGCCAGAGTCGCAGAGCCATGGTCAAAGCTTGAGCTTTCAAGCTGCTTCAGCAGCTGAATAGAGCAATAAAGCAACGGCCGTACCCATCGGTTCAAGAATCGACTGGCCCCAAATGGAAAAACCAACAGCTACGATGCAGAGGTGGGGCCGATCATGGCCGGTTCGCATGTCCCCAGTGCAGTACCGTCTATCTCACCTGCTACCAAAGAAGAAGGAGACCATTGCGTTCCAAAGACGAATTCCACGAAGCAAATCCTGGTAGAAACTCGTCAGCTTTTTTGAAACTCTGGGCTGTTTCTTGACGATCCTCTCTTTGGGTCCTTGTCTGCTGATAGAGTGATTTTTGATATGTTAATCGGTTCATGCTTGCCGATTAAAATGTTTCAACCCTTCACAAGATACCACTTTAATATCATCATCTAAAGAGTTTGATATGCATAAATTCTTAAAGTAGTATAGAATTATAGATCTAATTGTCACATTCCTTTAACTATTTGCCATGCATAGATCACAATCTATCGACCCATCAACAAGAACATGTAAGAGCGCGTTTGACAATGATTCTATTCCCGGAAATTGATTCTGACAAGAAATTATTATTTTTTATTATGTTCCCTTAAACTGATTCTGAGTAAAAAACGTGTTTAGTAACTTGTCTAAAATTTCTGATTCTGGAATAGAATTGCGTTTGATAACGTGTTCATTGATTATGTTCCAAATTATTATTATTATTATTAAATAATTTTTTCTACTTTTTACTTCTTCTTTTTTTACCTTTTTCCTTTTTTCCTTTTCTTTTTCCTTTTTTCTTTTCTTTTTTTCCTTTTTCTCCTATTTTTCTTCTTCTTCTTGTGGCCGGTCGCCGGGCCGCGACCGGCCGAATGAGGGCCGGTGACCTCACTCTGCGTTGCCGGCCCTTGGCGAGGCCGGCCCTCGTCGGCCGAGCCTCGCCGCGGCACTGGCAAGGCTCGCCCGGCCCCACCGAGCATCACCGGTGGACGGGCGAGCCTCGCGGGCCGGCGAGGCTCGTCGGGGTTGGGCGAGGCCCGCCCGGCCACCGGTCGGCTAGGGCGAGCCCGCCGTGGCCGGGGCGGGCCTCGCCCGGCCCCGCGAGCCTCGCCGCTGGTGGGCCGGGCGAGCCTGGCGCGATCGGCGACGGCGGAGCGGTGGTGGGCGGCGGCGAACGACGGCGGGCGGCGACGGGCGACGGTCGCGGGATAGTGGAAGGAAAGAAGAAGAGTTTTATTGTGTTGATTCTTTTTTAATTCTCCGACGCGAATCAACTTTTTTTATTCTCAAATCTACTCCCAAACCGATTCTCGGAACAAATTTGTTCCTGAGAACAAAAATTTTACCAAACGCAATTCTCGTCCCAAACTGATTCTAGGAACAAAAAATCAGAATCAGTCACTATTTGGCATGTTGCCAAACAGGGCCTAAATAATAATATGAGCATTTGGGTTAATTTATATTTGGTCCAAAAAAAAAAAAATTGTTCACCTTCACTTATTTTTACAATATAAGTAGGCAAAAAGTACACATCCCATCCCGAAACTAAGTTGGAGAATTTTTCTAATAACATCTCTTGCACTCCAATACCAATAAATCAATGCCATGTTGATTTATTCAGACCAAAGTATTATTTGGAAATAAATAAGTGACAATATAAAACGTGATGATGTGTTGTCATGATGCATGAATTGATTAGTTCCATTAATCTCAAATTAAAGTTTGGATTTCATATTTTCAATCGATTATATAAATTACAGATTCATTAACTACATTAGAAAAACAATACCTTTCTAAGAACTGATTGTGCACTATCACAGTAAAATTCATATCATTTGCAATTGCTTAGATATTGTTAACATTAATGTTGGCAATATAAAACGTGATGATGCACTGAGCAAAACAAGAAAGTGCTTGTGCCATTTGGGTTCCAATTTAAAGCCATTATTGCTACATGCGGCCTGTGATCTGATTAGTTCCATTAATCTCAAATTAAAGTTCGAACTTTTGTATTTTCAATCAATTATAAAATTGCAAGTTCATCAACCACATTGAAAAAACAATGTCTTTCTAAGAATCGATTGCGCACTATCATAATAAAATTGTTAGCATTTATAATAGCTCAAATATTGCTAACTCTAATGTCGACAATATAAAAAGTGATTATGCAAACAGTTTTTTTTTATTGAAAATGAAAAAAAAGTAGGAAAGTGCCGGTATCAATTGGGTTTCAATACGAAACCATCATCGTTATACACTGCTACAACACGTGAACCGATTAGTAAATAGAGTACAAGTTCATTGGCCACAATAGAAAAATGATAACCTTTTAAAGAAATGACCGGGCACATAACAAAGTTTATATCATTTATAATTGCTCGAATACTTTTAATAATATTGTCGGCCGTATAAACGTGATTATGCAGAGAGTTTTCTTTTTAATTAAAAATGAAAAGGAGAGCAAACCGAGGAAAGTGCATGCGCCACGTGGGGTTTCCATTTGAAGCATACGCCGCCACGCGCCGCCACAACGCGCGAGCGGATTAGTTCCCCCCTAATCCCGGATTGAAGTTCGGATCTTTGGAACAGCATGCGGAGATCTCGGCACCAATCTAGGGTTTAACCGAGAGTTGCAGAACGCACTCGCCCGCAACCCTCTTCGCTTCTTCGGTTCCGCGACGTTGAGCCCGTGGCGCGGAGGGAAATGCATCGCCGGCGGCGGCGCGCGTGCGATTCCGGAGCTCGCGTCTGCTGATTTAGGCCTCGTGATTTGACGGGGGGTGCTTTGATTTTTCTTTTTTGGCGTTCCTGTTCGAATTCTGGAGAGATTGATCCGTTTCAGGTATCGAGCTAATGTGTGGGAAGTTGGAGGAAAGGAATGATTTTTCGAAGACCCATTTGTCTGTTGTTTCGATTTAAGATTTGGATTTCGGTTGCTTGTCTCGATCCGGGGACTGCGTACATTTGGGTGATGGAACGAAATCGCGTTTGAAACTTTTGTTTGTTGGGGTTGATGTTGATGTTGATTTTGATATTGATATTGCTCCAGAACGTGACCGATTTGATGCTAATGGCAAGTCCACCTTAGGATAGAGTGTCAAATGCTCTTGGGTTCTTATTGACTGTTGGAGTAGGAAGCCCGGCTCCGCTGTTATTAGCTTGCCGAATTAGCCCGGTTCGGGATATCGTGCTGGTGTGTCTTACTCGCGATTTTGGCAATGAGATTTTGGCGGGCCTTTTGTTAGAGTATGTCCATACTAGGAAACTTCAGTCTGGCGGTATAAACTGTATCTTTGTTGTCATTTGTTTAGAACTATATGATCTTCTTGAATCTTTCTGTTGCTGGGACTCTTTTTAGATATGCTGTTTATTCGAGAAAAGAAAAATGGGTGTGGGATGTACTTTGTGAAAGCTTTGTGATACTTAAGATGCGTATGTTGACTTGTTTAGGACATTACTTAGGAGAAGCATGTGATGTTTGGGATCCTAAAGAGTTAGTTTGTACATTTGATATTTGTAGTGCTTGTGCTTTTCAGAGTTGCTTGTCATAATTGACTTGTTTTTACGACTTTTCAGATGAAGCAAGAATCCTTGGAAGCCTCCAAAATTGATAGCGCTAATGAGACTCATGGAAACATCCATGGTCCAATTATTTGTCAGGAGATGCGGGAATCAACGGAGATCATTATCATTGATGAGAGTAATGGAAAGAGTTCTGAGGTAAAGGAAAATGGTGATCTCCAGCCACTTTCATTCGATATATCTGGCGAAGGTCAGCCTTATGCTCCTGAGAATTTTCCTCTTCCTGGTGATATATGGGGGTGGAAAGTGGGGAAGAGAGTGGCCATTACGGGCCACTATCAGGATAGGTACCTTTATCTTCCTAAGCGACTCCGTGCGTCTGAGAAGTTGACGTGCAAGAAGTACTGCTTTGCGAGTAAACGTTCAGTTGGACAGTACATCCGAACCAAATTCCCCAATGCGGATATTGATGCCTTTTTCAAATCTTTCATCTGGAAAATCCCCTCGAATAAACTGCCATTGGTACACGGTAATCAGTTAACAACTTATCTGCCATTTTTTTTTATATAAGAGTCATTCCTTGAGTGTTTTCATAGAGCAGCTTTAGTACTATTACATACCATATTCACCATCAAATCACAATTATGTCAATTGTGGTGTTTCATTCATTTAATCTGAGAAAACTTTTGGTTGTTTACATAATTTTTCACAGTATATATTAGATCACCTAGTGACTTTTCATATTCAAATTGTTCTATCTTACGCGCATTCAGTATTGTTTGTCCAGTTAACTTTGTTTTGTCCAGTCACCAAGTTGTGAATTACACTCTGTTCCTTCAATTGCTTGCTTGCTCCTAAATTTTGTTTCAATTCACTCCATAAAGTGATGTTTACTCATAATAACTTAGATCCTTTTCTGATGCCTCACTGCTGGAGATTGGAAGTTCAGATTTGGTGACTTATATACAGCTCATCCCACCTGCTCTCATTTGATGGTTGATGCTCCTTTTGCACAACATGAATGGAGTTCCATCACTGTTAAATAACTGTAGATGACGATTTTTTTGTCTGCTGTGTTAAACAGTGCCTATAAGTAAATCTAGGCACAGGATCATGTGGATCATTTCTCTGTAAACTTTTTTTCTTTTCACCTTGAAACTTCTTCATGCTTAATGTGGCTTCATTTGCCAGGCATTGCTGTAAGGCATCCATTCTTTCCTGTACATAATGAAGAGATTGCAAAGCATTCTGAGTCAGATCCTGATCATGGCAGTTTGAGGTGCAAGGCACGAAATAGGATGTGCAGTAGCCTACTTGAACAAGCAGAGAAACCTGTCAGCCCATCTTGGCCTTGTGATCATTGTTGCAGTGAACCCAAGTTTTGCCGAGATTGTTGTTGCATCCTATGTTGGAGGAGCGTTAGTCCAGCTAGTGGATGGTGTGATTACATCAAATGCGAAGCATTGATTGATGGGAATAAAATATGTGGGCATATTGCTCACCTGGACTGTGCTCTTCAAGCTTACATGGCTGGAATGGTAGGAGGGGTAATTGGGTTGGATGCTGAATATTATTGCCGACGTTGTGATGTGAAAACTGGGCTAGTCCCCCATGTTACCAGACTGTTGGAGGCTTCTAAATCTATTGATTCTCCTGATGAACGTGAGAAAATTTTGAAACTTGCTTTCAGCCTCTTACGTGGTTCTCAAAAAACCAGTGCCAAGACTCTGCTCAAACTAATCGAGTCTGCTTTGACCAAGGTACCACTGATTTCTTATTGTTTTTGCTGCAGTACTTGTGTCTCTACCCTTCAAAACTTGCAGTATGACTATTTAATATTTACGTCAGCTAAAATGTGCTCCTCCTGATGAAATTTCAACAGCAAACGTCAGTTCAGGTTGTTCCCTTGCTCTCTCTCTCTCTTTTTGAGAACTTTTATACACTTCTCCACAGCTTTGGTTCTTCTACGTATCAAAATAATCTGCTCTTTTCATTCCTTTTTCTGGCAATATAATGATTAAGGAATGAACTGTGTCACTCCCTTAAATAGCTTCCCTAGGAAACAACTGGTTTCTTTGTGCATGCATCTCATTAGGATTAAATGCATTTGTTATTCTTGTTGTCACTTTCAAGCACATTTACATGGATAAGCTATTTACAGTTTGATGTTCACCTGGGTGTTGGACGTCATACGCAGCTGTGACTGATAATGGAAATCCTTCTCTAGAAGGTAGACACACATCAGCTGCTGAGTCCATTATTTTTCATCATCGGACTCAATCTGTGAGACTTGATGAAGAGATTGATCAGGTCCTCCAGTCACTGAGAAAGTCACAAGAACTTGAATATAGAATTGCAGAGGAACAGCTTCATTCTCAGAAGCGTTATCTTCACAATCTGTACCAGCAGCTGGAGCAGGAGAGCTCTGAATTGGCGTGTAAAGAAAAATCAGATGACTTTGACAACTTGCTGAAAGTCGTGTTGAATAGGAATAATCAAATCAAGCAGGAAGTCCATAAACTCCAGGTGATGAAAGAAGTGGCAAAAGGGTTTGGAAAGACATCAAGAAGTATCCTGAGAGAGCATTTCGGTCTAGACAGGGACGATCAGAGCCCGTGATACTCGTCGGTGGGGGAATTGGTGATCATCCAAGATCAATATAGGGGCCTCCTGCATTTTCCTTCTTTCTCATATGGACATTGCCTTGTAAACAGGAGAAACTCCGGTTAACTTGATATGGCGATATGCAAGATCTCATGTCAAGCTACTGAAGCAAAGAAAGTGGCGAAGGATCATTTAGGTGATAAGTGCGACCGCGCAAAACAGGGGAGAAAAAATAAGGGAGGTGCGGTGCTGCTTGAGCAGAACGAGGCACAACAATTTTGAGGTTGTGCAAATTTTGTTCTGGAGGCTCTGAGCAGTGTGCTAGAGGAACGCTTTCAGTTCATGCATTGTTCCTCCCCTGTGAATCTGGTGACTCTGGTGGGCCTCTGCTTTTTTAAATTTTCTTTTGTCCTGCATGCATTTTTCCTCCCCTGTAGACATTCCTTTTCTTCGCATGGAAACCAATAATTCTCTGAATGAGATCGGCAAGCAAACATCCTTATTAGCAAAATATGTTCTCTTAAATTTTGTTAAAGAATTGGTTATCTCTAAGCAATGTTGCAGCCTTGTAGACAACGTGCCATTCGCTTCATTTGGGAACGGACGCCTCTTTCTTCGAACCGACTCTCCTTCCCCCAATGCCTTTTTGTCTTCTCTGCGGGTGTAAATTGCATTGACATTTAACATCGCCGGTGTTCGACCGTTTCTCGTTCAATTTGGCGATGCTATGTCGCATTCCGACGTCATCTGCTGTTTCCATGAACGAATTTATGCACAACCTCGTGCATCTTCAATCGGGCGTTATATGTTGTCCCTTCTATAGATAGGGATGAGTATTCTTCTACAATAGAATCGGAAACCGATTTAGTTCTACGTTCTAAAATATGTTGGATATATGTTGGATAGGTTTCAGATTTCAAAAATTAATTAACTTGTTTTGAAAAGTAGTTTCAAGTTCGTGAAACAAGTTCTTATGTTTTTTTCTTATTATATATTTTCACAAATATAGAATTTAAAATCACTCATGATTGAGATTTTTACTTTATTAATGTTTAATAATGTTCATGAGTCTAAATATAAATTGTGATAAGTGGATTGTAGAAAATGGTGATCATTAATCATTTAATCAATAGTACAAGTGGAATTTGGATAAATCTTGGAACTCAACGTTGGAATTTATAACATGGTAAATTTCGGGTTTCTAGGTATGAAGGTTAAGTTTTAGATTTCAAAAATTAGAATACTTTTTCAATAAGTGAGCTTTAGGTTCCAAGTAAAACATAAATGGAGTCTAGAATTGCTCAACTTCATTTATAAAACATTTGTTTACGGAAAATCCATGTTTTGAAAAATATTTTCTTGAAAGTGATTGGTTATATTGTTTGGAAAATATTTTCATTAGCAATACCAATTTATGCACAAATATTTTCGTGAACATTGAAACTACATTTCATTTTTTCATTTTTATAAATGAATACTAGTTATCATTTTTAGAAAAATATATTTTTAAATTATTCATTTTCACTAAATAAAGAGAGCATTATACTAAAGTCAACTTCTCCCAAAATTTTCTTTGTGTTATCCATGCTTTGCTCTTAATATAAAACCATGTCTTAATTTATTTACTTTTACTTCTTGAATAATTTATCTTATTTTCTTTTCTTTTTTTTTCAATTGGACTTCAATCTTTAAATTTTATTCGAAATTATTAGGAGAAAAATTTTAAAGAAAATTTTGGAAGAAAACTATGAAGTACTTTTTCACACGAGCATATTCATACTTATTATAGTTTGTATTTATTTGTTTTTTTTTTTCAAAATACTAACAAGTACCTTATCCCTTACATAAAAGATATTTTTGGCGAAATAATTAAGCCGCAATCTGTATGCAAAAACCAGTAAAACATGTTTGAGGTAATTTCCTTAGACTTTTTCCCCTTTTTACAGCATTTCAAATTTAATAAACAATCAAACGCCTAAAACCTTTGGAACATACAAATAAAAGCGTGTGAATTCATCCTTAGCTTTAAGGCTCAATTTCTTTTTCCTTTGAGATTCTTTAAGAAATAGTAAATAAAATTTTGGCCTGATTTAACTTCATATAAATTAGATTTCATATCATTTTTTCCCAAAATAATAAAAATCTCAAATGATGTTACATAAAAATAAACGATGTCTTACATTTGTGCACGAGTGTCCTTCATGATAATGACCAAATTATATGTTTACAGATCTTATCATCTTCTTTTTCTTTTCTTTTTTGGTGGGGTTGGTGGGGAGGGGGCGGGAGTCGTTGGCTCTCTCCCTTATTTGTGGGGACAACTAACTCTGAACACTGTCGCCAGAGCAAATCAACAAGGTGTTAACAAAAATAATTCAACCGCACAAATCATGCAAGTAACGGACTAAATTGCACAAACACAAAAATGCCCGAGAATCAATCTCACATTTGAAAACAGCGTTCCACATTTGGCAAGAACATCTAACCCAAAATCCCAATCATTCTAGATCCTGAGCAAATCTCAAAAAATAAAGATTGGTGGACCAGCGGGGAGCACAAAAAATGGCTATCTCTACAAGTTAAAGCTTGTTCATGTTGTGGCACTGTGCTCAACTGGAGAACCGGGTCAATCCGTGATTGAAGACGGTGCTGTAAAGTGCTAACCCAACTGTGGGTATTTAATCCACTTCCACTCACTCCAGATGTGGGGAAGCTATTATATCTGCCTATCCGATGGTAGCTAAAATCGAAATCTTGGCATGGTATCCACCTTTACCACCGATTAAGGATAACATGGGGTCTCTCACTCCAAAGCAGTTCTCCCGTCTCTTTCCGTGAGCCTTTTAAGGATTTGTAAGGTCAAGCTCAAGGCAGCTCGCTTGTCTCGTCTCGTCGCAGTTTTCTTCGCGGTCCTTTCAGGATCTTACCCATTTCGCCAGGAAAGGAAGACGTTTCTCGAACTCCAAGACGAGCCGATTCTTTCGGCCCGATGTCTCCCCTAGCCCGCCCAAGCCGCTCGCCAGCTGGGAACTTCCGCTGTTCCAGTTCCTCGATCTACTCCTAAACCGTGCTGCTCATCACTTCGCCAAGCGCACGCGTGTCGCGTCCCGGAAGTGGGGCAGCTCGTTTTTTCTCGGTTGCTTTCGCTTTTTACCAGGAAACGAGCAAAGCCGTCGTTCTTTTTCCACCGTCCCTGTGTTTTTTCTTCTCGCTGTCGGTGAGGTGAGGCGTGTGGAGGGGAGAAGACTAGGGTTAAGAGACCGCCCGCGTCTCTGTTTCGCCGAGAGCGACTTCAAACGCCAGCTTGAGGCAAGTTCTCTCCTCGTTTCTGCGGTTTGAAGAGCTCAAGTTTGCTGGGTCATATCTTGATTGCCGAGGACGTTTGGGTTTTAGTTCTTGGCGTTCAGGTTGAAGTTCTACAACCCATTCTTGACGTTCTTGTTTTTCTTTTTCGCTGCTCTGTAGTTGGTTATTTTTCTTGTGGGGGTGAAGTAGATCTTGCATGCGAGTCAAGAAACGAATCGGAAGAAACTGATTCCTTCGTTAGCCCCAGAAATTATCGGGACAAAGAAAAAAGATTTGTTCAAGAATTTCGCGACAAAGTCATTTGCTGAGTATATTTTCTTGATCTGTTGCTGAGTCATGGGTATGGCCTAGAGAAAGCTCTGTGGGACTTCAATAGTAGACTGGATTTTAGTGTGTTACGAAAGTTTTCCTGGGTCGGTAGGACTATCCATTTGGGTGCTTTTTATGATATGTTTTCCCGCAGTTTTCTTGTATATTTGGGCCAACATAGCAAATGCAGCAGAAATTGTTGCTTTGCGTTACTTTACAATAGTTGGTATCCATTGGAATTCGGAGCAGTAATTTCCCTGTTCGACTATCCTTGGTGTCCCAAGTAAATTGCTCGTCGATGGTTGGTCTGGTCAGTTATAGTTTTTGCCAATATTGCAAAGATTGGAAATGGTGTTTCGGCAGCTCTGTCCTGAGATATTGTTGTATAACTGTGCGATTTGGTTTAATACCTGAAGTTTAGAAGTCTGGCTATGGGCTTGGGCGATTCAATGCGCACTCATGGAAAAAGTTGTGATCTTTCAACATTGTGATTTAGAAATGAGGTGAAACCTGTCGCTTAGGAAATGTCTTTGGGGTATATGCATGTTAGATTCTCTGTTTAAGTTCATGGGAGCCATATAAGGATCCAAAGTTTGAGATGCAATTATGAAAGGTTTTGTCATGTTTTATTTAGAGCACTATTTTCTCTTTATTCTGCAAAATAAGCTAAAATTGTTTGGACTGTTTAGAGTTTGCTCTTGGTGATCTTCCCACACTGGGTGTGCTAGATGCTTATGTTCTTCGAATGATGCTTCTTGCAGTTGAATCATCTGAATGACTCCTCACCGGCTCGGAGAATCCATGGGTATTGATATGACTAAGGAGAGCAATGGAAATGTACATGCTTCAGTGACTTGTGAGAACCGGGAATCTACAGAGATTGATAGCACTAATGACAGTAATGGAGATATGCCTGTTATCATGCCTTGTCAGATGCCGCAGGAATGCACCGAGACAAATATTACTGACGAGAGCAGTGGGAACGTCTCTACAGCCGAGGAACTTCTACCAATTTTATGTAATGAATCCGGTGAAGGTCTACCATATGCCCCTGAGGATTTTCCTCTTCCCGGTGATAAATGGAGGTGGAGGGTAGGGAAGAGAGTGGCAGTTTCTGGAGACTATAAAGATAGATACCTTTACCTTCCTAAGAGACTCCACTGCCAAGACCAATCATTACGACGTCCCTTTGCGAGTAAGCTTTCCGTTGAGCGGTACATCCGCACTACATTCCCCAATGTAGATGTCGATGCATTCTTCAACTCGTTTAGCTGGAAAATCCCCTCAAAGAACCTGCTGTTGCCAAGTGGTCAGCTTCAACTTATCAACTCCTCCTTGATGTTGTATACTAATTTGTTATTGGAGCATCTTAGTCATGTTATTCAATGTCTTGTTGCTTTGGACAAGCTTAATTTTTGTAGTTCCTTTGCCTTTGTAGCCATGTCTGATGAGATCATGGGCCTTTTGGGTATGTCCATGTTATACTTGGACGAAAATATGGCGGCTACTAAACTGAAGTGAATAATCTTCATAACAAGACCTAGACTTATTGTTTTATTTAAACTTTATGAGTACATTTTTTATTTGTTTTTTTCCTTTTACTGGTCTGACATGATGTGTCATGCTCGGCACATAATTAAGGTTTCTTGATCTTGTCTACATCCGTATGAATTATGACATATGAACCTCATTGTTTGCAGTCCGTGTCTATGAATGTGTTGTATGTTGTAATTATCTGTTATTCCTTGAAGCTTCTTGTTTAAGCTCTCATTTTATAGGAGTCATGGAGAGGCGCCCTTTCTTTACTCTGCATCATGAAGAGATAGGTGACCATTCCCAATCAGATTCTCCCTCTGGCACTCTAAGATGTAAGGCTCGAAATAAGTTGTGCAGTAGCTTAATTGAACAACCAGAGGAAGCTGCCAGAACATCTATCCCTTGTGATTTTTGTTGCATTGAACCTGGGTTTTGTCGAGATTGTTGCTGTATTCTCTGTTTTAAGGTCATCACGTCAGCTAATGGAGGATATAATTACATCAAATGTGAAGCGTTGTCTGACAAGGGTCATATATGTGGGCACCTTGCTCACTTGGACTGTGCTCTCCAAGCTTACATGGCTGGCACTGTTGGTGGAAGCATTGGACTGGATGCGCAGTACTATTGTCGTCGTTGTGATGCAAAAACTGAACTAGTTTCTCATGTTACTAGGCTCTTTGAGGCTTGTAAATCTATCGATTCTCAGGAGGAACAAGGAAGGCATTAAAACTCGGCAGCTGCCTCTTGCGCGGTTCACTGAATATGAGTGCTAAGATACTGCTTAACCGTATTCAATCTGCTTTGACCAAGGTAAAAGTATTTCCTTGAAGTTTTTTAGCAAGTCTCGCTTACATAATCTGCATGATGACCGTTTCATGTCTGCAACAGCTTAGATGTGGGACTCATCTTGACAATATCCAGACAGATGAAAGCAAATCAGGTACTTCCCCACCCAGCTCTCTCTCTCTCTCTCTCTCTCTCTCTCTCTCTCTCTCTCTCTGTGCAAGTCCTTTATGAACATATGTTGACAAAAATCTGCACCATTTTTCATCCTTTCATGTTCGGATGGTTATGAACTACTGGAACTTGAACTACTCTAATGATCTTGCAAGCATGCACAGCAACATATTTCGAAACCTTTGTCCTTTTTTCTTTCTTTTTTTTAATAAACCCATTTATGTATATGAGCCATTCACAGTGTGATGTTCACCCGGTGCATTGGATGTCATACACAGTTGTCTCCAGCAATGGAGATCCTTCTCTAGAAGGTACACTGTATCAAGATGCTCTAGATTTCAGGACACATCTCTCGGCAGACGAGTCCATCTCTTTTGATTTTCAGACTCCATCAGTACAACTTGACGATGAGATTGATCAGATTCTCCGGTCACTGAGAAAGTCGCAGGAATTGGAATACAGAGTAGCAGAGGAACAGCTTAATGCTCAGAAGAGTTACCTCCACAATCTGTACCAGCAACTCAAGCAAGAGAGCTCCCAACTGGCATGTCAAAAATCACCTGCCAACTCAGACGACTTGCTGAACATTGTGTTGAGCAGAAATAACCAAATAAAGCACGAAGTAGAGAAACTCAAAGAAATGAAGGAAATAGCCAAGGGTTTTGGAATGACGCCAAAGAGTATCCTGAAAGGGCATTTCAGTCTAGATGTGGACACAGGCGAAGCACATTAATGATGTGCTTAGTCGGAAGGACAGAGATTCGAGATTAATAGGACGGTGACATGCATCAGACCCTTGCCTGTCTTTTGAACATCTTGGTTGACCTGGAAGACACTATGCTGAACCGCCAGAGGAGAGAGTATTTCGGTGATTGAGCTGCTAGATCGCAATGAAAAAGAACTATTAATGCTGTTTGAATGCAACTTGAGCACAAATTTCTGACTCCAGAACCATGTTTGGATCAATCTTCGGTGACGATAATGGGACTTTTACAGAGAAAAAAACGGTGCATCCCAACCTTTAGATGCAAATTTGGGAGGTTAGCCCCGTTTTTCACCGTCTCTCTTTGGTTTTGTTGTTGAGACATTCTGTTCATGTACATAGTTTTCCAAGTACCATTAAGTGTCGAGACGTTCTGTTCATGTACATAGTTTTCCAAGGATCATTAAGTGTACTCCTCGGTCCTCGAATGTTTTTGAATGGTAGTATGAAGCAATATTAACTAGGGGATTTCACCTCATGACTCATTTGGTTCACGCTTCGTCGGTGGGCATATAGCTTTCATTACACGTTTACTTTAACTTCATTGTGACTTACAATAACACGCCTTCTTTAGGACTTTTGAGCTGTTATCAAACTTTTTGTGATTTCACGAATTGATTCTATAGCCCCCCTAACATTCTATTGTGAACAACCTTTTGCTAACATCCAGAAAAGTAGCAACAGTTAGTCACAGAATCGCGGCCACCAAGTACGTCATGGTAACAACGGAAGCTTATCTGACCCCATGAACTTTCACACCTCACTCCAATCTTCTTTTCGAATAACGAGCGGAAAGGAAAAATCCCATCTTGCAAGGGTCGTGAATAAGTTTGCACGAGTCCGTCGAGCAAATGATTCCTTCGGGAAGAGTCGCATGGCATGATGCATTGAATAAACATGCAGACGAGCGTAATTTTTCCAAAAGCTTTTGCCTCATCGATATCTGTTGATTCCTGGTGTGGCTTTTGGCACCATGAACATGTCTTTCAGATTGAGATGCCTTTGTGCTAATGACCCTCGATCTCAACTTGAAAATGGTGAAGACTGACTTGCCGTCACCTCATTCATCATCAGAGGAACAGCAAATCGTGGTTTCGATTCCATAGGGCAACATAGGGATGATGCAGGGCACATGAGTCAGTTCAAGGTATTTTGTTTCTGGGAAACATCTGACCATAAAATTTCATCGCAAGAGGAAAAGAGAAGGATCTTACAACCAGAGCAAATGCACCAGAAATCACTCGCGGAAAAATGGATTCCCCATGTAGCTTCTCAATCGATTTCTTATACAGGAGCAAATTTATGTAATCTTATTGCTTTTACTCAGAATTATTAGGGGAGAAAGGCAAGAAGCATTTAATAATTGAGAAATGCAACAAGTTCACGCAAATACATCACCTAGAATGAAAACCAGCTGGCACTCAGCCTTCAGGCATTTCTTCGGTGGCAAATAGAGATTGAATATCGCCCGAGCGTTCCCCACAAAGAGAAAATGATCGTTGAAGAAACATACTCTAAACAAGAAATGCATCAGAATCGGACAATCATCTTTTCCATCAACTTCTGCCGATGGTAAAGCATGGCAACATTATGAATTTACTGCTAACAGGATTAGCCGAAACTCCTAATACCCATGCATGAGACCCAATTACAAAGACAAGTAAATCAAAACCGAGGTTCAGCGTCACAAGGTTTCCTAAGGGTTGGACATTATTCCACACCAGGAATAGAGGAGCATAAGGATCGTCCATACACCTTCTGTCTTCACATGAACATATAGACACAAGCACAATGAAAGACACAGCATCGTGTATGCCCATGTGAATCCAAACAAAAACATACAAAAAATTTGCAAATGAGCCGTACAACCAGAACAGCAGCTTCTAAGTACTAAGCAGGTGCAATGTAAGGATTGTCGGAACTTCATTTCCTAGATGAGGTCTACATGAACTTTTGTCAGATAGCTCCCCCTGCCATCAAGATCCAATTGGACACAGTGCTCAACCGCAAATATGCTAATGAAGAACAACAACCCATGCACTAGATGCACCATTAGATGATGTGAGTCTGCATAATATTAAATGAAGAGACACATCAACTTTGGACTCATTTCAGATGGTATATGACAAGCATCACTCGAAACAGTCCTGGTTCATGAAGAGACATGCACAGGTAATTCAAAGATTCTTAGGATAATATAATTTTTTGAGGAGAGGATGTAGTTGTCACCACTCTACGTGAGCATAAGCGCATCACAGAAGTGCCTTTGATATACTTGGGTCAATAATAAAAAGACTGCACTCACAAACATTCAATATGGACCATTCAGCATATATCCCCACTTTAAAGCACCTTCTTTTCTACACGGCATCAAAGCACTTTTGAAATATACAATGAATAAATTGCTCAGTGGCCATACAGGTTCCTGCCAAATCCCCGGAACCTACCAGACACATATAATGGAGAACCCCCGAAAACGATCAGGCACATAATCATCAAGCACTTTCAGGCACGACTAAGCGAAACATTGTGCATCCACAAACTTAAAAAAGATGAAGCCGTGTTACATTGTCCTGATCATCATGGATTAAGTTAAACTATTCCCGATCATGCGCACTAATGAGCATTTGATTGGTCGGGTAGGAGATAAACAACCCAGAAAAGGCACCGCCCTGTAAAGCCATTCCCCTCTGGTAATCTAACTGAAGTCAATGCCACTCGGCACGAGATGAGAACCGCACATACCAATATTTAACACCCGAAAACGAAATCATCTCGAGAAAGAATGGAAACCTACTGACCTGTCATCATCAGCTGACACTGTATGAATTATGAATAGAATGATAAAGAAGAGAAGCAACATTCATAAATTTTTTTTTTTTCTTTTTAATCTTGGATTCAGCAGAACGACACATCACAGAGAGAGCTTCAGCTCGATCACCAACCTCTAAAAAGTCAAAGCTAACTTGCAGACTAGAAGGACAGCACCCCAACAACAACATTGAGCCGGGTGCAGAACGGGGAACTCCATTAAAAGTAAAAAGAGGGAGAGAGGGAGGGTGGTTTTATTTTACTGTACAAATACAAGTCTATTTCCCTTACCTCCTCCCCAAACATCCCCATCACCGACGCGGCCATTCCCGCCGCCGCCCCCCACGGCGTCGTCGTCGTCGTCCTCCTCCGCGCCCTTGGGCACCGTCACGATCAGCTCCCCGTTGACGCACACCGCGCTGGC
Organism: Eucalyptus grandis; assembly: GCF_016545825.1. Classification (NCBI taxonomy): domain Eukaryota; kingdom Viridiplantae; phylum Streptophyta; class Magnoliopsida; order Myrtales; family Myrtaceae; genus Eucalyptus; species Eucalyptus grandis. Next base: position 47,285,044 of record NC_052619.1, on the reverse strand, counting down.
GAGCTCCGGCCGGGTCGACTCGGGGAGGCGGAACCGCCACATGTCGAGCTCCAGCTGGTCCAGGGACAGCAGCTCGAGCGAGCCGTTGGGCCTCACCACGATCTTGGTCACCCCGGGGTGGATCTCCACGGTGTGGGCCCGGACGCCGGCCACGATCCCCTCGGTCTCGGCGACGAACCGGAAGAACCCGGGCAGCTCCTCCACCTCCACCTCGGCGTCCGCCCGGAAGGGCAGCTCGAGGACGCGGCTGAAGATGTGGGGGAGCCGGCGGAGGATCTTGTGGTGGTGGTGGTGGTGGTGTTGGTGTTGGTGGTGGTGGTGGGCGGCGGCGGCCACGACACCGGCGAGGGCCTGGGCCTCGATTGAGGCGGCGCTCCTGGGGACGTACTGGAGGGTGATGTTCCTCTTCTTGGGGGGCATAGGGTGGACCTTCATGGCTGCGGCTGCGGCTGCGGCGGGGGTTCTTGCTGGTCCGGCTAGGCTCTGGCCGTCGTGGGTATCGCTGGATTTATAGGTGGTGGTTGTGGTGGTGGTGGTGGGGGATGAGGAGGAAGGAAGGGGGAGGGGATGGAGGGATATCAAGAGCAAGAAAAGGAATATTGGGCGAGTGGGTATCCAAATCTTGATGGGGATGAGCAGTGGAAAAGGTAAAAGCATCAAAAGCAAAGGGGGCCAAGAAAAGTTAAGGAGGGAAAATCAAGATACACAGAGAAAGAAAGAGAGAAGGAGAGAGATTTTCCCAGTGAATGATTCTTATTCTTCAATCTGGGTTTGGTTCTCCCTGCAAGATTTGAGTGCTGGAGAGAGAGAGAGGGAGGGAATGAGGCAGGGAGGGAGAGGGGGAAGGAGATGATGGTGATGAAGAAGAAATCTCTTTCTTTTGGGGGTTTCAGAGGCAACCGGCGGATTGTGGCATTTTTGTTGATAAAAGAAAAGAAGCGGTGTTCACCATTTGCCCCTGCAATTCTTGGAAATTTCCATGAAAAAAAGGGATGTCTCTTTCCTCCTTCTTTTTTTTTCTTTTTCTTTTTTATTTCTTTTTTATTTAATTTTGGCCATTTCTTTTGGATATCTACATTATTCTTGTTTCTTCTGGCGAAATTATATAATATGCATTTCTTTTTACTTCTGTTCTTTTGACGGTTTGGTTTGTTCCTTCCCAGAGCACACGTCAGGCTCAGGCGCGCACTCACAAAAATAATTAATCCGTTCAAAGGTTGAGATCGTTACTGAATAAAAAAGATGAAAAAAAAAAAGGGTGGATTCGTTTCGGCGACGGAAAGAGTTTTTTTGCGAATTATTTTTTTCGGACCTTTGTAGGCTTGATCCGCTGAAAAAGATTGGTTGAAGGAAAAAAAATTAAGAAAGTTTTCTGGGAATTATTTTTTCTTAATATTTTTTTTCAGGCCTTTATGGGCTTGATCCGCTGAAAATGATTGGTTGAAGGAAAAAAAAAATTTAAGAAAATAAATTCCCACACTTATACAGAGGAAATCATTTTTGCAAGTATTACAAATCCGTTAACAAACGCTCACTTCTTCACTTTTTCCAATACTTGTTATTTGGAACGTTTTATGTCATTAAGACTAACCAATTTTTTCTTTGAAAATTATTCCTATGAAAAATCGTCATAAAGATTTACATGAACCGAAACTCACCCAAAGCAAAGTTACTTATAGATGAGTTAAATAGAACTTTAATCGACGGGATGATTAATATTGTCATACATGAAACACACTTATAATAGTAAGAATAAATGTAATTCTTAAGAAATAATATTGCACCAATCCAATCTTGAAGGGGCTACGGTATCAAGGCACTGGCGAGGTAGGATTAATGTAAGGTTTTTCATTTATTACGGTAAAATGTCCAAATACATAAACCCATTCAACACTCCAAAATATTTACAGTATTTTTTTTTTCAGAAAATAAATAATTTAGAGAACGCATCACTTATTAAAAATGAATAAACGTAAATATTTTTTTTATTGTCCAAGAAAAATGTCTAGACATAAATTATTAATATATTTATTAATTAATTATTTTAACTAATACAAGCGAAGTCACTGTGTATTCATTTTTTTAAAAGAAGCATATATTAATCATAATTTATTTACCAAATAAACGGAATCATTGACTATCTTAATGGATACTCATTGTCCGAGCGATGACCGCCATGAATTGTGATCTACCTCGAGATAAATGGAATAAACTGTGAGGACCCTAGGTTTTCTTGTTATGCGAAGTGTACGCGGAATTCATAGCCATTCAATATAAAAATAATATAAAAAACCCACTTCGGAAGTAAACATTAAAGTGAATATTTCGATATAATATTTGCATGTAGAAACTAAAATTCTCAAGACAAATAAAATACTCACATAAAATATGTGAATATAGTATAAATTCCGTGCACAATCGGGCAACTAATCGATAATAAGAATAATTAAAAGAAAAAAAGAGAGGGTATTTCTTCTCTTTGCAAATTCCTTAATTATTGATAAGATTCTTTGCTTTTTTCGAATACCTGAGGCCTTCGACTCCATACATTTGTCGAAAACTCTCACCCTCAATCGAAATTTTACTTTTCTCTTCTTCTTTTTTAATCTCCTTTTGATGAGATGCTTAGCCCGAAAACGATGGCATAGACTAAGATTAAGATAAATATAAAAAAATCCAAGATTAAGACTTTGATTATTGAGTGGGTGTCATGCTGCCGTACATTTATTCGGATTTCATCAATTGAAATGATTAAAAAATAAGAAAATCGAAGCGAATTATTAGATCCTAATTGAAAATAAGGATTGATCAAATTGTCGCAATCAAATTGCTCGTCTGCATATGTCTTTTGACTTTTAGGAAACCGCCTTCAGGAGAAACGTAAGCAATCAGAAGCGCCTACAAATCGTGCCGATGCGAATCATCAAATTATTGACTATAATGAGAATAGATAATTTTAGTTTAATTACGATTCAGATTTCTGAGTAATTATATAATTGTAATTATAATTAGGGAAGAGAAAATGGATCCATATTATCCCAAAAGAAGATTATCTTTTTTTTTTTTCATAAGAAATGAATGATATGGAAAATAAAACAATCTCTCATGTTACTTAAAAAATGAATGAATGAAAAATATTTTTATCGTTCATGAAAATATCTAAACGTAAATTGTTGTTCAGGATGAATATATTCTTTAATATTATTTGTTGCAAAACAAATATAATTTTTTTATCTTTCCAAGAGAAAATTACACTGAAAGTCCTAAAATTTATCACCGAAAGTAATTAAACCCCTAAAACTTTAAAAAATTTGGTAAATTTTAGGATTCAATTATACTTTCATGGTAATTTTTAAAATTTAATTATATTTTAAATAAGTTTCGGGGCTCACTTGCACTTTCATGAATAATTTAAAATTTTAAAAATAAGTATTTCAATAAATAAATAAGTAAATAGAAGAGACATTCCTTGACGTTTGGGTCGACCAACTTTCAATCAAGCGCGTAAGTTCTTTAGACGAAGAAAATCAACGGCGTGTTACAAAATCGGCTAAGGTCTTCTCCCTCAACGGGTAAATGGGAACAGCACCATCGACTTATTTACGATGTTCTTTCTTTCCTTTTTCTACTGATAAAGATACTTTCTACTTTTTATTATTCCTTTTTCTTTTGTTGGTCTCAATTCTTTTTTATTTCGAGAAGAAACAGAAGAGCCCATGAACCGGGCTTTCGTTACAAAGCATATGTACCAACAGAATCCGGGGGAGGATGATAGACCGGGGGCAAAGTAAAAGCAAAATAATAATAGATTTGATGGGACTTCAGTGCCCGAGTGACTCAGGAGTATGATCGATTCGCATGGACACGATGGGTGTATCGCACGAGATGGGTCGTGGAGCGAGACCATGTCAAAAGTGGATTCATGATTGCGACAATCCAGTTCAATCCATGTAAATCGAGTAGGGATGAACATAGTTTCAAATAAAACTAGAAACTTGAGAATAAGATCAATGGAAACTAATTCCCGATTACCATAAAGGTAGAGTAAGTTTAAGGTTCTAAAGGCAGGTTCCACCTTAAACAAATTTTTGTGTTTTTCTTGTTGTATATTTCCATGCAATAGTGTGTAATCTCCAACCATTTATCCAAACTTCCATTTCGGACGAACTTATAATGAGACTTTTAATTTGTTAATATTTTATAATCTTTATGTGTTGAGCTATGAGTTGTGAAAAGTGAATTGTAGCAAATTGTAGTAATTAGAGGTGATGAGTCATTATAATCGTTCAATTAAAAATATAGGTGGAATGCGGGTAAATCTTAAAATCGATCCTAGAATCAATATGCATGATAGATTTCAAATTCCAAAAATCAAGCAATTGGAATGGAATTCGAAATTGCTTACCCCTAGAACCAAACCTCCTGTAGAAATATATGACATGGGATTTTGGAGGTCGCAAACTCCATTATACCACATCCACAATGTACTGTTGCTTGTTATGCTCTTTTCTTTTCGATATGTAGTTGAGTATTTTATCTCTCCTCTATCATCCTAAAAAACCCAACAAGAGCCATTTTATTCGAGATCTCTTGCCTCCGTGATCACTTCTCCCTCTTACAAGATTCAGTATGAACCCAGTTTGTCCTGAATCATATAACCACTAAAAGGAATTATACTCAGGATATTATCGGTAACAATCAGCCCCATCCATATCAATCAAGGTCGAAAGAGAAATATTCAGAATAATCGCACAATGTGATAACCATCCGGTACGAGATTTAAGGGTCATGCTGATGTCACGTGACCATGTCGCTGTTTGCCTATATTTACTCGTGGATGTGTGGATGTGGGGTTGAATGCAGTACACTCCCAAAAATAGCCGTAAGCAAAGCGAAATGCTTGCATCATGCAGAGGGGGGATTTCTTAATATGTTCGCAAGTGTTTCATGCGCCACAGAAAGCTAGAAGAGACAGCGCTCCGTACCTTCTTGCCAAGTGCTACATGGAGTTTCCGGTGCATACGGAATACTGCATTGTATAATTTTAGTGCTAAATCTTTCAATTGTGTCAAATTAAATATAAACAATTTTCGATTTTGTCAATGTGGTTCATTTTGCTAATTTTGATTTGGAATTATCGAGGTAAATATCGGTTGTTCTATATAGTATGGCTAATGCTAACGTGAACAAAAAATATTAATTTATTAAATTTCTTGCATTTTTTATATTTATATTTATATATTTTTCTTTTTTATTCTTCGTTCACCAATGGCAAGGCCTTGGTAATGGCCGTCAATCGGCCATAGAATACAACTGCTGAGGCTCCCTCACTGGCCATGGGAGAGGCTCCCCTAGATCCAATAAGGTCGAGCCTCGCCAAAGGCCGGCAAGGCGTGCCTTGCTGGTCTTCGGTAGGGCCGACCCTCATCAGTAGTTGCCTTAGGCCAATTGATTGACAATTGGTAGAGGATAAAAGGAAAAAAAAAAAAAAGAGGAAAGAAAAGAAAAGAAAATATGTAAATTAATAAAAATTTTGAAAAAAATGGAAAAGTTAATAATTTTTGTCCACATTAACAATTTCTGGTCAAAATTGGCCAAATTGACTATATTGACAACTTTTCAAAAAGTTTATGATTAAATCGATCAAATTAAAATGTTTGGAATTGAAACTGTAACTAAATTTAGATATAATATTTGCATGCAGAAACCCAATTCGCAAGAAAAAAAATTAGCCACTTAAAAGATGTGAATATAATATAAATTACGTCCAGTCGTCCATAGTGGAGCAACTAATCGATAATAATAATTAAAAAAGAGAGGGTATTTCTTCTCTTCAGAATTTCCCCAATTACTGATAAGATTCTTTGCTTTTTTGAACACCCGAGGCCTTCGACTCCATACATTTGTCGAAAATTCTTTCAGCAATTTTAAATCTTAGCTTCTTTTTTTCCTACTTTTGGGAAGGTGCTTAGCACGAAAACGACAGCATAAACTAAGATTTAGATGACCGAAGGTATCTAGCTAAAAGGGATTTGATTATTGTGTGTCATGCGGCCGTACATTTATTTGAATTATTTATCAATTAAAATGATTAGAAAAATAGAAATTCAAGGTGAATTATTATATATTGATTAAAAATAGGATTTATTAAATTGTCGCGATCAAATTGCTATTTTGCGTATGTTTTTTGACTTTGGACAAACCACCCCAAGAGAAAACGTAAGCAATTACAAAGACAAATCATTGAATTATCGACTACGATGAGAATACACACTTTTACTTTAATTGTGGTTCGAATTTATGACTAGATATATAATTGTAATTACTAACTCAATAAGGGAAAATGGATCTAATTTATCCCATCACTCAAGTCGCTTGTAAAAATGAATAAAAGAAAAACGTTTTCATTGTTCATGAAACTATATAGATGCAAATTGTTGTTCATAATGTGTTGTTTTTTGAATTATTCATTTTTTGCTTAACAAATGGAGAATATTTTTATCTTTATAAATGGATAAGTACACTAGAAATCCTAAAATATGTCATTAAAACGCAATTAAGTCTTAATTTTCGGAAAAGTACAATCAACGGAAAGACTTGATCGAATTAAATTGATAAATTTTGAAACTTATATTTTTTGAAAATTTTAAGATTCAACCACACCTTTGTGATAAAATTTTTAGGATTTAGTTGTACTTTTTAAAACTTCAAACTGGTATACCTTTGACAAATTTACCCTAAACTGGTACATTTGTAACAAATTTACCCTCTGTTAGTTTTCCTTAAATTTTAATTAAGTTGGGTACACTTGTAACAAATTTACCCTCTGTTAGTTTTCTTTAAATTTTAATTAAGTTAAATGACACGTGACAGTTAATTGATATACTACACTTCGTTTGTCATAATTTACAATTTTTGTGATTTTTTTGTGATATTAATCCAATTTAGCGGATGGTATAATTGCCACAAATTTACCAGTTTGGGGTTTTTTATGGTCAGTTGGGGTAAATTTGTCACAAGTATACCAATTTAGGGTTTTTTATGATAAAAAAATAGTTTTAGGTAAATTTGTCACATGTGTACCAGTTTGGGGTTTTTCAGGGTATTAACCCTAATATAAATTACGTCCACAGTGGAGCAACTAATCGATAATAATAATTAAAAAAGAGAGGGTATTTCTTCTAGTCAGAATTTCCCCAATTACTGATAAGATTCTTTGCTTTTTGAACACCTGAGGCCTTCGACTCCATACATTTGTCGAAAATTCTTTCATCAATTTGAAATCTTAGCTTTTTCTTTTCCTACTTTTGGGAAGGTGCTTAGCACGAAAACGACAGCATAAACTAAGATTTAGAAGACCGAAGGTATTTGGCTAAAAGGGATTTGATTATTGTGTGTCATGCGGCTGTACATTTATTCGGATTATTTATCAATTAAAATGATTAGAAAAAATAGAAATTCAAGGCGAATTATTATATACCGATTAAAAATAGGATTGAACAAATTGTCGCGATCAAATTTCTACTTTGCGTATGTGTTTTGACTTTGGACAAACCACCCCAAGAGAAAACGTAAGCAATTACAAAGACAAATCATCGAATTATCAACTATGATGAGAATACACACTTTTACTTTAATTGTGGTTCGAATTTATGACTAGATATATAATTGTAATTACTAACTCAATAAGGGAAAATGGATCTAATTTATCCCATCACTCAAGTAGTCTGTACAAGTGAATAAAAGAAAAACGTTTTCATTGTTCATGAAAATATCTAGACGTAAATTATTGTTCATAATGAAAAAATAAAATTCATTGTTGTTTTTTGAATAATTCAATTTTCGCTAAACAAATGGAGAATATTTTTATCTTTTTAAAGGGATAAGTACACTAAAAATCCTAAAATATGTCATCAAAATGTAATTAAGTCTTAAATTTTCAAAAATACAATCAACAGAAAGACTTGATTGAATTAAATTGACAAATTTTAGAATTTATATTTTTTGAAAGTTTTAAGATTCAACTGCATATTAGTGATAAATTTTTAGGATTTAGTTATACTTTTTTAAAAAATTATTTACACTTTCGTGATAAATTTTTATAATTTTTAATATACTTATTTCAATTGAAAAAAAAAAAAAAAAACATTTCTTGACGTTTTTGTTGACCGACTTCCTGTTAAGCGCGTTTCGGACGAGAAAATCAACGGCGTGTTCGCAAGGCTCGCAAGATCTCCCCCTCGACGAGTAAATGGGAACAGCGCCATCATCAACTTATTTAATATTTACGATGTTCCTTTTATTTTTCTTTTGGAAAAAAACACCTTTTAGTTTTTATTATTTATTTTTCTTTTTTTTTGGTCTCAATTATTTTTATTTCGAGAGGAAACAGCAGAGCCCATGAACGGGGCTTTCGTTACAAAGCATGTGTACTAACAGAATCCGGGGGAGGATGATAGATCGGGGGCAAAGTAAAAGCAATAATAATATAGCTTTGATGGGACTTCAGTGCTCGAGTGAGTCCGAAGCATGATCGATTCGCATGGACAAGATCGACGCTTCGCACGAGATGGGTCGTGGAAGCAAGACCATGTGAAAAGCGCATTTCATGATTGTGACAATCCAACCCGATTCATGTAAATCGAGTAGATATGAGCATAATTTTAGGGTAGAACAAGAAATCTAAGAATTGATCTAATTTGATATTCTGAAAATTGAGAAACATGTTTTAATGGATATGTTTCAATAACAAGGTTTTTAGTTTTTCTTATTGTATATTTTCACATAATTTTGTAGTATTTCATGACGTTCAATGTGTTGAAGTTGTCCAAAAGATTGATGGTCAGTCTGTTAATATAATGGAAAATCTCACTCTTTGAGTAAGAAATGCCCAAAATCACCCAACATTAATGTCAGAGCTCAGTTTGCCAATAACTTTGGATCCAATATTCATACAAGAGAGTTATGGATTGTTCCTTCTCCGACTTAGGCTAGGCGGAGATTGTTGAAGTTGATGAACAAGGCCAGCGGTCGACTTATAAGTATGAGAACAAGCTTTAGCCTTTGAGTTCACTTTTGGGGTAAGAAAGGCATAAGACCACTTAACACAATGATGAAAATGTAATTTGAAAACCACTAATTTGAACTTTTATTTCCGACAATATTTATGATTGAGAATTTTATTTTGTTAATATTTCATAATCTTCTCATGTCTAAATATGAATTATGATAATTGCAATCGTTCAATTAAAAGTATAAGTAAAACTTGAGTAAACCCTAAAATTAGTATGTATGGTAGGTTCTATGTTATAAAATTTAGGAAACAATCTTTTCATGTCTAAATATGAATTGTGATCAATGCAATCGTTCAATTAAAAGCACAAGTAGACTCGAACAAACCTTGTATCCAGTATGCATAATAGGTTCTATGTTTCAAAATTTTGAGAACCTTTTGATGGGTAGATGGTATTCTCTCTCCTTCACCATTTTAAAAGCATGGCACTAGCCGTACCTTATTCAAGATCTCTCACTTCCATGATCATTCCTCGCTCTTATAAAGTTGAGTATGTACCTAGATTGTCCTGAATCATATATTCATAGAAGGGGATTATACTCGTGCTTGTCTTGAATCATATATCTACTGAAGGGGATTATACTCCGATATTATTGGTAACCATCAGCCCATGTCCACATCAATCAAGCTCGCAAAAGAGATATTCACAATAATTGCACAGGGTGATAACCATTCGATGCGAGATTCAACGGTCGCGATGATGCCACATGTCCGTGTCGCTATTGCCCGAATGTCACGAAACCTATTGGGCGTGGCTGTTTGCCTCTACTTACTCGTGGTCCGTGCGTGTGGGGTTGGATGCGGTACGCTCCCGAAGGAGCCGTGAGCAGAGCGAAATGCTTCCATCATGCAGCGTGGGGATTTTCTTGACATGTTTGCGAATGTTTCATGTGCCGCAGAAAGCTAAAAGAGACAGCGCTCCGTACATTCTTGTTCAAATGCTACATGGAGTTCCTGGTGAATACGGAACATGGCCTGCTAAATGCATCGCACCTATGCCAATTAGTATTAAATCTTTTAGTTATATCAATTTAAACCTAAACTTTTTTAGGTTTTTTCAAATATAGTTCATTATACTAATTTTGATTGGAAATCACTGACATGAATGTTAACCGTTCTATACGGATAAATTTTATTAATTTATTAATAGTTATTAATTTTTATATTTTCTTTTCTTTATTTATTTTTCCTTCTTCCTTCGCTAGTCTATGGGTACAGCCAGCAAGGGTCGACCTTGCCCGAGGGTGGCCCCCCAAAATTACCATGTGTCCTTCTAGTTGTCCGTATGTTCCAATCCTAAGGTTTTCTACTTAGAGTTGAGCCTTGTTCAAAGCGGGCCCTCGCTAGCCTTCGGCAAGAGCAACCCTTGTCGGTAGTTGCCTTTTTCTGGCTGCTTGGCAACCAATAGAGGATTAAGGGGAAAAAGAGAGAAAGAAAATAAAATAATGATATAAAAACAATTAAAATTTAAAAAAATGGAAATATGAAAATTTTTGTCCACATGCCAAGTTAGGTAGGACGATCCACGCCTGTTTGAATAGTTTCCGACCAAAATTGATGTGATGGACTGTATTAACAAAATTTTAAAATATGTACGATTAAATTACTCAAATTATAAGGCTTTGAATCGAACTGACGCAACTACAAATAAATTGAAGGCTTGTTTTTCGTTTTTGTAATTTTCCCTTCGATCGACAACGATGGGCACTTGGAATAAGAATATATGAAGCTGCGAGGATGTTTCCTAGAAAAGACACGAACCATTTTGGCGAATCCTCCCAAAAACTTCAAACCCACAAACACCCACCAAAAAAATATTCAAGGAAAAACGAAGGCCTCAACTCTCTTAAATTTGCCTAACGCGTGAGGGTGGGGTCCTTCGTGGAGACAGCAACAGGGACGGCAAAACCTTTTTACTTGCGATGCGCGGCTTCGCTCTCCACAGACCAATGCGAACCGCATCGGCGGACGACCGTGGACTACCTTTCTCTCTTTACCTTGACCGAAGGATTCGTGACGGGGATGCCGAGAAGATCTCGTCTTTCGTTCAATGCGCTAGGCAACGCGAAATTACAACGTTGTCGGGAGCTCGGACGGGTCAATCGCCTCGACCATTGTCCCACACGCTTTGACACGCGTCGTCTGCCGAAACGAGCTTGGTCTGCAACGAATTTCGCGCGAGGAAAGCAAGCAAAAGGCTCGGTTGAAAAGCTCTGGAACTTGAAAATGACGCGGCATGTACGCAGGTCCCATGCATGCTTGGTGAAAAGGAACGGCCATCTTTTTCTTAGCGTATTCTTGACAGAAGACGGCTTGGCTTGGCTCGTTGTTCGGGTTCAGTACAGTTGCTAGAGAATTTCAACTGAGCCACGGGTCTCTGGCCACAAAACTAAGCAATAGGTCACCAATGATGGAAATTGATAACGACTTATAGAGCAACCCTTTTTGTTTTTCCAAATGTTCTATTTTCGCACTTCAAAACAGCTCAAAGGATGAACTGCTGCACAGCAGTTCGATCATGCCTCAGAAGTCACAAGCAAACAAAGGTACATTGCGAATGGCCTCCATTCGATTCAAGTAGATGTGCAAATTGGACCACCCGAATCAAGAACCACCCGGACTGGACCGAGCCAACCGGTTTGATCTGGTTCCGGAGATTGTTGGACCGATTTTCGGTTCCTAAAAATGAAATCAATGTCCGAGTAGTCCGATTCTCGGTTCCAAGGGAAAACCAAACCAAGCTAAACCAAACCGACTAAATATGCTTCTTTATTTTATTACTTCTTCAAAATAATTAGTAAAATGTGAAGTAAACATTATCTGGATCCATTTTCAAGTAGTGGGAAGTAATGGAAAAAATAAGTCATCAATTTCATTGGATTGGACCGGATCAATGGTACGGTCTAGTTCCTGGTCCTAATACCAATTGGTCCCACACCTCTAGATTCATCCATGCTGCAATCATGTTGCATCGCTACCATTTCACAGAACTAGCAGCTTTACTCGCAACTAGACATCTCGAAATATTGAATTTCTTTCTCGGTTAGTCGAGGTGATTTAAAAAACACAGACCCAACCAACTTTAGGAACTGAGATTGAGAAGGGAAAGCTACCACCAGTTGCTGTTATAGCCCAGCAATCTGAAAAATAAGAGCAACTCCAGGTGAATAAAAATTGACCCATGAACGAATTATTAAGTCCTTCCACATGCCGAAGGTCATGTGCTCATCTACAAACTTCCAAAGCTTAAAAGCCTCTACAGGCTTAAATCTCTCCTAGACTACAAACAGCACAAAGATGCATCAGGCTAAGTATCAAGAGAAACCTCCGGCTTTTGCATCCGGCGTCTACGCCTTGATCTTCTGTGGGTTTGCAGGGGAACTTTATTCGTTCCACTTGAGGTAGCTGGACGACGAATCTCCTCTTTTGTCATCACACCTCCAAAAATACAATCAAGAGGGTCGCCAATCACGTCAACGCCAGAGCTCACCTATAATGAGATGAGTTGGACCACTATTAACCATAAATAAAATGGACTAGGGAAGAAGCAAAGAACTTCTCAAAATTTAGACCACATGATGATGGTGTCGTATTAAGAACAGATTAAAGCTATCACATCTCAAACTCCAGACACAGCATGACGCATTGGCAATTCTGATTGTTAACAAAACTAGCAACTGTTACTTATCATCTTCACATGGCGATATACAACATTAGGAGAAGCTCAAAAGCTACAGGCTTCATGTTAATGGTAATGGACAGAGAGGTCTAAATGACATAGACATAAACATTCAGTGTAATGGAGGAATGTACCGCGGTGATGTTCTGACACATTCATGTCAGTAAAACAAGGCTGCTGCCAGCAGATTTCCCTTAAACACACCATTTTGTATTAACTGATTGCAACTGCGAGAAGGGGGGTTTTTCAATAGAGCAGCCCACAGCAATTCTAGTTGTCGTCATTACAAGATATTTGCCACGTAACTGATAATTTCATGCAATTGACCGTAGCATGTTCTTGTATGCAGGAAAGGCTACATAGACTCCTTGGTGGATGGTATTTCATTTAAATCGAAGCACCAAAGTTGACTATATAATACAGAAAATGACTCAATTTTAGATTACTTGGGAAATTTTCTTTATATAAACCAGTGCAAGTAATGCAGCATGGGCTCGCATTAATTATGTCTTACTCCTATAATCCTGCAATCTACTTTTGATTATGTCTTTTCTGCCATTGAAACTAATTTGCCAAGGGTCTTTTCCTACACTATAGTAGCAGAACTTAGACACGCTTAACTGATAGAAATTTTCAATAATCAAAACTTATGTGCATCAGGGAATCTTTCTTAACAATAAACAGATTGTGCCTTAAGCTATCGAAAATTACACTCAGAAATAGGTGGCAAAATAATACCCAAAGAAAAACGTCAGTCGCTTTACTCACAGAATTGCGTTTCAACTCTGAGTCTGCTCTATTGATGTCAGCGTCGCTCGCAAAGTCAGCCAAGTTGGTTTTGGAGTCGTTCTGGGGACTGCCATAGGAATTGTTCCCCGTATTTCTGTTGAAGTCATTGTCATGCAACTGTTGACTCCTCCCACTGTGAATGTCAGTTTCATGGGTCAACCGGCCATAAGCGACAACATCGCTATAACTATTCCGGTAACGCCACCTCAACCTTGGTTGATCTGAAGTGGAATCATCAAATACTTGCTCAGAATAGAAATGCCTTGCCAGAAGCTGCATTTTGCCTTGATCATGATGATATCTCCTCACTATTCTGTGGCACAAAAAATAATGAAATTTAAGAGACTGGTTATGAACGCAAGCGCCAGTCTAACTAACATGAAATAAAGTATATCAAATGAAGCCAAAGGACCAAACATGACCAATCCATCTCATCACAAATGTGGAGTTACAACATTAGGTACAATAGGTGGGATTGTGGGGATAAAAAACATGCACCTTGAATTTGAAAGCGCAAATGAACAACTCTTTCTGTAATTCATCTATGTTTTGCCCACACCAATACTTCTAGTGATTCCTCAAATTCTCGTGCTCATGTAGAAGTTCCAACTTTAAAATGCCATGAATGACCAAAGATGAAATTAACCAAGTGTCTTAATATCAAGATCGCACTAGTGTGTTCCTGCGTCAACACATAAGCAGGTGCGTATTACATCTTTGTGAGTTCGCATTTTCAAATCCTTTGCATGTGCATGTATGTGGAGGCCCCATGTGAATGAGCACGTGCACTAAGGCAGTGCATGCACGTTTAAAACTTTAATTAAGATGCGTGAAGAACAAACAAGGTGACAAATGAAGACTTCAGGATTAAGACAAAAATCAATCTTTGGTTGGTGTGCTTTTAAGGATATCACCTAATGGCCAAACATCATAACAAAGAAACCATTCATGATTTTTACAAAATACACAACTATGGTAAACTTCTTAGTGAGTCCAGAGCAGTTCATCTTGACAATCAATGACTGACAAGGAATCCACATAGCATTACTATGGCAGCAGAGAAAGGGAAAGATAGATATTGTTGAAGACCCCACACTGCAAATGTCTAGAAATATGACAATAAAGCTTTGCATGCCTTTTCTTGTCGTCCAAGAATGAAGATACCATTTCTCATGAGTTTTACTTTAGAGCACAACTAAAATGTAAAAAATTACACCATGGTGATACCAAAAAAATTTCAAACTTTATAAACAGAAAAAAAGGAAGGCTTATTATTTATATTTTAGAGGTTAATCAGAAACAATTTGAACATCCCAATACAAGCTAGACCAATGCTCTTAACCAAATTTCACAAAAAATACTTACACTCCCAACTGTAGAAACCATTACGTCTTGATTATGTAGCATGTGCAAGTACTCTATTTTTAATAAATTGGGAGAAAAACCAGCAACATGACTCTAGTTACTTCTAATAATCTCACTCAGCCAGGTTCCAATACTCGCTTAGAACAGAAATCACAGGTCCTGACATTGTCTTTAGTGACATTAAAAAAAAGCTTAAGTGTAGAGCAGACACCGGAAGAACCCAGCATGGGCATTCATAAAAATCTTCAGAGCGGAATTACATATTTGCTAATTCCTCTTGCATCCGACTGCCATGTAGTGCAAGAATATGGTCAGCACAAGAATCTAATGACTTAGACAATCTCCACAAACCACAGGCAAAACCGGATCCTACACAGAAAATGAAGAGACATTTAGTGTCAAATAGAGCTATCAACTAAATGACCACAATCAACAGGAAAAGTCCCTTTACCTACTGACAGGCTAACCCGTAGCAAATGATTTAACCTCCCTGTAGCTGCAGAAATGTGCTGACCATCAAGAGACTACCATAGAAAGAAAAGAGGAGAAGAGCAGGGGTCGAGGCCCTCCAGAATCCTAAACTGCCCTCTTAGCAAAGGAAACATGAAATCACTCAAGAAAGCCCATTTGACATGATAAGTGGATATTTTTCTATAAGCAAAGAGAGAGCCCATATAGAAATCTTTTCAGGGCTATGAATGGGGATTTTGGGACTTGAAAGGTCATGTGCAACTTAGTCTCGCTCTCATATGCTTTTTCTTGTATATCACAGTAGATATTAACCAAAGTAATAAGTTATCTTAGGCTTTGCCATTCACAAGACACATACCTCATTTATTTTAACAATGCTTATCATTTAAATTCTTAACGACGAATTAATATTAAATCTGATGTCATTTTGCTAACATTGGCAGAGTTTTGTTTTCTATTGATTCTCTAACAGGTCAACATCTAAAAATAGAGTCACACCAGTTATTGCCAAACTTTCTTCCTAGATCTGCCACTTAACATGAATCTACTTTCCTAAAGTAAAACAATTGGGAAACTACAATCTAAATTCTGAATCATCAATACTCATTGAAGAATCCTAGAAATTGTAAAAACTCAGTGTAACTCAGTTAGAAATGCTCGATGACAATGCGAGTTGGGCCAAAAAAAAAGGTGAGTGAAATTCTTTCCTGAAAAACCTTTTTGTTTATAATCTACTTAGAGTTAATCGGGTTAGTGGCTTAAAGAACATAATTGTCATTCCTAATTTTGGAGAATCTTTTCTTTCTTTATAGTACTCAACTCGGGGTAGTGACTAGTGATGCTGGTCAGTAGGAGTTATAACATATAACAGATAGTATTTCGGATAACCAAGGCCAAGTGTAAGACACTAAAATGGCAGCATATATGTGCTGAAATTAACTAGACACCAAATTGCATCGACTTATATTCAAGCAGCACAAGCATAATTAGAAGGCATTTCAATACAACAAAGTAAAATCTCTCTAAATAGGATCTTGGCATATCAGCAATGTGAAATTCCTGTGTTAACGTAAAACCAAAATTCTAAATCTGTGTATATCTCATATAGTAGTCTTCAATCTGATATACCGTACAATGATCAAAGACCTGAAGGAGCAAAAATGACTGAAAACGTTGCTCTAAAATAGACATGCTGCTCAGTCTAGTGTACAGTGGCATTGATAATCATCCGATGTATCTATCCAAATCTGACACACTCTTACTCTGTGTAGCCAGCCTTGCATCGACCATAAGCACCTGCATTCTGTATTTCAAAGATACATTCCAGTTGATTTTTACTTGAAATCCAAGGATGCAATCAACATAGTGACAAAGCCCTCTAAGCAATCAGATGCTCAATTTCCAAAAATCCTTAGTATTTCCCCCCAACCCTTCCCTCTCTCTCATGCAATTGGATAAGATGTGAAGGAAGAGATAGTAAACGAGCCCAAATCGTCGCGACTTCAAAAACGGTCGATCCCCAATAGACCGAGCCCTCCTAAAATCACCCATACGAATTCACCTAATCCGCATCTTCTGCCTAGAGATGCCCACAAAGAATCATAAGCTGAGGCGAAATGCGAACCTGCCCATACGATGACGGAGGTGAGCCCGATGCCGTACCCGAAATTGTCCAAAGCTTTCGACTTGCACGCCGACAGAAGATTGGCCTCCTCGAGAGTCATCGTCACCTGAGCAGAAAAAATTGGGGAATTTCAAAACCGACCCAACGCGATTGCGCAATCATCAGTCCTAACGCACCGCTCAAAATCGGGTCTTTCACACGCGATCACAAAAAACCCAACGAACTCGCCGCCCGACATTGTACTGAGGTTCGAACGTTCGGGAAGCGAAAATGAAGGTTCAATCCAAGCTCAATCTGCGGAATCGGACACGATCGAGCGAAAACATGCACCGGAGAGGGAGAAGGGCGAGGCCGTCGGCGGTTACCTTTTTGGTCCTGAGGACTTGCTCGAGCTCGATGAGAGCTTCCGCCATCGCCGGCGAGCAGAAGTCGCGCTTCGGGTTTCGCGACGGTCGTCTTCTCCGGGTCGCTCCGGTCGGTGCAGGAGATACCACTTTCCAGCTTATCTTGTGTCGGACGTGCCCCGATTCAGCGGCGACGTACGGGTGGTCGATGGGCTGGGCCGGCCCGGCCCGGATCCTCTGGTCGGGCCAAAATTACGGCTCAAGCCCATCCGTCAGTAATATCTATAAGGATTGGGGTGGGCAAAAGGAACCGTTCGGACCAGACCAAACTGGCTGGTTTTGGGCGGTTCCAAATGTCACGGTTTCATGGCTTCATAAAATTGAAACCGGATTTTGGTTCAATTTCAAAGATGGAACTGCCCACCCAGATCACCTAGGTGGGATTGATTATTTTTTATTTTATAAAAAATCCGTAAAATATAAAAAAAATTAAATGTAGTCCTTAATTCCTTCACAAACAAACCACAAACCCTCTTTTTCTTGGAAGAGTAGGGTGATGGGTCTTGTTATGATTTGCTCTTCAAACTTTTTCTACCTTCTAAGGAGTCATTAGCACAAAGATGAACAAGTCCATTGAAAATTCGAGCAAGCTACTTGTTGGCTAGAATTTTCTATCGCATGCTCTCTTTGTAAGGTTTTCCACCATGTGTCCGGGCATCCATTGAGAAAATATTGAATATCTAAGTTGTGCTAACTAAGTAAAATACAAGCCTATTCATTGGGCGACACATGTCATGTCGGACCCACCTTGCATAAATTTTCCTCTATCCCTTGTTTGTTATGGTTTCCTCCCTCTCCTCTCCTCTCCTCTCCTCTCCTCTCTCGTTGTTAGTCACTTGCTTTTTCCTCATCTTTCTCGTTGCTTTTTCCCATGGAGCATCCATAGCCACACGCCCGAAGCTCTAACGGTCAGGACTTCTGCGAGCTTGAGCTCAAGTGACACCATGGTGAAGATGTCAAAGCTCAAGTGGTAATGATTGTAAGTACAAGATATGGCAACCATGGTTGCGATCTCGTGCTCAAGCCGCCATGTTTACTTCTAGCTCGAGTTCAAGTTAGCAACTTTAGGCTTTAGCTCGAACTTTGTGACAATGGAAGCTGGAAACTCCATATTGAACATCCATGTCCTCGAGTGTCTCAATCAAGCGACCGTGGATAGAGTTCAAAGCTTGGACAACCATGGCCACGAGGTCGAAGCTCAAGTGGTAGTTGCCACAAGCTTGAAGCCGAGCTCAAAACTAGTGACCAAGGCTACCTCAAGCTCCAGGTTCGAGGCCGAACTCCATGGCCAAAGTAGCCATGAGCCTCAGGCTCAGGCTTGAGCTCTAGCCATGGTGGACGGAGGAGGAAAGAAGAAAAGCAAGTGCTAAACAGAGAACATGAGGGATAGAGAAGATGAGGAAAAAGCAAGTGCTAAAGAGAGAGAAATGAGGGGGAGGAAAAAAGTAATGGACAGAGGGAAGAGGAAGATTTATGCAAGGGGGGCTTGACGTTTCTAAATGAACTAGTATTTTGCTGAGTTGGTGCAACTTGGATACCGAATATTTTCCATCCATCATGTTGTCTAGTATAGCCCGCCACATGTATCATTACACCATCATGTCATACCCTCTCTTGTACTTATATCTATTTAAGCCTCGGATATAATGCCTAGTCCAGAGATAATTTGCACACTGAGGTGTAAATTTGTATATAAGAAGTGTTGCTTGTCAGGTGGAGATCTTTGTATTAGCAAACCTGGGATTTACTAGTAAATTGGACTAGGGCCACTAGTTCCATTTACCCATCAGGATATCAAATCGGATAAATTGGTTTGGTTCTACAACCACGTCTGATTTTTGGTTCTTGGGCTGGAACTGGACCGTTCGGAAACAGATCACCCTAATAAAGGGATAGTGACTAGTGATTGCTTCCTACTTTGCTAATTTGTCACTCCATCCATCAAAACAACATGTAAATTTTGTGCCACATCAAAGGCATGACTTCAATATACTTGATGGATTTTCCAAAATCCCTCAAGGGATTTGATCGATTGACTTGACAATGTCGTAATCTAGAGAATTTTGTTTTGTCTTGTGTCCAAAATGTCACGCTTCAAAAACATTTCAAAGATTTTTTAACAGACGATCTAGATTATGGTTCACTGATCATTGATTGTCGAAGGACGGGGAAGATCTATAAAAGTGCCTCAATACCTATCAACCACAAAAGTAATTTTGATTTATTGAGAAAGTTCGATCACATGGACTTCACGTTTTAATTCCATTATGGTGAAAGAATTTTATTTAGTGACTTCTGTGTGCCACATCAAATTCGAGAGGTTTTTATTCAAATCGCTCGTTATTCTTTTATTTCCTTTTTTTCAGTGAAATTCATGTAACAATGATGCAAAATGATGCTTTCTCAATCCATATAAATTTCAAATAAGTATTTGTTATCATGTTCTCATTCGTAAATATTGAATATTAGATAAACCCAGCATTTTCTATTCGAACAATTGAATTCGTGCGGAGAAAAACATGCACATGAATACGGCGCATTTAACACTCACTTGAAGTCGCAAAGCACAAATCACACGCATCTCACATAGAATTATTCACTTTCGACAGACAATTTTATTTCCTCTTTTTTCATTGAAATTCATGTAACAATTGATGCAAAACGATGCTTTCTCAATGCATATAAATTTCCAACTAAGTATTTTTTTTTATCATGCTCTTATTCGTAATATCGACTATTATATGAACTCGGTAAATTCTATTCAAACATTTGGATTTGGGTGGACAAAGATATGCTCATGGATATGTCACGTTTAACATTCACTTGAAGTCACCAAAAACACAATACACACCCATCTCATATAGAATCATCGGCTTTCGACCGACAATTTTATATTCATTCAATCATTTTAAACAGACATTATCATTTTACCTAAGCCTCCTTCAATCAAAATCATTAGTCCCACTAAGGAAAACAATGTCAAGAAATGATTGAAATCTTTATTACCATAACCATTTCGCACCATCACTAACATGCGATTTCCCTGTAGGCTATAACCCCGCAGCGGTACTTCCACGCGAGACATGCCGAATCCGTTCTTGTCCCTAGATAAAAATAATTAGAAACGGAATAAAGTGCTTTTTATTCCATAGCATGTGCATCCGACCGAACTCCACGTGCATTTAACCATAGCATGAGAATGCCTTGTTTGGCTAGTCATCGGCCATCACCAAGGTCGACAGCAACAGGCGAAAGGAACAAGAAAAAGAAAAGGAAAAAAGATAAAAGAGAAAAAAAAAGAAGGAAAATGGGCTTGATTTAGAAGTTATTACCGAGAACAATTTTTTTTTTTTTTTAACTTCTTAATTCTATTCAAATCTATTCTCAAGAACAAATGTTCCCGAAAATAAAAAAAAATTGTCAAATGGATTTATGTTATTTTTTTCTTTATTTTGGAGAACAAAAGAATCGGATTAAATATTATTTGGTTAGTTACCAAACATGGCCTAAATAATCTAGCCGGTTAAGGGCATTTTCGTCCAAAGATAATTTGAACCTAAATTTTAGTTAAATTAGATTAAATATTAAGGAAGCTAAGAGTTTTTTAAAATTTAAAAAATAAAATAAAAGCTAGCCCTACTGCATGTGGCCGCCTGGCCATCGTTGATGGGGCATTAGCAATGGCTAGTAGGGTCACTGGTGACCCTTACTAATATGCCCTTGCTTTTAGTTGGCGAGGGTCACCTGTCCTTGTTGAGGCGTTGGCAATGCTGGCTATCATCGATGCCCCACTAGCAATGGGGCGACAGCCACATGTGGAGGGCTTGGCTGTTTTCTTTTTGTGTGTATGCTTTTTATTTATTTATAAAGTTTTAGCCTTTTTTTCTTTTTCTTTTTTGATTAATTTTTACATAAATTTTAGGCTAACTTAATCAAGATTGTGTAAAAATAGGGATTCCGATCAAAATGAGGTGATTTTAGTGCTTTTGTCAGCCTTAATGCGATATAAGACACCACACGAGAGATAAAATATTAAAAAAAAGGTCACATCAATATTTTTCAATAGTCAAGTTGGACGAAATCAGCAGACAGACTTAACTTTTACACAAAATCGAGTCAGGGGTGACGACCTACAAGCCCTCGACGGTCATTGGTCTCGCCCAAGTCCTCACTAGTTGTCAATGAGGCGACCCTTGTCTAGATCTAGCTAGGGCAAGGCTCGACATGTATTTAGGTTTGAACATTCAGGTAGCTAAATGAAGCTCAACCCAAGTTCAATCTACGAAATCGGACACGATTGAGTGAAAACATGCATCATAGAAAGAGAAGGGCGAGGCCCTCAATAGTTACCTTTTTGGTCCTAAGGACTTGCTTGAGCTCAATGAGAGTTTTTGCCATCGTCGATGAGCAGAAGTTAGTTTTGCGACGGTCGTCTTCTTTGGGTTGCTCTAGTCTTGTAGTTGTTACCAACTTTTCTTGTGTTGGATGTGCCCCTGATTTAGCGATGACGTATAGGTGGTCGGGTTGGGCCAAAATTACGGTCCAAGCTGTCCATAAGCAACATATAATAAAGAGATATGTTTACTGAAAATCTTAAAACTTGTCACAAAAGTGCATTTAGAGGTGAGCAGCTCCAAGTTCTATACAGGTTTCATTTAGAATTTGGAACCCACCTGTTAGATTAGGTTCTTTATTTTCTGAAACCTGGAACATATCCTACATACCTTAGAATTTGGAACTTATCCTGTTACAGATTTTAACCAATTTGTTTTTGTTTAAACTTGGTTATCTAAGGAAAAGATGCTATGTTTAATTCTACTAGGAAGTGATGGCCGATGAGATGTAATTCAAACTTCTTGATTCTATTTTTTACTGTTAAGATTTCTTTGAAAGTGGAATGGTAATACATTTCAGCTTGAGAAAACTTTCCACTTTTGTGATTACAAAGGTGTCTCTTACCATCAATTTCTTCAAACAGGATGGCTGCCTAGTATTCATCATTAGCGTCAGTTTGAAGAAGTCTCTTCCCTATTGATGGTATCTGTAATGGTGGGAGATTCTGCATTATCTCCTTAAGCTCATCGACTATTTTAGTTTGAATTTTTCCCCAAAGTGGGGGATTCTTCTTCAGCATAGATTGCAAAGGAATCAGAAGCTTTGCAATATTTAGGACAAAATCTCTAAGATAATTGATGATCCCAAGAAATTGTTGAACTTGTTTTGTGGTGAAATTATCTTCATGAAACTTCAATAATTCTTGAGCAATATGTGGCCCTGGGTAGTACGTATCTTAGTTGAGGTACATACCAAGAAATTCAATCTCTGTTTGGGTAATGTTCATTTTTCTTTGAGAAAGCATGATGCCATGCTTCTTTACGATTTCTGCAAATTGCTCAAGGAGTTGACAGTATAACTGCTCATTATGACTGTAGAGCAGGATGTCATCGATATATACTGCAGCACTTGAGAGAATTGGTTGGAATATACGACACATGGCCTTTTGGAAAAGGGATGGTGCTACCTTTAGGCTAAAAGGAAGAACTTTCCACTGGAAGTGCTGGTTCAGAATACAGAATCCTATTTTGGATCTATCTTCAGGATGGATGCCCAATTGCCAAAATTCGGCTTTGAGGTCGAATTTGGAATAGATGTGGGCCTTAGTTAGGCTAGTAAAGAGGGAATTTCTAGAAGGTAAAGGGAATTTATTATCTTTGAGAAAAAGGTTGAGAGGTTGATAGTTGATTACCAGTCTCATTTTTCCTCTATTTTGCTCAGCACGTTTATTGATATAAAAGGCTTTGCAAGCCTATTGAGAATTGGAGACTTCAATAAGGCATTGTTGCAATAGTTCTGAGCATTCCCTTTGAGCTAAAGCCAAGTATTCTAGCTTCATTCCCATATGACTCGCCTTAGTTGGATTTATATCTTTATTTTTCTTGAAAGGAAGGCGAACAAAGAATTCTAGATTTTCCCACAAAGGATGGGAACACTTTTGAGTGAATTCCGAATGAGATTCTGAACAAGATTCTAACAATTTTTGCATGATTGGATCTAATAGACTCATCTGAATGGAAAAGAATCTTTGAATATTGACAAACTCAGAGAATTGGTCTTTATATCTAAGACATTTTCCTGGGATGATACGAAATTGAGAGATTTGAGTCATGATGTCCCAACCAATGATTAAGTCTTTGTTGGGAAGACTAGATCCAAAGATTTTTGTGGTTATAGAACACTGAGGAAATAACTGGGCAGTTACAAGGATGGTTCTCACATTTGTGGAGAAAGTGTTTCCTGAGGTAGAGTTGAAATATCGGACATAAGGAGTCCAATATTCTTCAAGAAGCACTTTGGTATCCAAAATCGAACAGCTTGCCCCGGTATCAATGAGGGCAATAACAGTGATAGGTTTAGCAAACTTTGAGGTGATGATTTTTACAAGGAAATGGGGATGGTGAGTTTGACTTGAGAATATGTCAAGACTTGGTTTTGCAGATGTGGGTGATATGTGAAAAATATCTTCAGATTCTGAATCTGACTCAGTTTCATTGGAAGTGTGATAACATGGAATGACACAAAGAGTTTGTTCAAGCAAAGAACAATGATTCAATATCATCATTTTCAAGAGAAATACCTGTTTCATTCTCAATTTGATGTATCAAATGATGCTGACATTTTCTGGCTTGGGGACAGTTTTTGGCAAAATATCATTTCTGATTGCAGATGTAGTAACGATTTGACTTTTTATGGCCCGTGCGATCCTTCCTTTTGCGTTGGTAGCACCATTTCTTCTTTCTTCGGAAGTGCTTGTGGCCATGTTTGGATGATTTCTTCATCCAATACTTCTTGAAGTGCTTCTTTTTTCGGGAAGCTTTTCCACAAGTATCATCACAATCTTTCTTGGAACATTTGATTTTTAGCTTTTGGCGGGAGCAAGCTATTTTGAGTTCTCTATCGCCTGTGATGTAGATGCAGACCATCTGGCGCTTTAGGCACAATTCTTCAAGGCATAAATGGATTTCTTGTTGTATTTCCCCCAAAGGAATATCCTATACTCTCCTTTGTCTTCCAAAAAAGGGTCTTTCAACCATCTAGGATAATTCTTAAGGGATGGAAGTCAGGAAAACATGCTTTAGATTTGGATCAGCTCCAATCTGATAAAAAAGTTGAAGCATTTCCCGATAATGCTTATCAAGATATTTCTTCTGGAGGGAGCAACATTTTCTTTCAAAAAATTCTATTCTTTTCATTTCTATGAGGTCAGTGGGTTTTCCCACAAAGAAATGATATAAAAAAGTAATGGCATGGCTAAAATCTGGTGACATCAGAAAATGAATTTGGTCTTGTTCTGATACTGATTTCCACCAAAGTTTAAAGCTTCCTATGAACCTCGTGACAAAGTTGTAAATGACATCATTCATATCATGGTTGGTGATGGACTGAGTATTCAACCAAGTATGAAATTCTTCAAGTTTTTCTGGCCATTTATGATAGGGGATATCATCGATGGTGAAAAACTACTTTGATGCCATGGACACATGGTGTCCCGGATTGTTCTGAACAACCTCTGGGTCGGAGTAATTTGATTCCATTTCCTAATCTGGAGTATCAGCCATGAATATAGATGAAGTCACTGGTGCAATAGGAAGGGAATTATCAGGAATTGAGAAGGATGAAGAGGATGAAAATGATACTGAATCTGATTTAGTTTCAGAAGTGGTAGGAACAGTTTGTTTAGTTAGAAATATAGTTTGATCATTTGGAAGGGTAGGATATGGCTATTGGATAACAGGAACAGGTTGCTCCTGAGTACCCAAATCCTTTAGAAAAGATTCTAATGGATTGGATAACATCATCTGATCTGGTCTTTCCTTTATGACGATCGAACTTGATTCTGTGGGCATTTTCTTCTTTCCTTTGTCCTTTTGTAGATTCTTTAAGACGATTCCATACCTATGCCATATGTGGTTCTTTCCTGAAAGAATCTTCCGAAATGGCAACAAAGATAGACGTCTGGGGTGGTAGAGGCAAATACCCAGTTCTTACAGGAGTTGCAAATGGATCAAAATGTCTAAACCTTCCTTCTTCAAGGAGTTGGATTTGTCTTTTGAGTTTTTCTATTTCCGGTTTTGGGCTTTCCAGATGATGATACCCTAGACGTTGTCTTGATTCCAAGGCATTTAGCCTCTTCTGGAACTCAGAAACCATTTTCTTGGTGGTCTCATCATACTTTCGAAGATCTTGTTGCACATTTCCAATCTTGGAATCAATTGCTTTGAAAGCATTGTTTTGTGCTAACAGAATCTCCGATTGCCAATTTAGAACGGCTTCAGCAGCAAGAGTCTTTCTTTGTCTCCCATGCTCATCCACATCAGTAGGCATAGCTATCTTATGAACATGGCGATATCTGCCTTGTGGATCAATGAATTCCTTTGTAGCAGGAAACGAGAGTTTAGAACTTTCTTTGACAAGAGGGAGAAAGTCAGTGTCATGAAACATGGCAATGGAGGAAGTGGGTGTTATTTCTGCTGGAGCTTCAAGTGGGTAAAAGTGCTTCTTGGCCCACTTTAAAATTGGCTTATAGAATGGGGAGAGAGCTTATTTTTTCTGAGAAGGTGATGATGGAGGTGATTTCGATGGATCTGGTGAAACTTGGGGTGTAGTGCTAAACTCTGGTGGTGGAGGTGGTGCATAAGAAACCATAAACTGGTATTTATCACATTCACCAAGAGTATCAATGGAGGGATCTTCGTTTAAGTACCTTTGGTACACCTTATCCTTTGGCCTTTCCAATCTACGGACTCTGAGTTCGTCCGAAAAAAAGATGGAACTGTTTCCATCAAATTTAGCAAGGAAAAGGAATAAAGTCCTTCTATATTCCAGACCCTATTCATGATTGAACCATGCGTTCCAGAATCAATTTCCAAGCCAGATTAAAAAAAGCTTGTTCGACACTTCAATAGTGATGGACATGGTCCACTTAGGTTCCATCTTTATTATTAATTAAATGATTGCAAAAAATTATCATCTTTAAAAAACATCACTTACTGTTATAATTTACTGATCATAACTTATTTTTATACACGTGAAGTAAAAGTTTTAATTAAAAAATGAAAGCTCGAATTATATAGTCGTCATCGAACACCATGGAATATCGTTGGATTGCACGAAAACATAGATAAAAAAAATACATAAACTTATTTCAGGTTCTAGGTTATAGGTTCAAAGTTCCATAAACCTAGAACCTGGAATTTATTAATCGAAATAGGTTCCTCAATTTGCAAAAACTGAAACTTATCATGCATAATTTAGAACTTAAAAACGGATAAGTTATTATCGGTCCAATTCTCAGGTTTCAGGTTCTGCCCTAAAACCATGCTCATCATTACTCAATAACTTGCAAAAAAGTGTCAAATTAATACAATCGAGTTCTTCCGTTATTTCCATCCATTTAGACTAATGAAAAATGCTGACATGGTTTTTTAAATATTTTTTCTCTAGCGTGACGATGATGTGGGTTAAATTGTAATTTATTTAACAAAAATATTAATTAAATCAAACATAAATTTGTTTAAAGAAACACAAAAAAGGACCAAAAAAATGCTAAAGCACAATGCCAAGCCCCTACTGACCCTTTTCAGCGACGGGGGCAAGGGCCCTTGCCCTGCTCCTTTTGTTTATGTATTCTTTTTAATTTTTTAATTTTATTTAATTAATATATTGTTTAAAAATTAGAATTTAATTCAAAATGACGTTATTTTAACATTGTGCTTCATGTTTTCGCCATGTCATTGCTATGTAGGAAAGAAAAATGTTAAAAAAACCATGTCAGCATTTCCATTAGTCTAAATGGATGGAATTAATAAAATGACTTGATTATACCAATTTGATAAATTTTAGGATTTAATTACACTTTTTATAAGTTTTATGACTCAATTGCACTTTCATAACAACTTTTAGTACTTCTAGTAAATATATCCCTATAATAAATGATCAGGATGATCAAAATGGACTGTCCTAACCCGATTGAGCCAACCGATACTAGGCGGTTTCTCAGGTGACCGGTTTCCATAATTGGAACTGATGAATTTTGGTCTAATTCCAAGGGTGGAGCCACCCATCCAAACCACTCAAATTGGACCGATTATTTTCTTTTATTTTTTAAAAATTTATTAAAAATATGTAATATATTGAAAACTAACAATACTCCTTAATTCCTTCCCAAACACAAACCCTCTTTTCTTGGAAGAGTAGGGTGGAGAGTCTTGTTACGTTTTGCTCTTCAAATTTTTTCTACCCTCTAAGGAGCCATTAGCACAAAGATGAATAAGTCCACTTCGAGCAAGCTGCTTGTTGGGCTAGAATTTTCCGTTGTGCACACTTTTTGTGAGGTTTTCCATGACGTGTCCCAACATCCATCGAGAAAATATTGGGTATCCAAGTTATGACAGCTTAGCAAAATACCAGTTCATTCATTGGGCAACATGTGTCGTATTGGGCCCACCTTCATAAATCTTCATTTGTTCTCTCTCCTATATCCATTATGGTTTCCTCCCTTTCCTCTCCTCTCTTTTTGTTTATCACTTGTTTTTTTCCTCATCTTCTCCATTGTTTTTTCCCATGGAGCATCCATAGCTACATGCCTAAAGCTCCAAAAACCATGGCTTTTGTGAGCTTGAGCTCAAGTGGCACCATGGCGACAAGATGCCAAGGCTCAGGTGGCCATGGCCGTAAGCTCAAGATATGGCAAACATGATCGCAACCTTGTGCTCAAGCCGCCATGGTTACCGCTAGCTCAAGTTCAAGCTAGCAACTTTAGGACCAAGCTCAAATTCTGTGACCATGGAAGCTGGAAACTCGATATTGAAGATTCATGTCCTTGAGTGTCTCAACCTATTGGCCATGGACGAGAGTTCAAAGCTCGGGCAACCATGGCCACAAGGTTGAAGCTCAAGTGGCAATTGCCACGAGCTTGAGGTTGAGCTCAAACTCGAGCGATCAAGGCTATCCCAAGTTTCGGGTTTGAGGTCAAGCTCCATGGCCAAAGTAGCCATGAGCCTTGGGCTTAGGGCTCAAGCAAGAGAAAATAAGAAAAACAAGTGCTAAATAGAGAAGATGAGGAAAAAGCAAGTGCTAAAGAGAGGGAGGAAAAAGTAATGGACAGAGAAGAGAGGAAATAAGAAGAATTATGCAAAGTGGGCCAGACACAACACGTGGTACGTTCTCATTGGATGAGTATTTGCTGAGTTGACACAACTTGGATACCTAACATTTTCTCAACATCCATCATGTTGAACAATGGAGCCCGCAATGTGTGTCATTGCACTGCCATGTCACACCCTCTCTCGTAATTATATCTATGAGGGAAAGGTGCCAAAAATGTCCTAAACCTTTTGTCTTTATGCCGATTTAATTCTAAACCTTTTTTTGGTGTCGATTTAGTCCTAAACATTTTTACGTTGTGCTAATTCAGTCCTTTCCGGCCAATTTTGGCCGGATTTTGCTGACTGGATGCCGGCCTCGTCGGCCGACGTGGCACGATAGGCACTAACGTGGATAACTTTTAATAATATTTTAATTTTTTTAATTTTTTTTTAATTTTTTTGTCTTTTTCCTCCAGCCGATCGCTGAGGTCCAGCGACTGCCCTCGCCGGCCACCTCACGGGCGAGGGTCGAGCCTCGCCGACCATGGGCGATTCTCGCCTTGCCAGATTCAACTCATCCAACGAGGGCAAGCCTCGCCCATGGCCGGATCTGGTGAGATCGAGCCTCGTCGGCCCTCGCCGAGCATGGGCGAGGCTTGCCTCGCCGTTGGCAAGGTGGCCGGCGAGGTCGGCCTCGCCCTCGCCGGCCGTCGCCTCTAGCCGATCGCCCAGGACCTCGACGACCACCGGAGAAAAAGACAAAAAAAAAAAAAAATCTAAAATCTAAAGTCTAAAATATTAAAAAATTATTAAAAGTTATTCACGTCAACGCCGATTAGGTCACGTCAGTCGGCCGACGTCTAGTTAGCAAAATCTGATCAAAATTAGCCGGAAATGACTAAATTTGCACAACGTAAAAAGGTTTAGGACTTTTTTGGCACTTTTCCCTATCTATGATAGCCTTGTATATAATGCCTAGTTCGAAGATTATTTGCATATTGAGGTGTAAATTTGTATGTAAAAAGTGTTCCTCGTCAAGTGGAGATCTTTGTACCAGCATACTTGGGATTTACTAGTAACTTGGACTAGGGCCACTGGTTCCATTAACCCATTAGGAAACCGAATTGGACCAATTGGTCTAGTTCCAAGCCCACATAGCCCAATTTTCAGTTCTTAGGCGGGAACTAGAACATTTGAGATTCAATCACACTAATAAAGAGACAGTGACTAGTGATTGCTTCTTACTTCGTTAACTTGTCACTCCGTCCATCAAAGCAACATGTAAATTTTGTGCCACATCAAAGGTGTGACTTCAATATATTTGATGGATTTAATCCCTCGAGGAACTTGATCGACCAACTTGAAAACATTGAAACCTAGTGAATTTTCCCTTGTTTCGTGTACAAAATGCCGTATCTCAAAAACACTTCAAAGATTTTTTTAATAGACAATCTAGATTGTGATTCGCTAGTCACCGATTTGCAAAGGACGGATCTTGAAAGATCTGTGAAAGTGCCCGCAAAAACTATAAACCACAAAAGTACTTCTGATTCTATTGAGGAAGTCCAATCACATGGACTTCACGCTTTGGTTCCATCATGGTGAAAGAATATTATTTGCGACTTTCGCGTTCCACATCCAATTCGAGAAGTTTAATTCAAATCGTTTGTCGATCATTTTATTTCCTTATTTTTTTTATCTGTGAATTTCATGTAAAAATGATGCAAAATGATGCATTCTCAATACATATAAATTTCCGACTAAGTATTTTTTGTTTGGTCGAATATTATATCAACCCGGTATTTTCCAATCGAACATTTGGATTTGGGCGGACAGATGGATACGTTCCGTTTAAAATTCACTTGAAGTTGACAAACACAATACACACTTGTCTCATATAGAATAATTCACTTTCGACCGACAATTTTATATTCATTCAATCATTTTAAACAGACATTATCATTTACCTAAACCTCCTTCAATAATAATCATTAGTCCCACTAAGGAGAACAATGCCAAGAAATGATTGAAATCTTTATTGCCATAACTATTTCGCACGATTGCTAACATGCGACTACTCTAGAGGCTATAGCCCGCCCGGCGGTACTTCCACGCCAAACATGCCGAATCGTTCTTGTCCCGAGGTAAAAATAATCAGAAACGGGATAAAGTGCTTTTCGATAGAGAAAATGCTCGTGCATCGGACCGAACTCCACGTGGATTTAACCATAGCACGAGAATCCCTAGCCCCGCACTTCGTGAACACGAATGAGAAAACACTATCTCGGGGGAGGGCATCATTGTCATCAAACTTTAGAATTGCTCATGAAATATTTAATTCAACAGTGACTAAGTTGTCATCAACCACTACATATATTCTACTAATTCTTTCCCTTATTTCTTTACTAATTCTTTCTCTCCTAAACTCAGCCCTGAGATCATTGTGCCATGGAGTAGTGAGACAGAGCAGCAAAAGGGGGGCTGTCCAAAAAGCACAACAGGACACACAAAGAAGTGAGGAGAATCACTTCAATTTGATCATTGGTCCTATGTGCTTTGGTCCTACCCTCCCCCTCCCTCTCTCCCCACTTTTGCTTTTGCCAAACACTGGTCCTCTGTGCTTTGGTTTTTTCTATTATGACTCCTGTCAAGAAAAAGGGAGATAAGCACCCCCCATAATGCTAGCTTTTGGTCATACATCAGTGTCGTGACTATGATACCCACTTTCCAAGCCATGTACCACTGTTGACACAGCACCGAACAGCAAGATTTTGGCAAATAGCAAACTTACCTAATTATTACTACATCAAAATTTGATCCCAGAAAACTTGAGTCCCATCGGAAAAAACTGTGTTTTACTGTTGAAACAACGCCACACATCAAGATTTAGCAAATAGCAACTTCCCTAGTTACATCGCTCCATCAAAATTTGATCACAGAAAAAACTTAGTGAGTCCCATCGGAAAACTCTTGTGTTCTACTGTTGACACAACACCAAACAGCAAGATATAGCAAAATAGCAAACTCCCCTAATTATATCACTCCATCAAAATTTGATCACAGGAAACCTGAGTCCCATCAGAAGACTCTGTGCCTGAAAGGTAAAGTACTTGCCAAAGATCTGAACAAGGGAAGGCAAAATTTGACAGGGAACGGGTGGGGACTCTTCTTCCAAAGCTCTAAGACTTCAAAAAACTGAGCAAAGAAAAGGAGGAGGAGAAACAGCGGGTAGCTTGAAAACATGAGGAATCGCCTAGCCCAACGGAGACTTAAGTTTCCATGCCCTCTTCGAGCTCTATCTGCTGCGTTCTGCATTCGCCACTGCAGAACGCTTTCTCCCCCCTGAAATTACCAAAAGAATATAACCTTTAGTAGGTCGAAATGGAAACATGAGAAGCATATGAATTGAGCAGCTATGAACTGAAGACCAAGTGATGCGGATCAGTTCACAGCATAGTTCTAGAAACGAACTTCTACATATTTAGCAAATCTAAACCTTCAGTTTGCATGGAATTTGCATGACAACATGAGCATAGTGCTCTGCTTCAGAGATGGGGGAAATTTTCAACTGACCTGTAAATGTAAATGTCCTCTCCATCTCCAAGATTCTTCTTGCAAGTGTAACAGAAGCTAAGGAAACTCTCAGAAGGAAACCTACAATGGTCCCCCAGAAACAACCCATTGTCCTTCCCACAATCCGATTCTGATAACTGTATAGAACCACAGCAGCTCTCCAAAATGCAGTCGTCAAATATGTGTGTCGTCTTCGGGTTCGGCCCATGGGAGATCACGCAAGTGTAGTCCTCCGAGAGCTCCATCTCACTGGCTGAAATCGAACCAGCCAAAACAACCCCACCAGGAGGAGGGGGTCTAATTGCCGCCTCCTGCTTATTTGCTGCAGGAGAGTGACCCACGCTTGGGGACAAAAAGCCCAGTTGGGAGTTTCTTGTTTTGATGCCAAAATCGGTGGGGGCTTTTGGGAGTTGAATCTTGAGCTGAGAGCCAAACAGTACAGTCAAGTTCTCAGGTTTGCGTGAATCGAGTTTAGAGCAATTATCATCTCTGAGAGCATCCACAATGGCTAGGCCAATGCTCTTGGGTTCCGAGATTCTAGGAGAGTTAGCGTCTGAACAGAACGAGCTCTTCAAGTGGGAAAATGGCTTGGCGTCGAGTATCGAAGTCGGGCTCATGATGGACTCCATCTCACACTTGACGGTGATGTTGCTGGTGAATACTTTTGGATAGGGGAGGAAAGCCGGAGTCGGGCTTCCTCCTCTGCTTTTTCCCGTTGAAGAAGGAAGGCAGCCATAGTCAGCCATCAAAGCTTGCTTCGTTGCTGCCGTTGTTGATGGTGATGGTGCCGTGCGTCTCGATCTCTTCCTCAGCATAACTCTTTACCTCACTGCAAAAGAAGAAATATACCTAAAAGGCGAGTTATTTCCTCTTGCTTTAAATCAAGTTCAGGTCGTGACTGTGTAGAGAGAGAGAGAGAGAGAGAGAGAGAGAGAGAATAGAGACCTGAAAAGACTTGGTTTTTGGCCACGAACTTCCACAGGCATAGATTATTCCAACTGGGAAAGACCGGAATCATCTTTATGCTCCACTAGAAAGCAAAGAAAGAAAGTTCTGATTTTTTTCCTTCTTTTGGAAGAATTAGGTGCTAGAGAAAGGAGGAAACAATGGGTTGTGGTACGGTCAAAATCACCATTTTCTCAAGAACCCAGAATCCACAAGCAAAGCCCAGATAGGACTCCATGAAAACTGATGTATTCTCTCTCCCTCCCTCCCTCCCTCCCTCCCTCTCTCTCTCTCTCTCTCTCTATGGCCGCTAACTCTCAGTTGCCTCCGTATCTCTGCACAGTAAATAAGCCAAAGGGAAAGGAAAAGAAAACCCCGCAAAGAAGGCTATGATTTCCTCTCGGCGGTTTAGAGAGCCGACATGAAAAGGGACCCAACGGGCATGCATCAAGCAGCAACAGCAGCAGCAGAAGAATCTGGCCAAATTAATGACGAATAGCAGAAGAAGAAAAAAATAAGTCGAGAGAGAAGGGAAAAAGCTTGTACTTTCTTGGATCCTTTGAGGGGGGGGGGGCTACTAGCTTTCAATTCTAGCTCTTTTATCTTCTTCCCTATTTTGTCCACTTTTCAACTGCAATTTTACTCCCGTTTTACTCCAACGTCCTGAATTTAATTCGATCTCACGAATGCAGACAAAAGGGGCTCATGATACATCAGAGAGCCCCAGAAGAAACTGGCAGGGGACCCGAGAGGAGACGACGTGGCGGCATCAACCGAACATCGATCGAGAGCAAGGAAACAAAAGGGTTGCTGGAGGGACTACCGATCGTCGTAGTCGCTCTCTCTCTCCCTCTCTCCCTGATGAGGCCCTGCTCCTCGTTTCTTTACCCGCTTAAATGTTTCGTCGTCGGTCCTGGAGGAAGCAAGAGATCGAACCTAGCGGCTGCTGCTGCGCTTGCGAGAGAGAGAGAGAGCGTGTGCGTGTGTGGAGGTGACGGGTGATCTTCAAAGACGCGTGTGCATGGGAGCGAACTGGTGGTGGCGATGCATCGGCAGGAGTGGAGTTGAACTGCCGGTTCTCCCTCTCTCTCGCCTGGCTTTAAAACAACACAAAGTGGTGCGTGCCTTCCAAAATGTAATAATAATAATAGGCGAACTTTACCAGGATATTCCTTGTAATTCGAACAAATTCTCGAGGATTATCTTATGCAATTTCGCTACTAACAGCTCATCTTCTTAGTTTAATGAAAGATTATGATGCGATTTCACTTCGCCTAACGTTTCTAGTTAAGTGGGACCTAAGTAAATTTTTAAATTGGTTCACCCGACGGCATCTCTTAGATGTTAAACACCAAAAGAGTAAAGTCGAATATGGGACTTGAGAAATATACTATGCTAATGAGGGGAGCAGGGTGTGCTCGCACCCGACATGTTAAAATAAGGAACACAGCCCGGCAGCACGTCGCATTAGTGGACAGGTGCAAGTGGCCCTTGTTGGGGTTATTTCACTTTGCCTATCGTTTCCAATTAAGTAGACAGAAAAGCTAACTTGAAACATGGCCAATTATTACCAAACAACAAAGAAGGGAAGAAGAATAAGAAAGTCCCCAATTGGCGACAACAAAAGTCTATTTATGTTGCGAAAGATAGATTGTTTGAGATATATTTTCTTAAAAATAACTAATATCACTTGAAAATTCATCAATGAAAGATGTTTTCGTTGGCGACGACACTATATCTAAACATTTTTATGGATAGTGAAATCGTTCATTCATTTTTTTTAAGCGGCACATGCAATTACTTTTAGGAAAATGTTTTTCAAATAAGTTATTTTCCACTAAACAAATGCACGTTGAAAGGCTGTTTGTTTTATATTTTCGATGGTTCACATTTTTTGCCTTTAAATGATGAGAAAAAATACAAATGGCGAACAACAAGGAGGTATTTCCTTTAAAGAAATGGGATAGGTTTAGTTTATGTACAATTTATTTTAAAAAAGGTTAACACCATAAAAAAAAATTCAAAACTATGCCTATTGTGACATAAATATTCCGAACTTTTTTTTATGTCATTAAAAACACTAAGCTTGTCTATTGCAATACAAATACCAAGAAAAAGCTTTGTTGTCATAAAAAAAAACCTGAATTTATTAAAAAATATACCATGATGGAATTGAAATAGAGGGTATATATCACGTGTATAAATTTAGGTGTTTTTGTGACACCAAAAAAATTGGGGGTATTTGTGTCACAATTAGTAGATTTAGGGCTTTCGACAACACAAAAACAATTTAGAGCATTTATGTCACATTAATATAGCTTAGGATTTTTTTTTCTGGTGTTTACCCTCTTTAAAAAAGAAAATGAGACAAAACCGCACTGAGCAACTAAATATATAAATGTCACGTTATATGGCGATGCTATATTATCGACATGATATAACAAGCCAATAACTAATGTAGGCAAACTTCCTTCGATCATTTCCTTTCATGACAATTTTACTTCCACCATTTCTATTACCATTAACTATTCTTGCGAGATCATGTTTATTTTATTATACATTAATTTATCTGGTCCGTTACTAGAGTAAAGAATAACTTACACATTCATCATCGTATAGGAGGTGTTTATACTAAGAGATTGTCATGTCATCCGTCTAACGGTAAATATGTAATAAACTTTTAAAATGACTGTGTAGGTAGTAATTATTTTAAGCTTTTAAGTGGGTATCGACACAAGTGACTCGATGACGTCACATCACCATAATAACTCTGGCACTTAGATGTCAAAAAAATAATTTCGAGATGTGAATATGATCGCTTTCTCATCAATTTAATAAAAAAGAAAAGTTGGCAAGTGGCGGATTATTATAATCCTCTTTATTCCACAACAACACTCTTTATTATTATAATTATATCGGCCCCAATCAATGAAATTGCCATCAAGTTGATGACTGAGAAATTTAGAATACAAGTGCTAAGGTGGTTGATCTCTTCCCAAAACCTTAGTGTATAGTACTATTTTGGCTTATATGTAGTACATATTTCTATCTATAATGGTTGCGTAAGCCTCACAGGAAAAAAATAACTTAAAAAGTATTTTCTTAAATTTTTCATTTCTATCACTTATAAAAATAAAAAATTGAAAAATATTTTTGTCGTTAACGAGACTATTTAGATATAAATGACTGTAGATAACGAAAATATTGACTATTTAAGTGATATAAACAATCGTTTTCAAAAAAATATTTTTCAAATTAATTATTTTCCGTAAAATAAACAGAGCTCAATATGATTTCTCTTTCTCATTGCACATGCCATTGGTCCAAAAAAAAAAAGTGTGCACTATTTAATATAAAATTCCACGTGGACTTGGATATGTTTCCTTACATTCTTCCCATTTCTTCCTTAATCTATAAAGTTGATGGGAAAAACTTAATCTAGGTCCAACCATAATATCTTACTCGTGTTTATTTATTTTATATTTATCCTTCATTGCAAGAGAAATGAATTCATATCTTTCTATATGTTGGTCAGAACAAGATGAGTGCAGATAAGTTCGCATCGAAGGAGGAGTCAAAAGTCTTCAGATCGTGGGTGGCGAGTGAACCCCATTGGCTTGCCTCATCTGGGATCCATTTTCCTTGAATGATGTGCCATTTATTAATATAAAAAAGACCCAATATTGTCAATAAATTTTTATTTTTTTGGTAAGGCCAATATTGTCAATAATTTATATATCCATTTGATTAAAATGTGTACGTTCGTCATAGAAAATGTAGCTCGGTGGTGTCCAAGAAATGTGCGAGTACGTACAAATCGTCGATATGGGCCTTAGCTGGAGTAGTTCGTATCGGTAGGAATAATGTACTCTTTTCAGGTGGTTTTCATTGTCACATGACATCAAAAGTGTGTGATTATGGACAAGATAGTGAAGGAAAGGAACATCGTTCCATTATAATTGAATGGATCCATTGTCTTACTATTCGTGCGACATTTCATAGGTTCAGCGTTTTACAGTTCATTTGTAATGAAGAATATATAATTTTATGCTCTTTGAAGTT
This sequence comes from Eucalyptus grandis, assembly GCF_016545825.1. Classification (NCBI taxonomy): domain Eukaryota; kingdom Viridiplantae; phylum Streptophyta; class Magnoliopsida; order Myrtales; family Myrtaceae; genus Eucalyptus; species Eucalyptus grandis. Next base: position 47,247,915 of record NC_052619.1, on the reverse strand, counting down.
TTGAAAAATTTATGTTGTACCCTTTGGAGGTGCGTACTCCATAGAATGTGCAGCAACACTGAGGATGCAAAATGCATATTATCTTCGGTAAAAATCCAAGAGTGTGAAAGTGCTAAGATCATGAAAATTAGCAATATAATATATAAGAAGTAAAATAAGAGGACGTAAAATGAGCATAAAGAGAAAGTTAATTGATCGAGACCGACGCACACCCTTGAATACAATTATGTATATTCGCATCAAAAGTAGTGCAAATGTGAGCGTGCGAGAGAAAAGCCATCGTAAAGTGCTATTTCCACTGTTTCCGTGCATTAACACGGGGCTCTCAGGTTGTGGTACGCGCATGTAGCATGATTCTATAATTTTACTCCAATCGTGGGTGCGAAATTGGGTAAAAGGAAATCGTGAATCAACCATGTTTGTGAATTTTTAGGGTTTGTGCCAAATTGGCTCGTGAAGAATTTACTCTGAGGTTGACAAGGGCACACAATTAATTAATGAACGAGAAGTCTTATGTGCGCACTTCGCTCATGTTGAGTGCACATACATCTCTCTGTGGAATGATTGGAGTGAGAAGAAATAATGGATGATATCTTTATTGATCTATAATCTCCACGGTTTGAGTTTTTAAATGAAGGTGTGAAAATGTCAATAGGTTTAAATTCTAGACTATCTTATAAGTCTCTACATTATAAATACATTTGGCTGCTTTTGCACTTCTCCCATCATAATCTAAAGATGGTTGACGTGACCTAAGTTCTAATGATAAAAGTAGACAAAATTAAACTCAGATGGAGTCAAAATAATCAAAGATGGTGTCATTATGTCGACATACTATTATTTAAAGTCTAACCTGACCAGCCCGGGGTTACCATAAATGGGCCATTGAGAAATTACATTGTTCATGTGACCACTCAAATCATGAGATGGATTGACTGTCGTACTAGTCTTTATATGGAGGGAAAACGGTCCAATTAATTCTAAACCCGTTATACATATATCGATTTAGTTTTAAATCTTTACGCGAAATTTCAATGTATTCATTCCGACTAATTTTGACAGCAAATTACTTATATGACGATGTGTCACGTAGAATGGCCAGTGATGACTCAATTGCCACGTTAGCGATTTTTGACGAAAATTGATTGGAATTAGAATTTCTTACAAATGTTCAAAACAAAATTGACAAAATTTAAAAATTTAAAATTGAATTGGCTTCTACAGGATAGGTTTATGACTAATTTGGCAATTTTTTCCTTCAAGTGGATTATACCTTGTAAGCTTGGCAAAATATTTTTCGAAACATTAGTGTTGTTTAATTTAAAATCCATTGCCGGATAAGGAGTTTGCTCGACTCTCAATCGTAACCAAGGGGGCTGGCAACAAGGGCATAGCAGTTGACCACCAAATTTCACAAGAGGAACTCATTATAATCATTCAATTAGGCAAGGCATACAATTTGTTGGTGTCGCTTTCACTCCTCGTCATCACTAACGTGGACAAATTTATCAGACGATAACAACCCATTTGAAAGGGAAAAAAAAAGACAAGACCATTGAAACCGCACCTATACATGATTGGACTGGATATTAAATACCACCGTGTACACCAATCTTTGGAAAGATTTCACTTCCCTTCAACTTTGGACTTTATAAATATTATAATTTTGCATGTCATCCCCCCATTGCATTTTCCTTCTTTATATATAATATATTATCTATTGGAATTGAGAGCAGAAAGGACATAAAATACAAAATAAAGAAAATGGTGCACTTTATTTTCCGAAAGACATGCGCAGTTAATGCTAATGGAAAAAAAGTTAATGGGGTTAACTAATATAAGAATTTCTGACAAAAAAAAAACAACTAAATATAATAAATCGAGGGGTTAAATGCAATTCTTAAAACTTCAGGGTTTAATGTACACCAACTTTGAAGTTGAGGGGGGTAAAACAAAAATTTTACTGTTTTTTCTTCTTTTAAGTTGGGTTTTTTTAGAGGTGATTAGTTTTAAGATGTTAAGTTTCAGAGCTGGAAATTGAAACCTACCCTATTATAACTGTTCCAGATTTTGGGGAAGAGGAAAAATTGGTGAGGGGTCCCGAGGAAGAATAAAGGATGAAGGAGTTTAAATGCTAGAATTTAGAGGAAAAAGAAATTAGGATTTGGACTTTGTAGTTTAGAAAATCGGTTCCAAAACGTGTTCCAAAATGGGGCATATAGTCCAATTCTCAGATGGGTATTCACTCAGAATATGTTTTCGAACCAGTTCCAAAAATTTGGAACCTATTTCCTAGAATCGGTTTTGGACCTGTTTTTCAAACCGTCTAATGTGATTTTCGGGTAAAACTGGTTTGATTGCACATCCCTATTTTTTTGCATGTCCGATTTCAATCGGTTGTGGGAGGCTTTCTGCCTTAACTTTCAACACGTTAATTCGTGACCTCCTGCTGGTGAGTCTGACGAGGACCCATGACATTCTTCCATCTAAGATTGTTCAAATGTCATTTACAAAATAACGTGTGTATATATATAATTGTCGTAGACTTTTTTTTTTTTTGGTTAGAATTTCGTAGACTTAGTTTATTCAAATAATGAAATACAAGATTTAAATGCTGCTATCAAATTCCACAAGCATTGCAAACTCAATTTTCAGAATATTAAATGAAAACATAAAAATATTACCCATATCACTTTGGATAATTAGTCATGAAAAATATTTTTATTATCAAAAATAGTTTATATTTAAATATTTTTGTAAATGATGAAAAATTTTACCGTTCATTTTTGTAAACGATGTAAACCGTCATTTTTAAGAAATCCTCTTTTTATAAATTCTTCATTTTTTGCGAAATAAAAAGAGCCAATTAATTAAGAATCCTCGAAACATAGACATTGGGATCCACATAAGACTGTGGCATCATCTTGACTTGGTTCGATGAGCCACATGGCAACATCGGCGTAGCTAAAGGCACGTTTAGTAACAATTTTATTCCGAGAAACAATTTCTTTATTAAAAATGATTTTTTTATTCTATTATAGAGAACAATTTCTGAGCAAAAAAACACATTTGGTAACTCCACAATTTTTTTATTCTTGGGACATAAATACATTTGGTAGGATTATTAATTTTTTTTGTTTCTTTTAATTTTTAATACTTTTATTATATTTTTTTAATTTTCTCTTCTCCTTCCTTCTTCTTGGTGGCGGTGGCCGGCGACCGGTTGGGCGAGGTCCGGCGAGCTCGCTGGAGCCTTGCTAGGCTAAGGAGATGTTCGGCGAGCTTGCCGGAGGCTTGCCTAACCACGGCGAGCCTCAACCTCACCCAAGCGGCACGAGGTCGGCCTCGCCCTAGCCTGGCGAGGCCAAACCTCACACTGGTTGGGGAGGTTGAGCCTCGTTGCCCTTGGCGATGCTCCGGCAAGATTGCCAGCCATAGCCAAGGCCGATGACTGGCCACAAGGAAGAAAAAGTAAAGGAAAGAGAAAAAAAGAGAGAGAGAGAGAGAAGAAGAGAGGAGAAGAAAAAAATTAGATTTTAAGAATTGTTTTTAGGAATAAGAAGTTACTTTTTTTTTTTTTTTATTGATTACTTTCCAAATCTATTCCCAGAAATTAAAAAAAAAAAAGATTTTTGTTCCCGGAAACAAAAATTTCACCAAATAGATTTTTATTAGTTTTTTTGTTTTTGTTTTTGTGAATAAAAAAACAGAATCAGTTGTTTTCGAGAGTGAAAACAAATAGACCCTAAGTTTTCGTTAATCTTGGAACCATCTTTTGCAATCTGATAGCTAGTGAGAAAATTCGTGCCCTCTCAAATGCCCTTCTCTTCTTTGATCAGATCTTTCCTAAACGATATCAAGCGAGATAATGATCGTGGAAGAGCACCGCCTGAAAAATTAGACTTTTGAGAGTTCAAATATCGAATTGACAGAAAACACATTTTTTCTCCCTCCTTCTCTTTCTTTTATATAGTTCGAGTGTTCGACTTTCAATTGGTAATCACTCAGTTTCACATTGGGCGAAGCATTACTCCAATCCCACATAATCACTGAAGCACGCCGGTCAGTGCTTTTAGTAAAGATCGCTCCAAAAGATGTCCAAATATGTTGACACTCGAAATTAGATTTCGATTGGAGTACAAGAGCACGCGTTGGTCGGTCGGTCGAGCAATTCTATAGGTTCGAACGAAAAAGGCGATGGTAAATGTACTTGAGACAGAGAGAAGAATAATAGTGAGAGACAAGGGTACCTCTCATGATAGCTACTTGAGAGGAACATGACATTAAAAAGTCTAAAGCTTCCTCAAATTGCAGCTATATAGATGGCAACGCTAGCGCTGTGCAACAAGCCTTTCTAGACGACCGTTGAAAGAAGGGGCAATCAAGTACATTTCATGATTGGAAAAATCAAGTTGTAGGACATAATGAGCACCCAAAAGAGAGTACATTTCATGATTCAAGTTAGAGGACATAATGACCACCCAAAAGAAAAACTGAGGACCCAATTGCAAAAATTGCTTAAATTAGAGGAATACATATAGCATTTATTCCTTGTAAGTTTAATTTATATTAGCATTAATGCGCACCTGTTGGTGTGCGCAAGAGAGAGAATGCTGGTTTGCGGGAGAGAAAATAACGGGGAAATGAGATGAGTGGCTATTGAGAGGGAAGAAAAAGAGACAGTGATGGAAGAAGGTTTCAGTGACCACCTTTAATTACATACCTTGATCATCCTCATCCACTTCTTTATTCAACAACGATAATGGCGATTTTTGTATTTTAAATATGTTAGTACAGTTTACTATTTGATAAATTTTTATTAAAGAAATCAAATGAAAATAATATAAAAAAAGCTAAAAATAAAATAAATAATAAATAATAAATAAATTAAGGCCCAAAGGACGATTCGAGCCCAACCTGGGTGCGAACCCATAGCCCGACTAGCCCAAGATGGGCGAGTCACCTTGATCATCCTCAACTTCTTTATTCAACGATAATGCATCAAAGTAGGCCCGGAAGGACGATTCGGCCAATCCAACACCCCAAGATGGGCGAATCTAAGAGCGATTAACCAACACTTAATCACAAAGATCAACCCACACAGTGTTTGTTTCCAATTTTTGGGATTGAGAACATGATAGGTCCAGATTCAGGATTAATTTGGGATCAACAGATTATTTTTTATTTCATTTTTTATATTCCTTAAAAGAACAAAAATACTATTTTAAATAATGTATCCATCAACAATGCAACATGGAGCAACCAAATTATAAATACCAATAAGGTAACGACATAAATTCACACTTGTTAAAAGCAACAAAATCATAATAGTGAACATGTGAGGTGAGGGAACAAAGGCGGCGGCAAGATGAGTAAATAGAGGTGAGCGAGGTCAAGGCGGGCAAGAAAGGTTGAGACTAGTGAAGAGGTTTTTTTTTTTTTTTTTTTTTTTTTTTTTTTTTGGGGATGGCTTGGTTTTTTTTTTTCTATTTTATAATTTGCACGACAAATTCAAAGAGAATAAAAGAGGAGATGCTAAAATTTAGAGTAGACAAAATGTACTATGTATATTATATATATTATATACATTATATACATTATATACATTATATACAGGATTGGTGTGGTAGACCAATCATAAATTTCCATGATTGAGAACCAATTCGCACAATATAAAATCTAGAGGTCTCATAACTAAGGATCAACCTAGTCTTTTGAGATTTAAACTGGGACTAGCTAGGTTGGGCCAGTCTAGGGTCGGTCTATGATTGATCTTGGACCAATACTCACCCCTATCCTATTTAGGCCCGTTGCCTAGTTCTTTTTGCTAAATTAAGCATCGAAGAATCCACCTAAGGTGAAATCTAGGGGCCCTAGCGTGCGACGTGCAGGTCCGACATCTAGCATGTGGCTCAGGATCGGCCCACCCGCTTCGGCCTAGTGTTAAGGGCCGTTGGATTCGCATGTCCTCTCAGAACGACATGGAGCAGAAACGTTATCTAAGCCACGTCACGATTATTTCTTTAGGCAGCGCACTCCGCCTAAGACCCAATGAACTGGTCGTGGAACGTCTGGTGGAAATCTAACAACAGTTCCTTTTTCGAGCATTGAATGAGTCATGCTTGAGGTTCCAGTTACTTCAACTCGTTCAGATTGCCAGTCTAGTTCCATACAATTGAGTTTTGTTTACATATTTGTATGTATGCATATGCAAACGGTGACTACTCGGCATAAGATCAAACATGTCTCGATCTTCCATCATACAAGGCAAAGACCCTGTCATTGGTTTCGAAATTCCGTCGTTCGAGAGACGTGAATTTGAACAGGGCACTTGGATTCAAGTTTGTGACTGGAATTCTCGTGTATAGTCGAAAACACACTATCTCGTCGAGGTTGAACTCGACAGATCAGCTTGGCTGAGTTTGAACAGAGCATGAACATGCATGATGGGAATCGAGTTGAACTTGAGTTGAACATGCATCGTTCGAATTTGGAATGATCAAACAAATGGTTGGAGAGATTGATCAAAAGTTCAATGGGTAATCATCTCCATATCAAAGCTTCATAAATGGCTGCTTCTTCAGCTCCTCTCTCTCTCTCTCTTTCTGTGATCAACCCAAAATCTCATCCGTGGACAACAAGCTGTAGACGTACATGTCCCTGACCTCGCCTTTGCAAATCCCATACTTCCTCAGCAGCCCTTCCTTCACAAACCCAACCTTCTCCAGAACCCTCTGCGACCCTTTATTCTCCACTTCCACAAACGCCTCCAGCCTCACCAGATCGGGCATTTCGTCGAAGACGCGGCGGGCGGCCATCCTCAGCGCTGCCGTCGCAAACCCCCGCCCCCAGAACTCGGCCCCCACGGCGTAACTGACGTGGGCGCGGCACCGCTCGTCGCCGGACCCAGGCCTGACGGAGACGTACCCGATCGAGTGGCCACCGAGGCAGATGGAGCGGCGACACGGGTGGGGGATGGCGACGTTCCGGAGGTAAGACTCAGCAGCCTCCAGGGAGGTGATGGAGTCCCAGCGGAGGTAGCGGGTGACCCTGTCGTCGCCAGCCCACAAGAGGAAGTCGCTGGCGTCGGAGAGTTCGAACGGTCGGAGAGTGATTGCGGAGGGCGAGGGATCCATGCAAAACGGGAGAGGGGAAGGTAAAACTCGGAGTTCGGAAGGAAGGTGGGCTGGCCGGAGAGGTGTCCGAAGTCGCCGGCCGCGGGACGCAAGGAAACATAAACAGTCGCCACGGACGAAAATGCACAGGAGCTTGAATGGCCTGGATGGCTGAATTTTCTAATGGTCTAACGATAGAGAGAGGCTGCTATTCATGTTGCTCTCAACATGATGCGTCGCTGGATCTGTATCTTCCATGTATCTTCCGTTAGCCGCCGCCGCCGCCGTCCATGCCACATCGCTGCCGTATACTCTATTCCTTGCTCGCCACTCAAAAGTCGCCATCTCTGGTCGCCGGCCCCCGACGAACCCATTGATTTCATCTTCGGATGTTAACACCGTAAGTTAGATAAGAACGAAAATGCGCGTGAGTTTGAATGGTCTAGATGGCTGACTTTATGTTTGCCCTCGACATGTGTTGATCTCTCTCAAAGTAATGGTGATTGCTTCCAACCTGGTCGAGTCTCACCTAGGAATCAAGAACCAGACTAAGAGAATTGATTCTTAATTTTTAGGACTGAAAATTAGATCAAAAAGGATTAATTCTAGTTAATGGGACTAGAATCGGACCGAACTAAATGGTACCGGTCACTTAGCAAGAAAATTAAAAATTTAGAACAAAAAGAGTCGATTCAATCCTATTTTGAAGTAGAGAAAGGTTAGTGGGGTCCACGGAGGAGACACAGAAATCTGACAAAAATTAAGCGGTGGGACCAAGACGAAGAAAAGTGGGAATGATTAAATACATTGACATGTACAATCAATGACACTTTCATAATTTTTAAAGTAAATTGTTTCAATTGAGTGACATTGAAACTGTGCTGCTGCCAATTACATTCTTTATTGCAAAAAATTAAAAATTAAAAAATTAAATTATGTTAGAGATATTCTTATGTGAAGTAAAAGAGCGTGCGTGAAATGATACCATGAACTTCCTATTTTCCTATTTATTTTCCTATTTTATAAGGCATATTTCAATTTATTATAAAAGAAGAATCATAAGTTGATTACATTATGGAATTATCATGAAAAAGGTGTAAGTATTAAGAAGGAAAATCGATCTTGGATAAAATTTTCTCATCAACTATATAAAATAATAATTACAAATGCATAATATAGCTTTTTTGTTAGGGATAATACCACAAAAAATATCAAATCTCAAACTAATTTCGTGGTAAAAAAATTCATAAATTGGTACATCTCTGATAAATTTATCATTAGTTAACTTCTGTTTAAATCTTATTAAATTGCTGACGTGAAATTACACATGGCAAGTGAATTGGCTGACATGGATCTTATGTGAAAATTCAACATATTGATAGAAATAATGTTGTAGAGATTCAATCTCGTTCGATGGATCAGTCTTACAAGGAAGAGAAGATCTTGTAAAGAGTCATGAAACTTTGGCCATTTTAGGGCGAGCATTCAAACCGTTGGCAACATATCTCCTCGTAAGCTTCATCATGGAACAAGCCAAGTCCATAGAATGCTCATTCTTAAGCGAAGATTCTATCAAACCTGGCACATTCTCCCTCACCATATCTCCATCGAGCATCCTCTTGATGGGTAGCAACTCTTCTCTATTCTTACCTTCTCCAACAGCTTCCAGCTTTCCCACGTTTTGGAAATATGCTCAAATGCCTAATTTTACCCCAATTTTGCCCTAACATTTTGGTGCTTTGATAGAGATAGAAGGGGTATATTTGATTTTGTCCTAATTCCTAATTCTTAATATCAATTCATTTTCTTTAGATTTGTCTTCCCCACAACATTGTTCAAAGAGCAATATGTTAAATTTTCGTGTCAGATCCACGTCAGGCTAGTTGCTTGCCATGTGTGTTTCGTGGTAGCCATTTTATAGGGGTATTTGACAAAGGTTACGAAGGATAAATCTATCATAAGTGTATTTTTAGTGGCAATATTCCTTTTGTTATTGAAAGCAAAAATGAAACCAAATGTTCAAAATTTAGACTTTAAGAACCTAAATAAGAGGAAGTGTATACTGATTGTATTTCTTTTTTGGGCTCTTCTCTAGGGATTAGACTTTAGTATCATCTCCATAATGACTATAATATGTAATTTGCTCATCCGTTCAACTTGAGGTCGCATTGAGAAAACTTCCACAATCTATCGATTTTTTTTATTTTAAAGGCAAGGAGATCTTTCATGATCTCTGAAAGAGAAACGAGAGACTGGAGAGGAGTAATCGCAAAATACAACACTATATATCAAAACAACATCCCATAAGGACGAACCAAAAGCAAAATGAGCAAATGATAACGCCCCGCGTCATGATCCGACGATGCAAAACCCCATAGTTACTTCATAAACTTGCAACCCTAGAAATCTAGAAGCACTTTCTGTGAACGATGGACGCACCAGACTCGTCGTACTCTGCCTTTGTTATCCACATCTGCATCCAAATAATTTCAAAACCCTCAGAACGAAACTAGAGTACTACAATCCTGCTACTCTCAAGCGCCCATTCTGGCTTCAACTCAGGAATAGGTACAACGAAAAAGATCAAGTCCACCAAGGAAACGGCGATAATGCTGCCTATCATCCTAATGTGTTATGATAAGCTACCTCGCTATATGCAATGCTATTTCTTGTGTAATTAGTAGACTTTTCTTTTATGTCCCAACTATCGTGCGGATCACGGCCTAATAAAGACACAACAACGGGGTGACATGACGGTGACGACGATAATAGAGAGAAGTTGCATAGCCTTCAAAACAACTAAGACTTGAGAGCTTGACATTTTTCGATACCTTTTTGAATCCGTCTAGGCAATGTTATTTCATGAGTAATTAGTACTTTTCTTTTATGTCCGAACTGTTGTGCAAATAATAGCCTAGTAAAGACACAATGACAGGGTGACATGATGGTGACGACAAGACTAGTGAGAAGTTGCATGGCTTTCGAAACAACAAAGACTTGAGCCAGCATTTTTTGGTATCTTTTTGAATTCGTCGAGGCCATGTTATTTCATGAGTAATTAGTGGACTTTTCTTTTATGTCCAAACTATTGTGCGGATCACGGATTCGTAAAGATACAACAACAGGGTGACATGACTGCGACAACAAGAATAAAAAGAAGTTGCATAGCTTTCGAAACAACTAAGTCTTGAGCCGACAGTTTTCGGTACCTTTTTGAATCAGTCTAGGCAATGTTATTTCATAAGTAATTACTAGATTTTTTTTTTTTTTTTATGTCCGAGGCATTGTGCGGATCACGGCCTAGTAAAGACACAACGACGGGGTGACACGACGGTAACGACAAGAATAGAGAGAAGTTGCATAGCTTTTGAAACAGCTAAAACTTGAACGATGGAGTGACACGACGGTGATGACGAGAGTAGAGAGAAGTTGCATAGCCTCCGAAACAACAAAGACTTGAGCCGACATTTTTCCGTACCTTTTCATTTCTGCCGAGGGAGCAAAGCACGGATTCTCCGGCCCAAGCGCTGAACCTTCTTTCCGGAGGATCCGCCACCTTAAATTTGATTGTCGGAGGGATAAGTTTGGCCATCTCCTTACGCATGCGTTCGGCCATTCCACGAAGCATGGTCGATCCGCCGCTAAGCACAATGCTCCCGTACAGGTTTCTCCTGAGGACGATGTCACACTTCTGGATCGAGTCGTATATGGTCTTGTGAATCCCGGGTTCGTCCATCCCGATGAGCGACGGCTGGAACAGGACTTCGGCGCATTGAAAGAGCTCTTCTCCGATGGTCACGACCTTTCCATCGGGCAACTCGTAGCTTTTCTCGATTGCCGAGCTCCTGCGGGCAGTTCTGAGCTCCTCGTCGTAGTCGAGGGCCACGTATGCGAGCTTCTCCTTCAGGACGCGAACAATTTCACGTTCTGCCGTAGTAGTGAGTGAATATCCTCTTCCCTCAAGAGTGTCATCAGATAATCCGTCGTGTTATGCCCGGCGAGGTCGACACGGCGGACTGCGTGAGGCAGTGCGTAGCCTTCATAGATGGGGACGGCGTGGCTAACTCCATCGCCAGAGTCCAACACGTCCAACACGATACCTGGATAAAAACAGATAATTCCCTCATTAAGAGCCAAGTAGCTATAAATAAAGCAAGTCTAAAAGTAAAGCACTTTAATGATGCCCCAATACAAACATGTCTCGTCCTTTCTGGTGGGAGCATGCACATTTTCACTTACAATTTTAAGTCAATAAGTTATGAACCAACTAGAATATATTAACTGTTATACATCATATCATTCTCCGATGTTGAAGCATCCTACCACTTTCAACAATGAAAATACAAAACATCGCTCTTCAAATCCTATCTCAATATCAGTATTCTTTCTGGAATGTAAATGTTCTTGCAATTAATCACCACGAACCTGTAGCACGACCGGAGGCATGAAGGGAGAGGACGGCTTGTATGGCCACGTACAATGCGGGGACGTTGAAGGTTTCGAACATGATCTGCGTCATCTTCTCCCTATTGGATCTCGGGTTGAGAGGTGGTTCGGTCAGGAGCACCGGCTGTTCTTCGGGAGCGACACGGAGCTCATTGTAGAAGGTGTGATGCCATATCTTTTCCATATCGTTCCAGTCCACGACTACTCCGTGTTTGATAGGGTACTTCAAGGTGAGAACGCCCCTTTTAGACATGGCCTCGTCCCCTACATAGGCATCTTACCCCGTACCGACCATGACACCGGGGTATCTTGGACGACCGACGACACTCGGGAAGTTTGCTGTTGGACAAATACCTCTGGCAATTCCAGCCTAAACAATACGACCCACAACATGCGAGGCACGAAATCGTGGAACGCCACTCGAGTGAGTTAATTCGGTCGGAACTAAAGAACAAAAACGTAATACAATCATGTAATTTCCAATCAAAGCTATGGCCAGGATGATGCACACCTTAACCATCCCAGTTCCATTGTCGATAACGACAGGCTGCGCATCCTCGTCGACTGTCATTGTCTCCCTCTGCTCGAACTTCCAACTGGGATGCTCGTTCGTACGTAGTATTCACCGATCCAACTCGTGTCGAAGTGCGAGGATGGCGATCTTGGGAGCGACGTGCCCCTTCTTTTTATCTTAACGTTCTCAAAACGCCCTCTGCTCTTTGCCTTTGATCGATCCCTTGTTCGTCAACGGCTTTTTGTTCTTGTTTCTTTCACTCCCTCCTGCTCATCTCAAAGGCCACATGCTCCACGGTTCCTAATAATGGCTCGAGTATAATATTATCTAACAATTCATCATCAGTATATTTTCATGGGATATTATTCGATCTGATAATATATGAACCTTATTATATATGTAATTCCTCGTACTGGATTGTTTCCCAATCTTATAGAAAAAGAAATTTCGTTGACTATCTATCGTAATCCACGGCACCGCCAAGAAAAAAAAAAGACTCGACGGCCTCACCAATGAACGCACCAACGTCAACAGCAGGGTCAGAGAAAAAAAAGACTCAACGGTCTTTTTATTTTGTAATTCGACTTGTTAGACATGTTCCTACCAAAATTTTGGTAATAAAAACATAAGCAAGGCGACAAGATCCATATTTCACTAACAAAAAAAAAAGAAAAAAGAAAAGCGGTCTCTTGCCAACCGAAAAATTCAATAAGATTTGTATGGTCATGAGTGTTTTAATTATGGGTTAAGGGCTCGAGCATAACCAACATAACTCTTTGATTCATGTCCTTCTAGTTTTCTGTAGTAACTTTCTTTGTCTTCAAGAAGATGTGTCTCTCTAATTCATAAGTAGTCATGCTCGAGGTGTGCCAATTCAAGAAAAAGTTTGATTGAATCCTGTTTGCATAGTGATACGAGTGATGGTTCAAGGTGTTGTAATTTAGGAGGTATCGATTCGTAAATTTGCAAAGCACTATTGGCAAGAATTCTATTACAATTTTATAGCAATTTGGTAAGTCTATTTTGGTTTGTAATTCAATCATCTTTACTCTTTAAGAAAATTCATTCAATATATTTATGGACTTAGTTATTATTAAATTTGTTATCACTTTCTCGAAGTTATTATGCATACAACAATAATTATTAAGTATCCAATAATGTCCATGATGTTTCTAGAGACATTACTATGGTTGATTCAACCGCTACTGTTGGAGAGGTTCAGACTTGGGGCTTGGTTTTATGATAGCAAATGCCATGCACTTTCAAGTCGAGAACATTTGTGTATGAGTACAAGTCACATGGCTGATATGCATGAGACTACTTTTCAAAATAGTACAGGCCAAATGTTATATGGTTTTGTTTCTCGAGGCATGGTTCAATGGACTTTGCCTTCCTTAATGTTACCACCTCTAGTTACATCGAATGAAAAATTGGAGAGATTTACTAGTGTGGGCTTTAAGTAGTGGTAGTAGAAGATTTTCCTCAATTTAACTACATAAAATCTAGTCCAATACTTATCAGAGGTGTACCATGTAATTAGTCCATATGAGCAAACTGTCATGATGCTTGGGGCATTGGAGGCTTGGAAGCACGACCATTCTTATACCTAAATTATATCCTTAACTGTTTAGTAGATTCCCTATATGATGTTTATTGTAACATTGGAACTACCAAATAGTTATGGGAGTCCTTAGAAAATAAATACAAGACAAAGGATGTGGGCAATAAGAAATTTGTGGTTGCCAAATTTCTGAACTTCAAGATGGTGGATTCTAAAACCTTGATGAGTTAGGTTTAGCAATTGCAAATAATTCTAAATGACATTTTTGTTGAGGGAATGTCATTAAGTGAATCATTCCAAGTGGCAAATATCATTGGGAAGTTGCATTCGGGCTGCTCAAACTTTAAAAGTTGTTTGAAGCACAAATGAAAAGAAATGAACCTTGAAGATCTTAGTCTATGCCTGTGAGGGAGGCAATTATAACTGCAAACCATATTCTTAATAAGGTAGAAGTAGGGATGTCAACGGTTCGGTTTGGTTCGATTCGGTTTTTTTGAAAAACTGCACCAAACCGAACAATTAGGAAAAACTTCTGAACTGAACCGAATATGAACCGAACTCAATTCGGTTCGCCTTTGATTTTTCGGTTTTTGGTTTTCAGCTTTCAGTTTTCAATTTTTGCATTTGTCTTTTTTTTTTTTTGTATATATTTTTTGTTTTCAAGAAATAAGCTCTTATTGGTTGTTGGTTCGATTCGGTTCGGTTAATCGATAAAAACCAAACCGATAAAACAAAATTCGGTTTTTTATGAGAACCGAACCGAATGAAAACCGAATTTTTCGGTTTGGTTTGGTTCAGCTTTTGACACCCTAGGTAGAAGATGGGTTAGACTTCATATGAGCTATATAATGGAATGTTATTATCATACAAATTTTTGAAGGAGGGGGGGGGGTAGTCAATGTGGCGATTCCTCCTCCTAAACAAACTTAGTCGGGACTTAAAATAATGGTTCATATATTCATCAATTATGCTCAAATAGGTAGCGCATACATATTTTTAGTTCACAAATCTGAAAATGTGTAAATCGATGTCAATACTATCCTAGATTCAAGGGATGCTAAATTTTTTGTGGATGCATATCCTAGGGAAAAAGATGGGAATGAACCTTTTTAGAAGAGATTTTGAAAAATAGAATTTGAGAATGATTAAGTTGAGGCCGAAGAAGTTGAACTTTGAAGGAGCAATGGAGCTCATGATAACTATTCTATTTTTCTACTTATATTTTTTTTTTCTGTTTCTTGAAACAAGTTTGGAATATAAATTCATTTGGTAATGTAATTTCATTTTTCTATTTTTAGAATAGATTTTTGCTTTAGAAATAGATTTGGACAAGAAATTAGAAGTTGATTTTTTTTAAACTATTCTATACCTTGAATAAAATTGAGAAATATAAACTCCTTTTATCATTCATTCTCGTCATTACTCGCGCCCACCTGCCGCCTATCACTATGCTAGATTTTCAAAAGCAAGTATGAATCCCAATAGGTTGAAGGCTGAAAGAATGAACGCAACCAAGAACCAATTTTGAATCGGAAAGACTTTATGTGAGGTTTATTGTTTGGGCTTATATGAATAACTAGCGGTTCAAGGCTTAATTCATTGACTAGTTAAGTAAGTCTGACAGGTTTTCATTAAAGAAGGTTCAAAGCAAAAACTATTTATCATAATACAGTGTACTTAGAATTCTTCAAATTCAAATATATATTTGTTAATTCATTACTTAAGTTTGACAGGCTTTCATTAAAAAAGGTTCAGAGCGAAAACTACCTATCATGATACAATGTACTTCCACTGGCACACTTAGAATTCTTCAAGTTAAAAAAAAAAAAGTTTTTAATTATTAATGTGGGGGAAATGTCGTAATTATAAGTTTATGGTGTAACAAGTGCGAATATAACCAACATGACTCGTCAGTTCATATCCTTTTAGTTTTCTATAGTAGTTTTCTTTGTCTTTAAAAAGACATGTTTCTTTAGTTCATAAGTAGTAACGCATGAGACGTGTCCAGTTGGGGAAAAAGTTTGATTAAGTTATGTTTGCGTAGTGCTAATACAAATAGAATTGAAGTGCCATATCTTGGGAGAAATAGCACCTTAAGGAGATTTGATTATCCGTAACTCACCTCCCGACTAACTCCATTACAATTTTATAGCAATTTTGAAAATCTATTTTTGGTTGTAATTTGGCTGTCTTTACTCGTTAAGAAAATTCATTCAATATATTTTTTGTATCCGTCATTATTAAATTTGTTATTGCTTTCTCAAAATTATTATTTAAGTTTAATTTTACTGGTTACAACAAACGGTATTGCATTATGCATACAATAGCGAGAACTTCTAGCGGCCAACGAAAGGTGGGAGGCCAGACCGGAGTGCGGCCAACGAGGGTTTTTCAAAGATGGATGTCTAGCAACCAAAATCGTTTGATGGCTAGAAGCCTAAAGTTCACTGCCAGAAGAATTGAATCGAAGTTGGTTGTTAAAAGGGATGAAGGATATAATTATTCGAAAGTACTTTTAACGATGAACTCATATTCGGATGCAAGAAATAAAAATTCTTGCGACCAAATTCTAGGGTAGGGTTTGCAAGAAGTGTATCTCTCGTGGCCAAATTATGGACTTGCTGAATCTGATGACCAAGTACGTTGGATGTCTCAAAGGAAGAAGGGAAGATGGTGATGGTGATGGTGATGAAGAATTTGGCCGCAGCGTCATACTTCTGGCGACCAATCTCAACTATAACCCTTGCCGGACTTTTTTAGAACAAAAAATAAAGGAACATAAATAAAGAAAGTAAAAGAACAAAGAAGAATAAAATGAAAAATTATTAAAAAAAATTGAAAATTTCTATGTCAACGTTGACTATCTTATACAACACTACTAACGTCCATGTAAACGATATCTAACCAAAATTAGTTATAAGAATTGAATTGGTAAATCATTTAAAGGATTATGACTTAATTGGGTGTTTTCGTCATGGCCAGATTGGTCCAGTCGCTGCCAAGGCACCTTTGCATGGTCTTCATTCAAATTTCATTTCTCGCACTGTTTTTTGACTCATGGTTCTGCTTCTCTATTTAATTCCAACACTCTCATTGATTGATTTTGATTGGATATCATCAATTTGCATACCATACGATAATTTCGCCACTCCTCAAAAGTGTCAGGATCATAAAAAATTTAAGTGTAAAAATTTGCAATTTTAAGAACAATGCCGTGAGTCCATCGGGGGAAGGAATAACTCAAGTAATAATCATGATCCTTAAGGTTGAGTTTTAGTACTAATCAACACGTACGTGCATTATTCTTGCATGCATCCCAATGAAATGAACACAATATAGACAAGCCGTCGGACCACGTGGATCCCGAGTTTCTGTCGCATCGAATCTCGGAGTTTAACACGTGCAAGTGAATGCAAGAGCAAGACTTGCTAATCACGCAGGGATATATGATCTAATTCCCATTTTTCTTTTTCTTTTTGCCTCCCTTCTTGGCGGCTGGCGAATTGGTGGGGCCCATCCAATAGCCGCCGCGCGAGTCTGTGCCACGTCACCGCCTCGTACGCGACTCCTTGCGCTCCACTCAAAACGTCGCCATCAATGGTCATCAATGGCCAGCCCATGCGGACCCATCGATTGCATCTACTTTGACCTTCGTTTCGCTACTTCTTCGCAACTGCTCCAATGGAGGAGCATCGTCGCCGTCGGTCTTGACGAAATCTGATATATATAAGAACGCCCTTCCTCTCGTCTTCTCTCCAAGAAGTTCATCATCGTCTCGTCAACGACATCGACGCCCGTTCTTCGCACTCGAGATCTTCCGATGGAGGTGCACGACCGACAAATCGCCCCCGCCCAGGGCGGAAGCAGCGGCGGCGTGATCTCCCTCCGTCCTCTGCAGCTCTCTGATGTGGATGACTTCATGGTGTGGGCCACCGACCCGGACGTCGCCCGCTTCTGCCGGTGGGAGCCCTACACGAGCCGCGACGACGCCCTGGCCTACATCGCCGGCACCGTGCTCCCCCACCCTTACCACCGAGCCATCTGCCTCGACGGCAGGCCGGTCGGGGTCGTCGCGGTGGAGCGGAACGAGGTCGCGAGCGACGCCTGCCGGGGGAGCTGGGCTACGTGCTGGGCTCGGGCTACTGGGGGAGGGGGATCATGACGGAGGCGGTGAGGCTGGCGGTGGCGGAGGTGTTCGGCGGGGCGAGGCCGGAGCTGGAGAGGGTGGAGGCGGTGGTGGACGTGGAGAACAAGGCGTCGCAGAAGGTGCTGGAGAAGGCTGGGTTCAGGAGGGAGGGGGTGATGAAGAAGTATTTCGTGCTCAAGGGGAAGACCAGGGATGCCGTCATGTTCAGCCGTCTCGCCACTGATGACGACTCTTGATATATTCAGCAATCAGCTTGAACGTTGCTCCCATTTGTAGTGCAGAATTCGACTTTACTTTTAGAATTGTTGTGTTTGCCTCGAAAACATCGTACGTAATTGTAAATCTAGTGTCGTGCACTTTTGAGTTTGTAATAAATTGTGGAATTGGATGAATTGTACTTGAAATTTGGCAGCTTGGTTCTTCTAACTTTATCTAACCTAAACATCTAGCGCACGGTCATCGATTGTGTCAAAAGTTTGATTTCGACAACACCATCGGGATATATGACATCTCCACGGGATAATCCCGCCGGCGAATTTTGTTTCTTTTGTCATGTGGAGCCCACTATTGGGTAACTTTAAAAACTTCCTCGTCATGTCTCCCAGTTTAATCTAAAAAATTACGTGGAACGTGACAAGAAAACTAAATCGTCATCCTTTCCCAACCATCATTGGATTTCTTAAGTTTAATTTGGACAGTCAACTGCAAATGTAATTGAGAGAGGGGACAATGCTTTTTGTCTCGTCATCCCCAACGTCCAATTTAATGGATTTTCACGCCGCCCTTGACCGTCGATTTCTCTTGAACTATCGCATCTCCATGGTCCAATTATGCCTATGAGTAGGGCCTTTTTCTTATCTTCCTCAACTTCCTGAAGTAACATTTGGTTCCAGACTCATGCTAGACAGTATTCACTTTTTCTTATCTTCCTCAACTTCCTGTCGCCTCTTCAACTTTTTCGCTTTCATCTGCATAACATTTGGGGAGATTGATCGAATGGCAGACTCATACTACAACCGAACGTCACGCTTCCACAGGGCGAGTCCGCCGTGCTTTCCTCTTCAAGTCAATCAAGGTCCTTTGCTCCATCCTCATCTAAAATTCCCTAAGCTCTAAGCTTAGCGCTGGTAACGCTAAGAGTACAGCTTCATCTTCCTGGAAGTGAGGAATAAACGCTAAGAGTACAGCTTCATCTTCCTGGAAGTGAGGAATAATGGGCTTACCCCTCTAGGCCAGGTTGGGTTGCTAACCATGCAGAACAGTCGGTCCGGGCTTAGATTAGGTAGGTCTCCTGCCGGTCAAATTGGTCCGTCTTTCTTTCTTACATACGATCTTGTAGATTGTGCATGTGCCTTGGCATTGGGACGTCGCGCTGCTCAAGTCAGATGCTCATGACTGAGGATTGTACATACCGTGCAGTCCTTTGAATTGCGCCCACAGCCCATACCATGATACTCGACAGCACGGGGCCGCACATTCTGGTCAACATACAAGCATAATATAGTGATTTACAAGGGCCATGGTCCAAGCTAAGAATGAACCATGACAGAAGAATTGATGATGTTCCACGCTGTCCAATCGCCACCGAATGTGATTTCATCCACCCTGGTCTATGAAAGTAATACACAAATAAAATTAACATTTCCACCAATTTGCTACTACTCTTTCGTGGTTTGATTTGATATAATATTAATATATATAAGGTATCATCCAAATAATTCAAATCGAAGCAATTGGATGTACAACTTGGATCTATATGACATGACTGAAATTTCGAAAAGACAAAAAGAAAACTTTTTGAGAATTCTTCTAGATGATGTTTCTCATGGGATGAAAGGCTTTATGTTTATGCATGTCCCGGTAAGTTTCGCTTATAGGTCTGGTGTAGAGATTCACTTAAGTTTCATTTATAGGCCATGTAACTTTTCCTCGATGGGGCGGCGACGAACTCACTCAAAATGAGCACCAATAGTTGCAACCTGAACGAGACATTCCGCCTACGAGTATAGTATTCTTAAGATGATGTCTAGAGAGTTCACCGACAGCCAACCCTTACTGCCATTTTATGCAAGCTTGGTCCAAAAACATAAATGAAGTATTGTAAATTCATGGGAGCAAGACTTCAGGATGATCAGCTGATTGATCTGCAACGTCGATGATGTACTCATGGCCAGACCTTTTTTTCACCTCTTAACAAATATTTCACATTTTATGATCTGGGGCGAAGCTTGCACACCTCGTGATGTCCCATGATCGAAGGCCTGATGCTCCACGAAAGAGATATATCGGACTCTCTCTACCGACGCGACTTGCTCTAGAGTCTAGACTAAGACATGTAGGAATTGGCCAGAAAATCACTTCGTACCTGACCACCTTACTGTACTCGAGTTTTCACAAGGTTGATTTCCTCGAAGCAAGGTGCTTCTTGCATAGCATGTCCAAAGATTCTTTTTCCTCAACAACTAATTTTAATCAATATTTGTTGATGTAAAACCTAAAACTTGAGAACCAAATCAATGAGAACTTGTCTAATTCTAAATAAGATATGCAATATAGATTTTAGGTTCAAAAAATTGGAGAACCTATTTTGATTGTAGGTTCCAAATTCTAAATTGGTGGAACCTAAAATCTAAAATTTAAAACCTGTAATCGAGAACTAGGATATGTATCTTTTTTAAAATCTTTTTGGTTTATGTTTTTTAGTGATCATGTGGTATTCCATGGCATTTGATGATGAATGTATAATTGAAACCACTCCTTCGAGCTTCCATTTTATGACTAAAATTTTTACTTTATCAATGTTTCATATTTTTCATGTATCCAAATATAAGTCATGATTAGTAAAATAGCAGCAAAGTAATGATTATTAAAGGTAATAATTCATTACAATCGTTTAATTAATAATAAAAGTAGAACTTTGATAGACCTTGGAAGTATCCTCGAACTTGTAACAAGATAACTTTCATATTTTAAGATATGCAAAATAGGTTTTATGTTTCAAAAAATGAGGATCTATTCCAACGGGTAGGTTCCGATTCTAAGTTTAAGGTGGAACTTGTATGGAATTTAGAACTACTCACCCCTAAAATTGAGCAGACATTGAACACATAATAAGATCCTAATTACCGAGTGAAGCATAAGCCTATTTCCATTGAAAGTAATGATCATGTGCAAAATCACATAAATTTTCTACAAAAATAAAATCCAAATGACTACGCTTCTCATGTGATGATAAAGTTGGGTGGATGGAGATATCAATTGATTGGAATTTCTTTCTTCTATAAACAATTCTGCACAACGAGCCTTCATCACATATGATCGATCTTGATCTATTCACTCGAAGATTGCTTACTCCGTTAAGTATATTGATTAAAGGCCCTAAGCTCCATGAGAGACTTATCATGACTTCTCGAAATCAAGACATATAAGAATTGGTCAATAATTAATTGTTGCCCGACCATCTGCTATTCATCTTTATTAGTCCAAGATATTCCTTAATGACTAATTTTAATCAATCCAGGTTGACTTGACCATAAAACCCAACTTTACCTTGAAAAAGCAAATTACCCCCTTTTGCAAATCTTCATGCCACCAAACCTTCGCTGGAGCCGTGGCTCTCCATCACCCAAGACCCCATGTCCCCTCCACCACGCACCACCGTCCACACACATCGCCACCAAATATGTACGATGTACTTACTATCTGTGGTCAGTTCCTGACCTCATTGATTCCATCCACCTTTAACCTTAATTCCCAAGATCCTCCACAACTTCTTCTACCATCATCACCATCGATCTCAGTGCATCTGACCTGACCACACCCTTCCTCTCTACCTTCCCCTAAAGAAGTTGTCATCATCTCATCGCCCACATCAAACCCCCGTTCACCTCCCTCGAGATCTTCCAATGGAGGAGCAGAAGCAGAAAACCGCCCCCACCTCTGGCGGCAGCGGCGGCGGCAAGATCTCCCTCCGCCCTCTGCAACTCTCTGATGTCGACGACTTCATGGTGTGGGCCACTGACCCGGAAGTCGCCCGCTTCTGCAGGTGGGAGCCCTACACGAGCCGCGACGACGGCCTGGCCTACATCGCCGGCAGCGCCCTCCCCCACCCTTACTTCCGGGCCATCTGTCTCGACGGCAGGCCGGTCGGGTGCCTCTCGGTGACGCGGAACGAGGACAGGATGGAGGCCTGCCGGGGGGAGCTGAGCTACGCGCTGGGCTCGGGCTACTGGGGGAGGGGGATCGCGGCGGAGGCGGTGAGGATGGCGGTGGCGGAGGTGTTCGGGGAGAGGCCGGAGCTGGAGCGGGTGGAGGCGATCGTGTACGCGGAGAACAAGGCGTCGCAGAGGGTGCTGGAGAAGGCCGGGTTCACCAGGGAGGGGCTGCTGAGGAAGTACGTCGTGATCAAAGGGAGGACGAGGGATGCGTTCATGTTCAGCCGTCTCTCTACTGATTAAGATTCTTGATATATATTCTGCATGAATATTGGCACTGGTATTGTCATCCATTTGCCTGGAAACCTAGGTTGGTAATTTGAAATGTAGTTTCTGCGCTTTGGGCTCGTAATAAATTGCTCGATCGGACAGATTGTATTGGAAATTTTGGCAGGTTGGTTCATCTTCTGCCGCTCACCATTGGAGTTTTTAAATTTCCTAGATCAGGTTTCTTTCTTTTTTTCTTTTTGTTTTGGTCTAACGATCAGGTTACTCACATGGTTTCCTGTCCTATTTTACGTACCTGAGCATCGTGCACACCTTCATCAGTCATGTCATACTTTTGATTTCGACCATGATGCCTTGGTTAAATTGATTACGAGACATGTTATGTTTTAGCTATTTCATGCATCCATAAACACAAACAAGTTCACATCCCTCTTTGGCTACTTTATTTTTATGATGATGAATAAAGGGCTTTCTTACATAATTTCAGAGTATTTGGAATAAGATACGTTTGTCATGGAACTAATAGACCGCAACGCATTCAATATTTGTTGCGAAATGCAAGCATTTGAACACGATTATAAACATAAAAATGATATAATTCAAATACCAAATTTATATGGTTTGATGGATGTGACCTACTCCACAGGCTAATAGTCTAAGATTTCACTATATATTAAGTGATAAAATAGAAATTATAATCATATTCAAGCTACTAAAAACTCAAATTATTTTTCAGTTTTTAATTATATCTAATAATTTATATAGTATTTAGCCCCACAATAATAATATCTTAATTTTACAAAGGAGCTCACAAATCTTACCATAAAATTTATATGTTCAAACACTTATCTCTACACAGACGACATGAAGACCAAAACTCATGATTGAATATAGATATATGTCTCCAACAAAAATTGAAAACCTTGTGGCTGAATTTTAGATCCAATGAGTAAAGTCATTTCCTTGTTTTGATAGGGAACTTAGTCCAATTTGGACTTTCCTTTTAGGTCTTTAATTTTCAAAATCGAATACTGTTTGGATAAAGATCGGACATCCCAAATAGCAAATCTCCTATATGAAATTATACTTTCGCTTGAAGGGCTCAAATTCAACACTATTCTAATATCGGATTGGAAACATAATTTTATTGTCTTAATTCATTCATTGGGAACGATGGATATACAAAATGTTCTTTATGTTTTGAATAGCTAGAATCTTCTAAACCCTTTTGAAAGTCACGGGACTACATGATTTTGGCACATAATCAAGGAAAATTAGAACACATACCACCATCAGTGTAAAGAAAATTGTACACAAGAGTTTAATCTATATCTAATTTGAGAGTTTTAACTACCTAGTCACTCATTAATTATCAAATTTGCAATGAATAAAGTTGCTAGTAGAAACTTTCTCTCTTTTTGGGCACTGCTGAAAAATGTGATATTTACTCGATAATCAAAGCTAGGATTTTACAAAAAAAGATATTTCAAGTTTTCTTTTTTTCGGGGAAGAAGGAAAGGGATAGAATCTTGTCAAAGCAGCAAGCTCCCCATTTTATAGTTTTCTTGCTTGACTTGGAGTTTGGCGCTTGCGTTGCATTCCCAAGATTCCTACTGACCCGCCTCTTCCTGTCTTCGCCCACGATGTTCGTATAAATCTTAATAAAATTCATCGTTTCTCGTCCAGCAGCAGCATTTCTTGAAACAACAAGGAAGAATCTTTCATTTCTTGGATTATTATTATACTCTCTAAAGTCCCCATCTTCGACCAGTCCGTGACCTCATCGATTCCGTTGACCTCGACCTCGATTCCCAACCTCACCGCAACTTCATCTACCACCATCATCGCATCAACGACCACGCCCATTCACCACTCTCGATCTTCCGATGGAGGAGCAGGAGCAACAATCCCCCCGCACCTCCTCGGGCAGCGGCAGCGGCGAAATCTCCCTCCGCCCTCTGAAGCTCTCCGACGTCGATGACTTCATGGCGTGGGCCGGCGACCCGGACGTTGCCCACTTTTGCAGGTTCGAGCCCTACACGAGCCGCGAAGCCGCCCTGGCCTACATCGCTGACACCGTCCTCCCCCACCCTTACTTCCGGGCCATATGTGTCGACGGCAGGCCGGTGGGGCAAGTCTCGGTGACCCGGAACAAGTCCCCGGCGGATGCCTGCCGGGGGGAGCTGGGCTATGCGCTGGCCTCAGGGTACTGGGGGAGGGGGATTGCGACCGAGGCGGCGAGGGCAGCGGTGGCAGAGGCGTTCAGCGCGAGGCCGGAGCTGGAGAGGGTGGAGGCGATCGTGGACGTGGAGAACAAGCCGTCGCAGAGGGTGCTGGAGAAGGCCGGGTTCACGAGGGAGGGGGTGCTGAGGAAGTATCGAGTGCTCAAAGGGAGGACGAGGAACGTGATCGTGTTCAGCCGTCTCTCTACTGATGTCGATTCTTGATATGTTATCAGCACCATATGTGATTTTCCTTCTTTTTTTTTCTTTTTTTTTGGGGCAAGTTTAGTCCAATTTGGCCTTTCATTTTAAGCTTTTGATCTCCAAATTTGAATTACATCTTGAGTAGGAAATCTCTTGTGTGAATTCAAATTTTCGCTTATGATTTCAAATTCGAGACGTATTTTAACATTTAATTTGGCAAAGAAATGACTTATTTAGTAATTCTTCGTTTGTCGAGCAAGACAACTCTCTATAAAATGTTTTGTTTTAAGAAAGCAAGAATCTCCTCGATCCTTTTGAAGGTCATAGGACCAAATGATTTTGGCACATGATAAAGGAAAATTAAAGCATACACCACTGTCAGTGTAAAAGTGGAGAAAACTTGGACACAAATAGTCTAATCCATGTTTAACTTGAGGGTTCTGACTATCCTTCTCTCGGTAGTCATTAAATTACTGGTGAATTAAGATCAATTGTGGAAAAGTTTTACATCGTTAGAGGATGCTTTAATTACTCATTAACCAAAGCTAGGATTTTCATTTGAAGAAGGGAATGTATAGATTCTTGTCAAAACAAGAAGCACCTCCATTATATATATTTTTTCAATTTTTCATGAGGGTTTTTACTTGCAATGACCTCAAGTGTTGGCGGCAGTGTGATCTTGCTTCGCGCTCGGCAACACTCTCATGTCTATTATTTTCAGAGGTGGGCTTGATCTCACTAGTTGATCGAGGGCATTTCTGTCATTTAAATTTTATTTTACATCATTTTTCTATTTTTTTTCATAAAAACTCAAAAAAGAAAAAAGTCAAAACTTAAAATACACTCATAATATTAAAAAAACCAAGCGGAAAGGTAGCTCTCCCACCTATTGTTGCCAAGGTCTCCAGCACCTTGGTGAGCATTGGCAACTCTCACCAAAATCGGGAGAGGGTCGGAACCCTCTCGTGTGACCATGTGGGGCAGCGGCCACAAGCCGGAGATCTTCCGCTCTTTAATTTTTATTTGTGTTTTTAATTTTTTTTTATTTTGAGTTTTTTATGGAAGGAAAAAATAGAAAAACGAAAACAAAAGAAATTTTAAAAAAGAGAAAAGAAAAGAAAAGGAAATGCCCTTAATCAGATGGGAGGTGAAGCCTTTCTTTTATATTGATACGTCACTTCACGTCTTTATCAAAAGTAATGTTTATTTCAAATTTTTATTTTAAAAAAAAAAAAGTAAGACACTTCACATCTTTATTTAAAATAAAATTTATTTTAGATTCTTATTTGATATCAAATTTATTTCAAATCATTATTTAACAAAATAATGACATTAGTTCACTTCACACTCTTATTTGAAAAAATACTTATATTTTAGACCTTTTATTTGAAGTATAAATGATAGCATCTAGAAGTACAAATGATAGCATTTTAGATTTTTATTCGAAATGAGGTTCATTTCACATATTTAATTAAGAAAAAGATGATTCTTTTTTTGGCCTTTTGTTTGAACCCTTGATATTTTTCTTTTACTTCTTGAATATATTGGCGGGCCTAAGTATAAAAATCACACTCTCTTCCGTCGTACCGAAACGACAAAACACCACAGCGCGCCCTCTCCATCGCAGCCTCCTCCTCCTCCGCCGCCGCCGCCGCCGCCGATGGACCCTCTCTCCGCCCTCCGCGACTTCACCATGCGCGGCGACCTCGAGAAGATCGTCCGCGCCGGCGAGGAGTTCCGGTTCGGCGCCGACTACGCCTTCCCCTGCGCCGCCGAGACGGCCTACCGGTCCAAGCAGGGCAGCCTGTACACCCTGGAGACCCTCCTCTTCTTCGTGAACCACCACAACCTCAAGCACACCGACTACATCCAGGCCGCCCGCCTCAACCACCTCCCCACCGTCACCTTCATCGACCGCAAGCCCCTCCTCGACTACCTCCAGGGCAAGATCTCCTCCTCCGACGCCATCCAGCTCTTCCCCTCCTCCTCCTCCTCCGCCTCCGCCGCCATCGCCGCCGCCGCCGACGTCGCCGCCGCCCTCCCCGACCCCTCCTCCGCCTTCGCCTTCGCCGCCGCCGCCGCCCCCTCGGCCTTCGCCGCGGACGCCGAGGGCGAGGCCGAGGAGGACGCCGCGGCCGTCGACGTGATGACCCTGATCCGGACGGTCGAGCGGCCGCTCAAGGACCGCGAGGCGATCCTGGAGTGCAAGAACCGGGACTTCTACGCCGTGCTCGTGGCCTCGACGCGGCGCGAGGAGGAGCGGCAGAGGATGGAGTCGCAGCAGCGGAAGGATGGGCTGGTGGCGAAGAGCCGCTTGATGGGGGCGGAGGACAGGGGGCTGGGGTTCGGCGAGGAGCTAGGGTTTGGGGATTCTGGGATTAAGCCGAAATTGAACCTCAAGGGGAGCAAGATCGGGGAGGGCGTGCCGATAATCCTCGTGCCGAGCGCGTTCCAGACGCTGATCACGATACACAACGTGAAGGAGTTCCTGGAAGATGGGGTTTTTATCCCCACGGATGTGAAGGCTAAGCAGATGAAGGGGCCGAAGCCGGACTGCGTCACGGTGCAGAAGAAGTTCAGTAGGGATAGAGTGGTGACGGCCTACGAGGTGAGGGACAAGCCATCGGCGTTGAAGCCCGAGGATTGGGACCGGGTTGTGGCGGTCTTCGTGTTGGGGAAGGAGTGGCAGTTCAAGGACTGGCCTTTCAAGGACCATGTGGAGATCTTCAATAGGAGTGAGTTTGGTTTGGTTACAATTGAATGTAGTTTTGGGGATTGATGCGTTGAATTGGCATTTTTGTTGTCGCTAGGTTTGTAATACAGTGAGTGAGTTTGAGGCCTTATCTGCTGTTTTCTCTGTGCTTATGGGGATGGAATGACCTGCTGATTGCGGATTTTTGTTCTGTTGTTAATGAGTTGCAGTTATTGGGTTCTTTATGAGGTTCGAAGATGACAGCGTGGAATCTGCAAAGATTGTAAAGCAGTGGAATGTAAAGATTATCTCGGTGAGTACTGATTTTACATTTTTGAGCTGCCAGATCGGTTTATTGCGAGTTCTATGGAGATTGCCCCTAAATGCAGTTGCCTTTTGTTAGTTGCTGTCAGGATTGCTGATTTGTGAGTTTGAATTCAACGTGCAGATAAGTAAAAATAAGCGACATCAGGATCGGGCTGCTGCTCTTGAGGTGTGGGAAAAACTAGAAGATTTTGTTCGGTCACGATCGCATGCTTAATTGGCCAGGAGTTTGTCGAGAAAGCTTGTGAGGTCTTCTGGACAGTCGTGAGCTCTTTGACCTTTGTAAAT
This sequence comes from Eucalyptus grandis, assembly GCF_016545825.1. Lineage (NCBI taxonomy): Eukaryota > Viridiplantae > Streptophyta > Magnoliopsida > Myrtales > Myrtaceae > Eucalyptus > Eucalyptus grandis. Next base: position 47,219,960 of record NC_052619.1, on the reverse strand, counting down.
GATGTAGATTAACTTTGGTACTATCATTTAATAGACTTGGTTTATCATTTCGGCATATTTATTGGTTGAGTTCCAGTTGATAGGTTGTTTTGTTAGTGCTTTAGCAGTTTCAATGTAGTATATGCTAAATGGAAATAATGTGTCAACTTCCTTTTTGAAGGGAATTGTTTCTGTGAGAACCTGTCACCTTATGATTACATTAGTATTCATGCTAAGTATTACTACTATAGAATCAAAAGCTTAAATTTAATGAGGTGTTGATGTCTGTACATTTGCAGAAGTAAAATGTTTTTTTTTTTCTATGCTTTTATAATCTTATTACTTGTAGTTAAGCAACTGTAGCAGATCATCTCTATGTTCTGATAAACAAGTGTAGCATCTAACTGAAGTCACACTGCTCATACATGTCGCTTGCTCCAGAAACCTTGTTCATAAAAACACAATCGTTGGTTTTTGGCCTTTCTATTTAGTGGATGAAGCAGATGTCCTATTAGCTTTTCGATTTTCAGTGGGTTAAGATTGGCAGATGTGCTCATCCTGCTTCCTTCTTTGCAATGGGCAGTAAAGACTCAGTCACCTTATGATAATGTGTCAAGTTCCTCTTTGAAGGGAATTGTTTCTGTGAGAACCAGTCACCTTATAATTACATTAGTATCCATGCTAAGTATTGCTACTATAGAATCAAAAGCTTAAATTTAATGAGGTGTTGATATCTGTACATTTGCAGAAGTAAAATGTTTATTTTTTTCTATGCTTTTAAAATCTTATTACTTGTAGTTAAGCAACTGTAGCAGACCATCTGTATGTTCTGATAAACAAGTGTATCATCTAACTGAAGTCACACTGCTCATACATGTCGCTTCCTCCAGAAACCTTGTTCATAAAAACACAATCGTTGGTTTTTGGCCTTTCTATTTAGTGGATGAAGCAGATGACCTATTAGCTTTTCGATTTTCAGCGGGTTAAGATTGTCAGATGTGCTCATCCTGCTTCCTTCTTTGCAATGGGCAGTAAAGACTCAGCTTCCCGACTATCCAACAACTTGGTACTGTCCAAGTATACAAAAATCAGAGCTTACAACTGATCTACGTATGCTTGAAAGAACAAGAATCGAGGTACAAGCTCCATGTTTGGCATCTGGAGCTAAAATGATCCAATCACTGTGTCCTACCGCAAGATTTTTTTTCAGCAGAAAACTCAAATTTGGGTAGTGGTTGCTCAAATTTGCTGTTGTCAGCTCTTAAAAAAGAAACGAAGGTGATTGTGAAGGAATTGTTCTATAATTTTGATGTTTCTAGGCATTGGAGCTTGATGGAGTTTGGACGATGACGGGACGGGGAGATGTAATATTGAACAAATCTATTCTTTTTCATATAGTTAGCATTATTGGGTCTGCACCTTTGTTCTTTGTAGATGTGTTGTTTAAGTTGCTAATATTCACGTGCTTTGCACTTCCCAGATTATCTCTTCTGAAACTCGAGCTTGATATTGATGTTTATTGTTTTTAAGAAAGCGTTTGAATCCACAAAATTCATCTGAGAGCAATTGTGGCCTGGAAAATATGCCATCAATAAGATGGAGATAAACATGAAGGCATATGAAAAGTAGGCAGATGCCTGTTTTTATTTAGAAGAAATACATCCAGTCTCTCTCCAGCAGTAGTAGATACACAAAACTCAACGTGTAAAATGAATTATACAACTCATTGCCCTGCCTATAATGGGGGTATGAGCTAGGATACAAACCAATAAAGAATACTCCAACGCATATGCCTGTTTTCATACAGAAATTGGCAGAATTAAATGGTGGAGGAACAGATGATTAGTTCGAGGACAGCATCGAGACATATGATCCTGCCAAGAGGAGGACAAAAAGCAGGGGAATCGACAGCTTGTTGGAGCCTGCATCTGATGAGCCATCTTGTGTTGACGGTATGGTTTTGGATCCATCTCCTGCATGTAGATTTTGTGATCAATTTCATTTCTTTTAACTCATTGCAAGCCATGTTATACACTAGTCCGACGATCTTTCTTGTCGAAGAAACAGTTTCTAAATCAGAGCTAAGCAGGATGGATGCTGCTGTACCTGAAGGAACTGTTGTTGGAGAGTCAGGAGTCTCTGATGGAGATTCAGCCGGGGAAGCAGCTGCACCGAATCCAGTGTCTATGTGAGTACTATATTTCTTATACCTTTTATATTGTATAACTGAAAATCACAATTTGGCTTATTTGCTTACCATTGCAGCTGCTTATGGGTGGAGTCTGAACTTTGCAGGCACCTGGTAGAGCCAGAGCTTGAGTCTGATTGACGTTGATCCCTAGTGAAGAGCCACCTCCGCTGAGAACCTGGCACAAGCACTGAGGCTGGGAGCGAACGACACTGGCAAGCTGTGTGCAGCAGGTCGGGGATGCGGTGGAGGAGTTCCCCGTGATGTAGTTGAGGCACGGCGAGAGGCTTATCAACACATTGGTGCAGCTTGACTGAGCAGCTGCCCCGACCCAGAGCATGGCCACCGCAGCAAGAACCAGAGCCGCTTCCATCCTTCTATCCGCCATCGATGGGGTTAATACCTCTCTCCCTTTCTCTCTCTACTCACAAACCGATGTCTCGAGAACAATTGTTGAGTGCTGAGAAAATATGTTTGCTGGACTGTGGAGGAGATTAGGAAATGGCGCGGGTTTATGTAGGGGAAATTGGAGGGAGGGAGGAACTTATGTGGGTGACCAAACTCGTCCTAGAACCTGTCTGCCGATTTGTTTAAGGAAAAGCTAAATGTCAAACCTGGTGGTGAGTGGTGACAGGGCAATTTTGGGGAGTGTTTTTGTAGGTGACCAAACTCATTTCTAACTAAGTTCCTGCTGCTTTATCTCATTCGGGTCGGTCTATTTTTCTTAGAGAGGTGTTCAAAAGCGGAGACTTTGCGAAGCCTGTCGATCGAAGAAAGCATAACGTGTCTCTGACTCCAACCTTTCTTTGCACAACACTGATGTTGTGTTACAGCTTTTTTGCTTTTGGAATCCACGGATACTTTAGCAAAGAAAAAGTTTAATTGGGGCTACTTGTAATGGAAGAGGAATTTTGTGAACGATGCGACGTTGTGACGTGCTCATAGCTTTAGCTAATATGAAATTCGTGGTTCCGAACAAAGTCGGTCTTTTTGTAAATCATCTACCTAAAAGCTTGACCACTCACGAGTTCTTCCTCTACAGTGAAATGGAGTACATTGGGATTTCGCAAATGAAGAAATTGAGCTTGTTAGGTTCAATTAGACATGGCAAATGGATGGATTGAAAATGGGTCAGGCTCAGCTTGATCAAAATGACTCGCATTGATCCATTCATGTAATATAATTTTAGCGATGTAAATTTGATCTAAACCCGATTCCTTCCCAATTGAATGCAATCTCCAATCCTCAACGATTGTTTCTTTTGGATATGACACAGAAAATAGAAGAAAAAACTAGCAAATTGAAAACAAATTAAACATGAAAAAATAGGAAATGAGACGGTTATTGAAAACTTTGAGAAATCAAGTCAGTAGAATATATCTATCATTATTTCCCGTGAAGAAACTATACGCAGTCAGATGTGTGACGTAAATTTCTACTATTTTAAGCATTAAAATATTTGAAAATACTTGGGGAATCGTTAACAGTGATTCTTAGATCGACTGTCAGGGAAATTACATAGAATTATTTATAATTTGTAGACCTACGTTTAATCAATCAAATTTTCGAGGTGAGACTCGATGGGTTGGTGGAACTTAACCAGCTCAGCCATGTCCTTGGTTTAGAAAGAAGTGACGGTACTCTTCAACTCCTCTACAATTTCCGCTTGCCCGGCCCTGCTCCACAGTCACAAGCTCATGTCTGTCCGTGCACCGCGACGTCGCCGGCAACCCAGCATCACCCCCACCAGGCTTGAGGGAGACACACAACGGGCCCCCTCACGCCCGGAACCACCCCAGTTCCCATCCCTACCTCCCACCACGTTCGACCCTAGCTGTGGCCGCTAAGTACCCCGCTTGACCTCGTATCGAGCCAGATCTGAGGTCGAGCTGAGCCACGTAGGTCAGATCTTGGGCTCACTCTAGCCCAGATTTGAGATCTAAAACTTGAGTGCATCGCCCGAGCTTAGGCTCAACGACAGCGAGGACACGCCCCAGCCGAGCGCATGGAGACCGAGAGGACGGTGTTGACCGAGAGCATAGGCGTTGAACCGTTGGTGGCGGTGAGGGGTGGTGGAAAGAGCAGGCCACGATACGGGCGTTCCAATCTCAGTGCATCCATAGCAATTTTATAAGAACCGATTGGAATCGATCCTACCATTTAGTGGTGAAACTGTGCTTTTCAGTGATGCCCACCGCCGCTCACGCTGCATTCTTATACCAGAGGGAGTGTATTGAACAAGCATCCCGTCATCCTTCATTCGAGAATCAATCTTTTTATTTGGAAACTCTTTTTCCTCTTGTCCTTTGACGGGTTCGCGGTAATAGAAGCATCCGGCATGGTAAATTTGAGTCCACGCATGGACTACAGAACCTTTTCAAGCGTAAGGAAATGCTCGAGGACTGAACAGTTCGGAAATCAAACATATCTGCTAGGTTTAGACTTCTGAACTTTGTTTTATCAAGTATCAAATGCAAATACTGCAGTGTGCATCTTGAAAACATTTCAAGAGCAGAGACTATTCGCATGCCTCGGTTTATTTCTTGGTTGGATTTTTGGCCGAAACCATTGTCATGCGTACCATCATCATACAAATAAAGCAAGAGATCGATAATTCCAATCATGGTATATTGATAAGGGCAAAACGACGACAACAACAAGGGAAATACGTAGAGCGGGATACAACGTATATCAAGCACAAAGCACACATACTTCAACAACAAAGGGAAATGCATACGGTGTCGCGTGCGCAAGCACAAGCACGCGTCACATTATTATAGTCCGGCGTCATACATCGCCGAGGAATGAGAAAATTCAGATAGCCATGGCGGGGACGTATCCAAAGGTCGCCATGAGGACCGAGAGCACTGCGAGGGGAAGCGGCGGCATCTTCACGATTCCGTGGCTGGTGGAATTCCTGCAGCTGGTGGAATTCCTGCAGTCGATGGAGTGGCTTTGGATCCCCCTTCATTTTCATAAAACGCATGAAGAGAAAAGAAAATTATTACAAATTCGGTCTGCACTTCTGAAACTCCATGGTTTCTTTCTTCGTATTCTACTCCTGTTAAGCTGGTTTACTGACTGTTTTAACATGGTAGATAAGCTAGACATTTCTGTGTATTTCACGACTCCAACGTGCTATTCGATATTCATATTTTGGTCGGTACGAAATGTATTATCCACGTATAAACGTAGTCCAAGAAGTTTCTTGAATTTTATAGGAACTGAAGGATCGGCCTAGAGCGTGTACCTCATGGATTTTAGCCTTTAGATCAGCAGTATGGTATGGGATTCATCTCAAATATTTCATTTGCTTTATATCGATCGAAAGAAGATGACTCCCATTTTTGGCTTTCATATAATTGCGGGCTAAATGCATATATGTGACATGATCAACTTATGAGCCAGAGTGACTAGTAGTATTACCTGATTTGCCACTCGGCGAACTCTCCGGTGAGCCGGCTGGAGCGACCGTTCCGCCAGAAGCTGCCCACAAGTTGAAGCATCAAATCCCAGAAAGCACCACGCCTTGAAAGCTAAACAAGAAAGCAGAGAAAACGAGAAACCACGCTCGGTTTGCACTCAAACTCACCGTTGCACTTGCTAATGGGCGGGGTCTGCACGTTGCAGGCGCCGGGGAGCGCAAGGGCGAGGGTCTGGTTCAGGGTCACGCCGAGGGACGACGCGCCGCCGTTGAGGACCATGCAAAGGCACCGCGGCTGCGACTGGACCACACTGGCCAGCTGGGAGCAGCACGAGGAGGACGGGGTGGACGAGCTCCCCGTCACGAAGCTGAGGCACGGCGCGAGGCCTATGAGCACGCTGGTGCACCCGGATTGGGCCGCGGCTCGCGCACAGAGTACGGCCACGGTCACTGCAAGGGCCATAACTAGGCTCGCACCCGTCATCTTGTCGCCTTTCGTAGCCATGAGAGAGGCGGTTCCAAACAGTTTCTTCTCGCGGGTCTAATTCAAGAAATCCGAGCGTGCTCGATTCGTTTGCATGCCCTGAGTTTGTACTTGGGCAGGAGCTACTCCTTTATATTCAAGATTAGGGTTTTGCCTTGGACTTTATTATTATCTTATATCTGGTATGTGCTTCTTTGGTGAACTAAAAGAGCGCACATGACGTAAGTCTCAAGAACAAATCAGAGTAACGTGGCATGTCTGAAGAGACAACCCTTGTGGCCAGGGTATACTTTATCATGCTAGGAAAGTGGAATAATTTCAATAATTAGATATGACCCTATGAGAATTCTAGATGACTTGTCGAGTTAGGAAATTAGAATAATTTCAATAAATAAATATAATCACATGAGAATTAAAGATGATAGTAATGTTTGCTTTTTTAATGTTTATGTGACGAAGAAAATAGATAGATCGGTAACACTAAAAAACATGAACTGAAATCGATATTATCGAGTTATTGCCGAGAGTCGGTGCATTTTCTTTTCTCTAATTGCTACAATAATGGAAATTATTTTGTCCCTCCTGCATCGTATTTGCCCGAAGAAGATTGAAGAAAGCCTAGCTAAGCTGGTAAAAGATTGTAATTGGCCATAATGGGAAGGAAGCTATTCGTTTACCTAATCGCACGATAAAACATGGGGGCATTGAACTTGCTTCTAGCGATTATAGGTGAGATTAGATTTGACTAAGCTGCCGTGGGCATAAAAATCAAAGCAGCATGCAAGATCGTTGGGGAATATAGCTAATTATGTAAAATAATAAAAAAGCTCACTCTTGGTTCTACTAATTGAATTTTTTTGGCTCGTGGCCTCTGAAATCTAGCGTAGCTTTTTTTTTTTTTTTTTTTCAAAATATAGGAGATTTCTGTTCATGGGTTTAGTGGCAAAAGAAAAAAAAGGATCACGGGAAACTTTGAATTCATTGGTTTCATGAAAAATAAGTGATATGATTTTTTTTTTTCGAAAAATATTTGCTTGAAATAACGAGTCAATGGAAAATAGTTCAATTATTGACAACAATTTATGTTTAAACATTTTCATGGGTAATGAAATATTTCTTTTCGTTAATTGATCTTTTTAAGCGACACAGGTGACTGTTTTTATTTATTTATAGAAAAATGTGTTTCAAATTCATTTTTTGGGAAATAAACACACCTTTCAAAAGGAGGAAAAAATGGGAACTTTGAAATTGGTAATACATTTAGAAGGGATCTTGAGTTTGGTCCTAATCATAGGGCCAATCCTAAATTTAGCATTGGATGCCAGAATAGTGTTTGCTACTATAGCCTACGCAATTAAATATCATAAGAAAATCAAAATAACGAATTAATGGCTCTTTTGTTTGGCGGAGAAATACTATTATCAATTAGATTCGTGCTAATTGAGAGGGACATCAATCTTCACTGGGAAATTATAAATAGAGAATATGGACAACAATACAAGTGATTTCTAAACTTTTCTCCAATATTAGATATGATCCTTGAACTAATTTTTTTGTTTAATTGAGTCGTTGAGCTTACAAAAATCCATTGAATATAGATCTTCTGCTTGAAAATTGCAACCCAATTAATTAGGGGTGCAAACACCGAGAGTAGGGGTGAGCATTCGTCCAAGGTTAACCCTAGACCGACCCTAGAAAGCCTAACCTTGCTGGTCTTGGTTCAGTTTCTAGGGATATTGGGCTGGTTCTTGATTCTAGGATTCTTGAACTAACACTGTACGGGTTGATCTTCGCTTTTGAGAGTTTAAAGTTGGTCCAATTCGGACCAACCCTGAATGTATATACTATATATAATATATCTAAAATAATTTATAATTTATTTATATATTCTAAAGAGAAAATCCTATGTCAAACAGCGTAAACCACATTGTGACGTGCTTATAGCTTTAGCCAATATGAAATTCGTGGTTCCGAACAAAGTCGGTCTTTTTGGAAATCGTCTACCTTAAAGCTTGACAACTCACGAGTTCTTCCTCTACAATGGAATGTAGAACATGGGGATTTCGTAAATGAAGAATTTGAGTTTGTGAGGATCGCTTAGATATGGCAAATGGGTGGGTTGAAAATGGGTCCGACTCAACTTGATCCAAATGATTCATATTGTTCCTTTAATGGAATATAATGCTCAAATTTGATCCATATGACCCATTCCCAACCATGTGCGGCTCCAATTCTAAACAATTGTTCCATTTTAAGTATAGAAAAAAAGAAAATTGAAAAAAAAAAAAAAAAACTAGCCAACTGAAAGCAAATCAAACATGAAAAAAATTAGTAAACGAGATAATTATTAAAAAAAAAAATTGAGAAATCAAGTTACTAGAACATATCTATTATTATTTCTCGTGATGCTAGAAATTTGATAGGAAGATAATATGTGATGTAAATTTCTTCTCTTATAAGCATTAAAATATTTGTAAATACCCAGAGAGTCGTTAGGATCTTGAGCTAATAGTGAAGCTTCTTAGATCGACTGTCAAGGAATTAATAAGAATAATCTATTAATTGTAGACCTATGTTTAATCAATCAAATTTTCGAGGTGAGACTCGATGAGTTCGTGGAACTTAGACCAGCTCTTCCTTGTCCTTGCTTTAGAAAAAATGATGGTACTCTTCAACTCCTTTATAATTTTCGCTTGCCCGGCCAGACTCCGCCGTTGCAAGCTCGTGACTGGCCGAGCCCCACGACGTTGCCGGCAATCCAGCACCACCCCCTCCCAGCTTGATGGAGACACGAAACGTCCCTGCCAGCAACCGCCCCAGTTCCCAACCCTCCCTCCCACTACCTTCGACCCCAGTTGCGTCCATCGCGTACCCTGCTGAACCTTGTATCGAGCCAGCTCCAAGGTCCAGCCGAGCCAGGGAGGTCAGATCTAGGGCTCACTCTAGCTCAGATTTGAGCTCTAAACTCGAGTGCATCGACCGAGCTTTGGCTCGATGACAGCGGGGACGAGCCAGAGCCGAGCACATGGAGACTGAGAGGACGGTGTCGACAGAGAGCATAGGTGTTGGTCCGTGGGTGGCGGTGAGGGGTGGTGGAAAGAGCAAGCCACGATACGGGCGTTCCAATCTCAGTGCATTCATAGCAATCTTATAAGAACCGATTGGAATTGATCCTACCATTTAGTGGTGAAACTATGCTATTCAGTGATATTACCGCCGCTCACGTTCCATTGTTACGTCAGAGGAGTGTATTGAACAAGCGTCCCCTCTCATCCTTCTTCCAAGACTCAAATCTTTTTATTTTGCAACTTTTATGCCCTTGGAAAAATACGATCCTTCAACGGGGTTCGCGGTAATATTTGCATCGGGCATCGTAAATTTGAGTCCACGCATGAACTACAGAACCTTTTCGAGCGTAAGGAAACGCTCGAGGATTCGACAGTTCGGAAATCAAACATAGGTGCTAGCATCTAGACTTCTGAACTTTGTTTTTCTCAAGTATCAAATGCAAATACTGCAGTCTGCATCGCGAAAACATCTCAAGAATAGAGATCATTTGCATGCCTCGATTTATTTCTTGATCAAATTTTGGCCGAAACCGTTGCCATGCATACCATCATCGTACAAATAAAGCAAGAGATCGATTATTCCAATCATAATATATTGATAAGGGACAAAACGATACACCAACTAGGGAAATACGTAGAGCGGGATACAACGTATATCAATCACAAAGCACACATACTTCGACGACGAAGGGAAATGCATACGGCCTTGCGTGCGCAAGCACAAGCACGCGTCACATTATTATAGCTCAGCGTCATAAATCGCCGAGGAATGAGAAAATTCAGATAGCCAAGGTGGGGACGTATCCAAAGGTCGCCATGAGGACCGACAGCACTGCGAAAGGAAGCGGCGGCATCTTCGCGATTCCGTGGCTGGTGGAACTTCCTGCAGTCGATGGAACGTCTTTGGATACCCCTTCATTTTCATTAAAACGCATGAAGAGAGAAGAATTATTACAAAATCTGTCTGCACTTACTGAAACTCGATGGTTTCTTTCTTCGTATTCTTCTTCTGTTAAGCTGGTTTATTGACTGTTTTAACATGGTAGATAAGCTAAGACATCGCTCTACGTGCTTCACGACTGCGACATGGTTTCTTGAATTTGATAGGAACTGAAGGATCGACCTAGAGCAATACTTCATGGATTTTAGCCTTCAGATCAGCAGTATTGGATTCATCTCAAATATTTCATATGTTGTGCATCGATCAAAAGAAGATGCCTATGATTTCTAGTCTGTTGTGCAGAAGAGCACCCTAACTAGGTGAGATGAAAAGTTGAAAAACATGAATAATCAAGAAGATAGAGATTTAGGTGGTTTGGTGAAAATCTGCGTATGTCCACAAGAGAGAGACGATTTCTTATCTTCCGATCCCTACTTCCCTAATCCCAATAGGAAATGAATTCCACCCTAATCTTATCAGTTTTGAAACTAATTAATAAATCCTTAGTGATCTCCTAAATCCTAGGGATATCATGACATATCCCAGTTACATTGAATTTGGACTATTTCCCATGAAATCCCTTGTAGATAGATGTAAATCTAGGAAATATATTTGGAAACGTATAGCTTGCAAGCTCCAAGCCTTCATAGACTTCCCGATCAACTTTTCTGAGTCTGTTGTTAATCAAAATTTCGTAAAATTCAAGACAACATTAGCAAATCTCCACCTTTGGCTTGAATAAAGCACAAGCCTTCACTTGAACCAAGAAAATGAATATATTTCTCTTTCCACCGTACCTTCGCAAAGGTATGCCCACACCTAGACCAATGCGGCCTCCATCAACTTCAATGATGAGTGAGAAAATCAAGTCTCAACAGGATTAAAACTTCTCCAAAGTAACTGTCTTCATGAGCATATTCACGGGATTATCTTTAGTAGGGATTTTCTTCAAAGTAATGCTACCATTCTCCACGGATTCTTGAATCTTGTGGTACCAAACTTCAATGTGTTTCGTTATGGAAGGAAACACTTGATTCTTTGCAAGACATATTGCGCTTGGCCTATTGCAATATAGTGTAGCACTATTATGCTTTAAACCCAACTCCATGACCAAACCGATTAGCCATATTCCTTCTTTCACAACCTTAGTTGCTACCATATACTTAGCTTCGGTTGTACACAATGCTATAGCAGATTGAAGTATTGTTTTCCATGAAATAGTTCCCCCTCCAAGAATAATGATGTATCTCGTGATAGACCTTTGCTTGTCCAAGTCACTAGCAAAGTCAGAATCGACATAACTTGCTAAATCAGTCAATTCTCCCTTTGAACTGAACATCAAATCCATTTTGATAGTTCCAGTCAAATAACGAAAGATCCATTTAACAACTTTCCAATACTCCTTACCCGAATTGCTCATGTATCGGCTAACGAGACTCGTTGCATGAGCCAAATCCGGTCTGCAACAAACCATATCATACATGAGGCTCCTTATTGTGCCGGCATATGGTATTCAAGACATCTTTACAACTTCCTCATGTGAACTAAGACATTGTTTCTTGGATAATCTGAAGTGATTTGTTAAGGGGGTACAAACCGGGATTAGCTTTTCCCATGTTGAACCGCTCCTAAACCTTCTCAACATACTTCTTTTGATTTATCCAAAGCTTATTTGTATGTCTATCTCGAAAGATTTCCATGCCAATGATCCTCTTTGTAGCACCAAGACCCTTCATTTCAAACTCGTTGCTTAACTAATATTTTAGGAGAACGATGTCTCTCATTTATCTTGTAGCAATCAACATATCATCAACATAGAGCATCAATAGAATAAGTGACTTATCGGCCAAAACTCTATAGTAGACACAAGAATCATGCACACTCCTCATGTAGCCAATACGAAGTATAAAAGAATCAAACATTTTATTCCATTGCCTCGGAGATTGCTTTAAACCGTAAAGTGATCTCTTGAGCAAAGAAATGTGATTCTCTTTCCATTCTACCTTGAAGCATTTGGGTTGCTCCATGTAAATTTTCTCCTCCAAGTCACCAGGAAGGAATGCCATCTTCACATCTAGCTGCTCAAGCTCCAAGTCATACATGGCCACCATAGCTAGTAAAACATGAATTGATGTGTGTTTTACAACTAGGAAAAATATCTTGTTGTAATTGATCCCCTCCTTATGTGCATAGCCCTTAGCAACAAGGCGGGCCTTGTATCTCTCTTGCTCTTTCTCTGTTGCCGCTTCCTTTCTTCGAAGAACCCATTTGCAGCCAATGACTTTTCGATCCTTGGGCTTCTTCACAAGTTCCCACGTCTCATTCTTTTATAATGATTCCTTCTCCTCCATCATTGTAGTCGTCCACTTTTCTTTGTGATCACTTTTCAAAGTTTCGTGATAGGAGCTTGGATTGCCGGAGCCTATTGTAAGAGCATAAGCAACCATGTCGTCAAAACCGTATCTCTCCGATGCTTTGAGAGCATGTCTTCCTCGACCCGTCACAATGGTATAAGAAATTTCTACCAATTCTTTAACTTTTAGAGCTTCATCGGATGACTCATCATTCTCTATAGATTCTTTGGCTTCAAGCTCCACCTTAAATAGAGTTATCACTCTCCTATTCAATAGATGTGTTTGGCATGTAGCTTAACTTCAACATTGCAGATTCATCGAACATAAGATCCTTGCTCGTGAGAACTTTCTTCTCGCTTGATCCTATAATTTGTACCCTTTCACTCCTTTCTTGTAACCAAGAAATATGCATTTTTTGGCTTTGGATCTAACTTTGAGCACTTCGAACTTTGCATATATACAAAAGCAGAACAATCAAATATTCTTAAATTAGAATAATCAACAGTTTTATCAGTTCGTACCTCTTCAAGACTTTTGTATTTAATTGTAGTTGATAAAGATCGATTCACAGGAGAACATGTCATGCAGACAGCTTCTACACAAAACTCCTTGCTTAGTCCTGCATGTAGCCTCACGCTCTGAGCTCTCTCTAATAAGGTCTGATTCATCCTTCTGCCACACCATTCTATTAGGGCATATTCGAAACTATGAAGTGACTTCTAATCCCTTCATTCTTGCAAAGCTCCATTAGTGGTGTCGATTTGTATTCTCCTCATTTATCTCGATCTCAAGCGCTTCCCCTATGAAATCTCAACTTCAGTCTTCCTTTCTTTGAACTTGTCAAGACATCACCTTTGTGGCACATGAAGTAGATCCAAACTTTTTGAGAGAAATCATCGATGAATGTCACGAAGTATTCATTCTCACTTTTTGACTTTACTGGTGAAGGATCCTATACATCCGTGTGTATATACTCAAGCATGCTCTTGCTCGTATGAGTTGCAATCTTGAACCGTACTTTGCATTGTTTTCCAAACACACAAAATTTGTAGAAATCTAATTTGCATGTTTTCATACCTTGGAGTGCATTCCTCTTGTGAAGCTTCATCAATCCTCTTTCCCCCATATGCCCGAGGCGCATATGCTATAGATAGATGTTATCTTTCTCCGTGCTAGCATTTGTGGACACAAATGCTCCACCTTGCACTGTGGTTCCTATAAGTCGATGTAGGTTCCCGTGCCTCTGTCCTTTTAGAACAACAAGAGTTCCCTTGATAACCTTCAAGACTCCAACTTGAGCTGAGTACTTGGATCCATTAGATTCAAGTGCTTCCAATGAAATCAGATTCTTCCTTAGACCCAGTACATGATGCACATTCGCCAAGGTTTTGATCATGCCATCAAACATCTTGATTTTCATGGTTCCAACTCCCACAATCTTGCATGGAGTATCATACCCCATGAGAATTGAACCACCATTTTATGCCTTGTACTCATTGAAGTCTTCTTGATGAGGACTCATATGATAAGTGCATCCGAAATTCAAGATCCATGAATCTTCGAAGGTGTCATTCCCCAATGATATGGACAAGACGTCCCCATCATTGGTCTCAGTGCTGTGAGCTATACTTGCTTTATCCGAGCTCTTCTTCTTTTTCTTGTTCTTATTTGGATAGAATCTCTTGGTATGCCCTTCCTCTTTACACCCGTAGCATCTTCCTTTGAACTTTCCCTTGGATTTTGATTGACCCCTACAGCTCGATCCTTGATCCATTGATAGGCTCAATCGGACCACGTTGCATGTCCTCTCCTCCATGTCAGCCCAGTCATCATCAGTGATGGTGTTCGGCTTATTTGATCTTCCCATAAGAACCTTTGATAAACCTTGTTCAATTAACAAATCATTCATCCTTCTCCACCATATTGTAGAATTATTCTTCCTTGTGAATCGTTCGATATCAAATAGAATAGTCAAACCTTTTCTAGCCATCTAGTTATAAGTGGCAATACAAGAATGGAGAACTTGGAGTGCTCGATACCAATTATTGTGCGGAAGAGCACCCTAACTAGATGAGATGGAAAGTTGAAAAAAAAAAAAAGAATAATCACAAACATAGATATTTATGTGGTTTAGCAAAAATTGCCTACATCCATGGGAGAGAGAGAGATGATTTCTTATATTTTGATGTTGACACCTAAATTTTGGCTAGGTATTTTAAATTAATTTGCATAAAAAATTTGGGGATCAATTTGACCCTAACAAAAACGATTTTCGCATCTATTAGGCCTTAATTTCTATTTTGCATCCATTAAGCTTTGTTTCCTTTATTTTTGTCACTTTTTCGGATAATTTAATATATATATATAAAGGGGGGTCTTATAAGGGTGGGCGTGAAAGCCCAGCCCCTTCTTTTTGTTCTCCCTCGCGCGGGCCCCCAATGCCCAGCCTTTGCGACCCGGCCCAACCCCCTTTTCTCCTTCATGTCTTCTTCCTCCCCCTTGTCTTCTTCCTCTGCAGCACCCGCAGGAAGCCGGACGCACGCGATGCCGGATGAAGGAAGAGACGGCGACGCACGTGGAGCAGGCAGAGGTGACGCGCCCTCAATGCGGAGTAGGATACGCAGGTGGGCAGCTGAGGGGACTCCAGTTCGACCGCACCAAGGGCTGTCGGGACGCCGAGAATTGCTGGCCGAACCTCCGTCGACCGGCATCCCTCCGCCTATAAACAGGCCCTCAGACGAAGGCCAAAGGCAGACGGCCGAGAAGGATCAAGGGCCTAACGCAGTTCCACTCCTCGACGTCGCCGTGCTTCAGCCACCGAAGACGCCCGCTCAAGCCCCACGCTGCCGAGCTCGTCGTCACCCACCACCTGGCCGTCACGTCCGCCTATCCCTCGGCCGCCCCCGCCGCAAATCACCGGGAGCAGGGGCACAAAAGAGGCGGGTCTACAAAAGGGGTATCGGGTCGCAAATCGGGTTAGGAGCGGGTCGTATTCAGGTAGGGTTTCGCTCATTCAAGCCGGGTCGAGCGTGTGGGTCTCAGTTGGGTAGGGCTCCTGCTAATTTGGGCCAAAAGCATGTGGCTTTTGCAAAATTCATGGGCTTGTCTTGTGGGCTGAGTGTTTTTTTAAAAGTGTGAGGCCCGGTATGGGCCTTGGCCCATCCAGGCCAGCCGCTGGCAACCCAGGTCGGTCTCAACCTAGGAATCCGACCCGGGTGGTTTTATACATAATATTATATTATTATAATAATAAAAATAAAAAGTCAAAAAGATAAATTATTTTCTGAAATAAAAAAATACAAAAATCTCACAATTTTCTAAAAATCAGAAAAAAGCCAAAAAATGATTTATACTTAAAAAAGATCAAAAATAAAAAAAAAAATGTTTTTTATGTTCAGAAAATAGAAAAAGAGCAAAAAAATGTTTTTCCTCCATAAATGCATGAAAAATCCCTTGAAAATCCAAAAAGCATTTGGGTTTAAACAATATTAGGTACCGAAAAGACATTAGTGATTAATTAGTATTATCAAATCTCCAATTTTAGTTTCTCCGGTTAACCAAGAACGGATATTTCTCTCAATATTTCGCTTATTTCTAATAGACCCACTCAAATTTGATTAGTGACGACTCATTTTTAAAATTAACTTATAAGTTAAAAAAAATTAAAATCATAAGTCGTGAATTGGTGGGCTTAAGAGAGCCCGAATTAAGCCTAATAAACCTTGCCAAATTATTAGCCTCCACAGGCACCCGTCCTAATTGGGCATCGAAAAAAGAGGTCACGACACTTGAGCATATTTAGATGCATGATACAATGCTGAATAAATAGTTCCTCCAATCCCCATTTTCCTAATCCCAATAGGAAAGGAATTCCACCCTAAAGATCTTATCAATTTTGAAACTAACTAATAAATCTTCAGTGATTATCCCATAAATATTAGGATCATGACATATCCTAGTTACATTGAATTTGGACTATTTCCTATGAAATCCCTTGTAGATAGGTATGAATCTAGGAAATATATATGGAAATGTATAGCTTGCAAGCTCCAAGCCTTCCTAGACTTCCCGATCAACTTTTCCGAGTCTCTATTTGATCAAAATTTCATGGAATTCAAGACAATATCAGCATAGTGTCATATGATTGCTAAATGCATACACATGACATGATCAAGTTATGATCACCTAGTATGTCCCCAGACGAACTCCTTGGCGAGCTAGCTGGAGCAACCATTTTGCTAGAAGCTGTCGACAAGTTGAGGCATCAAATCCTAGAAAGCATGAGCCATTGAAAATTAAACAAAAAAAAAGAGAAAATGAGATACCACGCTCGATTTGCACTCGCCATGGCTAGGCAAGGCCGACTTGCCCATCCCAACGATGGTGATACTCGGCCTTGCCATGGCCGGCCAAGGTAAAGCCTCGCTAGAGAGAGAGAGTAATATATATATTAAAAATTTGAGAGAGAGTAAATAAAAGATTCGAAAAAATTAAAAAATATATTAAAATTTTTTTACGTCAAAAGTAAAAAATTTGAAAAAAAAAAAATATTAAAATTTGATACATCAACGTCAGCCATAGAGTCAGCCATAGAGAGAGAGAGAGAGAGAGAGAGAGAGAAATAAAAAAATTTCAAAAATTTCAAAAATATTAAAACATTGATACGTCAACGTCGGCCGGATGGTTGGCATAGGCTAGTGTCCACGTTAGCATCAGTTCGTCAATTTTGACTGGATTGATTGAATTAATATAATTACAAAAGATTTATGACTAAATTGGCGAAAAAAAAGTTTAGGACTGAATTTGAGAAATTGTAATAAGTTTATGACTTGTTTTGGTAATTTTCCCAAAATCAAACATGTGGTAGGGTTTAGACTTCTGAACTTGGTTTTATCAAGTATCAAATGCAAATACTGCAGTCTGCATATCTCGAAAGCATGTCAAGAGTAGTAGAGGTTATTGAAATGCATACCATCATCATACATATAAAGCAAGAGATCGATTATTCCAATCATAGTATATCGATACCGACGACAACATCGAGGGAAATACGTAGAGCGGGATGCAACGTATATCAAGCACAAAAGCACACACACTTTGACAAAGGGAAAATGCAGCCGGCGTCGCGTGCGCAGGCGCAAACACGCGAACATTATTATACTTCGGCGTCATACATCACCGAGGAACAAGAAAATTCAGATACCGACGATAGTGGGGAGGACGTATCCAAGAGTCGCCATGAAGACCGAGAGCACTGCGAGGCGAAGCGGCGGCATCTTCGCGACTCCGTGGCCCATTTGCGCGACTCCGTGGCCGTAGGAAATCTTCGCGACTCCGTGGCCGGTGGAATATGCTGCAGTCGATGGAACTTTCATTGAAATGCCTGAAAATGAGAAGAAAATTATTACAACATCTGTCTGCACTTCTGGAAACTCGATGGTTTCTTTCCTCGTATCCTACTTTAGTTAAGCTGGTTCAATGACTGTTTTAACACGGTGGATACTAGTTAGGATGGACATTGCTCTATGTGCTTCATGACTCCGACATGTTATTCGATCTTCGCATTTTGGTCGGTACCAACGTATTATCAACGTATGAAAGTAGTCTAAGGAGTTTCTTGAATTCAATAGGAACTGAAGGATCAGCCTAGAGCGTATCCTTCATGGATTTTAGCCTTAAGATCAGCAGTATGGTATGGGATTCATCTCAAATATTTCATGTGCTGTGTATCGATTTAAAGAAGATGACTCCGATTTTCGGCTTTCACATGATTGCAAATTAAATGCATATATGTGACATGATCAACTTATGAGCCAGAGGGACTAGTAGTAGCACCAGATGTGTCGCTCGGAAAACTCTCTGTTGAGCCAACTGGATCAACCGTTCCGCCGGAAGCTGCCGACAAGTTGAAGCATCAAATCCCAGAAAGCACGACGCCTTGAAAACTAAACATTGAAAGAGAGAAAACGAGAAACCACGCTCGGTTTGTGCTCAAAACTCACCGTTGCACTTGCTAACAAGGGTCTGCACAATGCAGGCGCTGGGGAGCTTGAGGGCGAGGTTACCACTGAGTATTTTCTCCTGGTTCAGGGTCACGTCGAAGGACAACGAAACGTCGTCAAGGACCGTGTGAAGGCACTGCGGATGCGACTGGACTAAGCTGGCCAGCTCCGAGCAGCACGAGGAGGATGGGGCGGACGAGCACCCCGTCACGAAGCTGAGGCACGGCGTGAGGCCCTTGAGCGCACTGGTGCACCCGGATTGGGCCGTGGCTTGCGCACAGAGCATGGCCAGGACCACCGCAAGAGCCATAACTAGATTCAGACCCGTCGTCTTGTCGCCTTTCGAAGCCATGGGAGTGGCGGTTCTAAACAGTTTCTTCTCGCGGGTCTAATTCAAGAAATCCGAGCGTGCTCGATTCGTTTGCGTGCCCTGAGTCTGCACTTGGGCAGGAGCTGCTCTTTTATATACGAGATTAGGGCTTTTGCCTTTGGACTTTTATCATCTTATGTATGGTATGTGCTTCTCTGGTGAACTAAAAGAGAGCAGATCAGAGTAACGTGGCATGTCTGAAGAGGCACGCTTGTGGCCAGGGTTTACTTATCATCCTAGGAAATTAGAAAAAAATTCAATAATTAAATATGATCCTATGAGAATTCTAGATGACTTTATCATGCTTGGAGATTGGAATGGTTTCAATAATTAACTATAATCATATGAGAATTCTAGATGATACTATTTCATTTTTCTAATGTTTATCTGATGAAGAAAATAGACGACTAGTAACCCGAAAAACATAAACTAAAATTGATATTATTGAATTATTTTCAGAGTGAGCGTATTTTTTCTTCTTTTTCCTCTAATTGCTACAGTAATGGAAATAATTTTGTGCCTCCTACATCGTATGTGCCCGAAGAAGATTGAGCTCGAGCTGGTAAAAGGTTGTAATTGGCCACAAGGGGGAGGAAGCTATTCGTTCACCTAATCGCACGATCAAGGGGGGGCACCCTTTGCCTTTTCATTGAACATGTTTCTAGCGATTATAGGTGATATTATATTTGGCTAAGCTATTGTGGGAATAATAATCAAAGTAGCATGCAAAATCAATCGGGAATGTAGTTGATTGTGTAGGATAATAAAAAAGCTCATTCTTTCTTCTATTAATTGCTAAGGATATTGATTTTATTTTATTTTTTGGTTTATACACGACTTCCAAGGTACACCGTAGCTTTGTTTCCAAAAAACAGGAGATTTCTGTTCATGGGTTACGTGGTAAAAAAGATGGGTCACACGACACTTCGAATTTGTTTGTTTCACGGAAAATGAATAATATAAAAAACATATTTTTTTTCTAAAAATGCATTAGTAAAATTAGCATCTTTTGGATATTTTTCTCGGCGAAATCATGGCCATGCATAAACCATCGTCATACAAATAAAGCAAGAGATCGATAATTCCAATCATAGTGTATTGATAACGGCGAAACGACAACACCAACGAGGGAAATAAGTATAGTGGGACACAACGTATATCAAGCACAAAGCACACATACTTCGACGACAAAGGGAAATGCATACGGCGTCGTGTGCACAAGCACAAGCACGCGTACATTATTATAGTTCGGCATCATACATCGCCGAGGAATGAGAAAATTCAGATAGCCATGGCGGGGACGTATCCAAAGGTCGCCATGAGGACCGAGAGCACCGCGAGCGGAAGCGGCGGCATCTTCGCAATTCCATGGCTGGTGAAACTTCCGGCAGGCGACGGAACGTCTTTGGATCCCCCTTCATTTTCATAAAACGCATGAAGAGAAAAGAAGATAATTACAAAATCTGTCTGCACTTCTGAAACTTCATGGTTTCTTTGTTCGTGTCCTGCTTCTGTTAAGCTAGTTTGTTGACTGTTTTAACTAAGACATTGCTCTATGTGCTTCACGACTCCGACATGTTTTTCGATCTTCGTAGTTTGGTCTGTACGAAATGTATTATCCGCATATGAATGTGGTCTGAGAAGTTTCTTGAATTCAATGGGAACTGAAAGGATCGGCCTAGAGCATGTACTTCATAGATTTTAGCCTTCAGATCAGCAGTGTGGGATTCATCTCAAATATTTCATGTGTTGTATATTGATCGAAAGGAGATGTCTACGATTTTCGGTCTTCATATGATTGCTAAATGCATATACATGACATAATCAGACATTATCAACTTATGATCACCTGATATGTCGCTCGGCGAACTATCTGGCGAGCCGGCTGGAGCAACCATTCCGCCGGAAGCCGCTGACAAGTTGAAGCATCAAATCCCACAAAGCAGAACTCCTTGAAAGCTAAACAAGAAAAGAGAAAACGAGAAACCGGATTGGTTTGAGCTCAGACTCACCGTTGCACTTGCTAATGGGCGGGGTCTGCACGTTGCAGGCGCCGGGAAGCGCGAGGGCGAGGGTCTGGTTCAGGGTCACGCCGAGGGACGACGCGCCGCCGTTGAGGACCATGCAAAGGCACCGCGGCTGCGACTGGACCACGCTGGCCAGCTGCGAGCAGCATGAGGAGGACGGGGTGGACGAGCTCCCCGTCACGAAGCTGAGGCACGGCGCGAGGCTCATGAGCACGCTGGTGCACCCGGATTGGGCTGTGGCTCGCGCACAGAGCGCGGCCAGGACCACCACGAGAGCCATAACTCGGTTCAGACCCGTATTGTCGCCTTTCGAAGCCATGGGAGGCGGTTCCAAACAGTTTCTGCTCGCGGGTCTAACCAAGAAATCCGAGTGTGCTCGATTCGTTTGCATGCCCTGAGTTTGCACTAGGGCAACACCTACTCCTTTATATACAAGATTAGGGTTTTGCCTTGGACTTTATTATTATCTTGTTTTTGGTATTGTGCTTCTTTGGTGAACTAAAAGAGAGCACATGAGGTAAGTGTCAAGAACAAATCAAGAGTAACGTGGCATGTCTGAAGACACCCTTGTGGTCAGGGTATGCTTATCATGCTAGGAAATTGGAAAACAATTCCAATAATTAAATATATCCTTTAAGAATTCTAGTTGACTTATCATGCTAGGAAAATAGAATAATCTCAATAATTAAATATAATATTAAGAATTCTAGATTATAGCCTTTTGCTTTTCTAAGGTTTATCTGATGAAAAAATAGACAGATCGGTAATTCTAAAAACATGAACTAAAATTGATATTATCGAATTATTACCAAGAGTCGGGATATTTTTCTTCCTTATCACTAATTTTTACAATAATGGAAATTATTTTGTCCCTCCTGCATGTGTGCCGAAGAAGAAAGCCAGTTAAGCTGGCAAAAATTGTAATTGGCCAGAAGGGGGGAGGAAGCTATTCGTTCACCTAATCGCATGATAAAAAATGGGGGAGCCTTGAACTTGCCTCTAGCGATTATAGGTGAGATTAGATTTGACTAAGCTGTTGTGGGCATATAAATCAAAGTAGCATGCGAGATCGATAGGGAATATAGCTAATTATGTAGGATTATATAAAAGCTCGTCATTCTTGGTTCTACTAATTGCTAAAGATCTTGAATTTTTTTGGTTCATACGTGGCCTCCAAAATATACCGCAGCTTTGTTTCCAAAATACAGGAGATTTCTGTTCATGGGTTACGTGGCAAAAAAAAAAAAAAAAGTCACAAGAAACATCGGCTCTGTTTGTTTCACAAAAAAAAAAATGATGTAATTTTTTTTCTAGAAATGATTGCTCGAAATAATGAGTCAATAGAAAATAGTTTCATTATTGATAACAATTATGTCTAAACGTTTTTATGGATGATGAAATTTTTTGATATTGGCGACTGTTTTTAAAAAAATGTTTCTCAGATTCATATTCTGCTAAACAAATGCCCCATTCAAAGGGGGAACAATGTAAATTTCAAAAGTGATAACACATCTAGAAGGGGTTTTAAGTTTGGTCCTAATTCCTAAAAGTTTAACATTGGAGGCCAGAATAGTGTTTGGTACTGTAGTCTACCAAATTAAATATCATAAGAAGATCGAATAAGGAATTAATGATATTGTTGTTTGGCAGAGAAATACTATAGTCAATTAGATTCGTGCTAATCGAGAGGGACATCAACCTTCATTGAGCAATTATATATAAAGAATATGTACATGATTTCTGAACTTTTCTTCGATAATGGATACGATCCTTGAACTACTCTTTTTTTTTTCTTTTAATCTAGTCTTTAAACTTTTTAAAAGTCAATAGCTCTTCCGTTTAAAAATTCCAATTCATTTTGTTAACATAATATTAGATTAGCTATGGCTGTAATCATGTGACTTTTTTTCTTTTTTTGTCTATCCTACTCTAACTCTCAATTTATTCTTAGATTTTTCACTTATCTCTCTGTAGAGCGTGAAAGTCAAAATCTACATATGAAACCAAACGTCTACACCCCCAACCTTCCCTAAGAAGGTGGGAATCTAAGGGCCTGTTTGGTAATGTGTCAAATAGTGTCTGATTTTATTCTTTTTTCTTCGAAATAAAAAAAAAAAGAATAGGAATATATTTGGTAAATTGTTTGTTTTATGGAATAGATTTGAAATAGAATAAAGAAATAAAAAATAGTTGTTTCTTTGTTCTTAGAAACAACTCCAGAATAAAGCTCAAACCATTTTTTTTCTCTTTTATTTTCCTTCTTTTTTTCTTCCTCTACTTATTTCTCTAGCTGGTCGCTGGACCAATCAAGCCTCGCCCAGCTGCCACAAGGCTTGACGTTGCCAAGGGCCAATGACCAGCTATAGGAAGAAGAAGAAGGAAAAAGAAAAAAGAAAAAAAAAGAAGAAAAATGTAATAAAATTATTAAAAATTAAAAGAAATTCTAAGTTGGGAATATATTTTAGGGTTGTACCAAACGCATATTTGTTCCACAAATAAAAATTTTATGCAATTACCAAACCATTACAAATGTTTTGAAACCTGTATGGGAAACGAAATTAGAAAAAATCATTTTTGAATAGAAATTATTTCTAAAAACATAATGATTACTAGACACATCCTAACTCCCTACCTCCCCCTTTCTATATAGGATGGGACAATCTTCAATAATTATGACCACGTGACTTACATATATCGTTTTTATCTCATCCGCCACCACCCCCCCTCCGCAGGAAAAAAAATGAAAAAAGATTTGCTAACTTTGGAAGTGATATGGATATGTATATTGTTATATCGACCCAACAAATGCTGATGCGACGGTTCATGTAAAAAAAAAAAAATACAGGTTAGGTGGCGATATACTTAACATAAAGATTCTATTAAAATGGATTAACATCACATTATACATTGCAACAAAATTCAGATACCACCCCTAATATTACCCCTAAGGAACGAGTATCCGGTACAATGTAACAAAACTTTCTTCTTGTAGAACTACATTGGGAAAAAAAAAAAAAAAAAAGCAAAGCAAAGCAAAATTTTACGGAATAGAAAAGGCAAATCATTTTTCCATAAAATATCGCCCTTTATGGTCGCAGATCACGTGCATTGCACGTGTCCACAATTGGCGCACGAGCGAGGCGTGTGTATTTCAATCGCAGATGGAGCACTCCTCCCGCCATTCCTCCTCGCGAAAGTCGTTACCTCTCTCTCTCTCTCTCTCTCTCTCTCTCTAGAGCGAGGATGGCCGCTTCCACCGCCGTAACCGTCTTCCTCTCGCTCCTCCTCTTCCCCCTCCTCCGACCAGCCGCCGCTCCAGCACCGCCGCCTCCGCCGCCGCCGCCGCCATCGCCTGCGCCTCCTGCGCCCGACGGCTGCGCCGGCCAGATCGTCCTGCTGTCGCCGTGCCTCCCCTACGTCTCGTCGCCGCCGAACGATCTGGCGTCGAGCGCGCCTCCCCTCTGCTGCGCCGCCCTCGCCTTCGCCCGCAGGTCCGGCCTCGTCAGCTGCCTCTGTTACCTCGTGCGCGAGCGAGCCATGCTCGGGTTCCCGCTCAACAGCACCAGGCTCCGCTCTCTGCCTTCCGACTGCTCGCTCACCGACGCCGCCGACTCCCCGAGGAGGAACGCGACGGTCGAGCTGGATTCTCTCTGTTCAGGTTCGCACCTCTGGCTCTGCGTCTGTTTAGTGTCGATCCGATCGATTCCAGTGGCTTTGGAGCGTCGTGATCGCGAATCGAAAGTCGAGTTCGTTCTGCTTCGAAGCCTTGAAATGTGGATGAATGCACTTGAAGCAGTACCTAGCTCTGTCCGTCTGTCGTCCTCCCTGATGCGCTATTCGTCTTATTAAAGTCCTTTCGATGCCTCGATTGAGTTTGCGCATCGATCCTTATGGTTCGTGCTGATCTGATAGTAGTAGTTAGCTTTTGATCTTCCGATCGTTACTTTCGGAAGCTGGACAGACGAACTGTAGGATGCCGATCCGAGGACGATGTACTGTAGGCTATCAGCAGAGGCAAAGCTTATTTCTGCTCTCTCTCTCTCTCTCTCTCTTTCTCTGAGATTTCATCCATTAGAGCGGGATCACAGTGTAGGCATTATTTTCTGGGTTGAGCTCGACTGATAGGAAGGATATAATCATGTTTTGAGCTTGGTCGCATCGCTTATCGACACTGAAATAAGTCTGAGAGGCTCTTTTTTTTTTTAATAAAAAAAAAAAAAAACCTGTTTTGATTTCCATATGCATCAGGTTCGCCGCCATTGCCCCCTCTGCGCGGCACCAAGGGATCGGACGTCGAAACGTTGCCAGATAACAGTAAGTCGATCGCTTCATTATCTTACCGTTCGTTAAAATATCCTGGACTCCGCCAATTCAGTTCAATTGAATGTACCAGCCAGGATTGAACTGAAGCATTGCTCTGTATGATGATCGCTCATGCATGTAATTTCCTAAAACATGATCGATTGTTTCCGTCGCGATCATGCTACGGAAACGGCACACAGAAACTAAACCTCAAATGATTTACTCATGCAGTATCCTGACCGCGAAATATACTGGTCTTAAAATTGCAGGTTCGTTGGGCGCTCCTTCACCGTCACCGTCTGTCAATGGAACCGGCATTCCTTCAGATGCTGCCGATATCGCAGTACCAGCCTCGCCGCTAGCACCGGCCACGAGTTCATCATCAAAACTGCTGATCAATCAACTGACACGCCTGCTGTGCTCGCAACCATCGTGGGTTTTTCGTTCTTAAGCATACGTCATTCATTTAGGTCTTTCAGACTTTGCACCTTTCCTCCCGCAAGAACTTCTCCTTCATTTTTCGTTGGTGTACACAAGGCTAGACATGAATTTACCATGCGACAGAAGTAGCAAATTTCGGTATATGAACTGAGTCGAGAGCAATATGACCTGATCGGAAATTAAAAGAGGATTTGCTGCATTTCTTTCATTGATCTGGATGCATGAAAGTGCATCAGCTGGTGACTAGGGAGAGTGGAACGTTATCTGTCACGCTTTATTCCTAGCTGCAAAACCATATCAAGGACTATGCCCAAACTCTTTACTTCACTAGCTGAATGCCCATCGATACTTACCTATTTCCATCCAAAAGTGAAACCAAATGCTCATTTCAAACGTGCATAACCACGTCGCTACCAAAAAATGAAAAAAATTGAATTAGGCCCGCCACATAGCGGAAATAATGCCAATCTAGCACCTCTCCAGTTAGACAATAACCACATTCTCACATAGAATCGACAATGAAACTTTGGAAGACTTCCGCTACATTGTTCCTACTGAATGAGGTTGGCAACGCAAACCAGCACTGTTTTTCTTCCCTCCCTACAAAAGGACAGGAGGGAATAGTAGGGCCTTCCAAGCCGATAGACTCGAAGGCCAAAAGAATCCAGAGCAATGAAAAAAGACGCAAACCCAGCTTCCTAAGGAAGGCGACATCAACAGCCCATCGCCTACAACAAGTATGAAAGATTGTGTCATCAGTAAGTAGCACTGCTCATCGCTCCCTGAGTAACATTGATGATCCAGACCACCACATCTCACACAGCAAATGTAATTAGATACGTAATAGGGCATATATAAAGCAAGAAACAGAGCATAGAATCAGCAAACGTTCTGGTGGTAAAATAGATCGAATTAGACAATGCAAGGACTAGCATTTCAGAGGTAGGCTCAACATAAGGTAATTCAATCGATCTCAAGTTAAAACAGAAGAAAGCACAGCATCGAACTGATGATAATGCATTCCCATGCTGCAAAAACCGCTTAAAGGCATAAACTAAAGTCGGAAAGCTTCCAAGATTAATGCAACTTGGGAGCCCTTCTTCAGTTCTCTTTTGGATGATGTGAATTTTGAGTACTAGATGTTATTACCCCATTTTCATTACATTTTTCATGTTGGTTCAATGACTAACAGAGAGGTACAAGGCATCTTTGCTTGTTTTGTTATCTGCTCACATAGTTATATCACATTGTTGCCCTATCATGGAAGAAAAGCACATGTTAGCTAACCTCGCACAAATTGTCACAATCCAACATCTTGTCGCATTAAGACCCTCGACCACATCAACCAATTCGAAATGTCATTTCTCATCCCGTACACAACCCAACAACACAACTATACTTTCCTGGCATTTATTTGCATGTTGTCTTGTGCCTTTTGGCTCACTCATCGCTGTAGTGAAATTGCGCAATGTATGGAAGAACTTACCAAAGTCAAGAGGTCCATTTACTTGCCTTCTGTCTATATTTGCAGACATTCCAACAACTTACTTCCAGCCATCTGACCATTCATCTTCATTTGTAACTGGCAGAGGAGTCTCTGTTTGATGGGGTTCTTCATCCCAATCATTTTCTTCCCCATGCCTGGGGATTTCTTCCTCATAAACTGCATAATCCTCAACAGATTCCTTGACCCTCTCAGGAAGAGCACAACCTTGATAAGCATCGTTGTCCACACAATACCACAAGAGCTTGTTCCAGTAGGGATCCTGCCAAATGAGATTGATAATTACATTCACGGATGTCACAAATCAACCACCTGATAATAGGATTTTGGAAGCTAAATCTACTCATTTCTGATCCATTTCAAATTTTGAATATGTGATATCCCTTAACCACGCATGTCTTTAAGTCATTCCTCTTTCTTGCCCCATATCCAACTTTGCAAAAATTTCTTTCATCAACAAGTTGAAGGGTACAAAAATACATAATGAGATTTATTTCTGATTTCAAGGGTGTAAAACTGATGAAACCATCTGAGATCACATAAGATGCCACAATAAAAATAGTTGTAACCATTCGTAAATAGAAGATAACATCTGCAAAACTTCCAGAGCATGGCGACAAAAAAGGAAAGATGAGCACATGTAACTTCTTCAGGTTTTTTTCTTCTTGCGTAAATAAGTTATTCCCCTAGGGATATAAACTTTTCTAAATCTCAGTCATTTCTTTCTTCTTTAAATGAATCAGCTAGTCATGCTCCTGTCACATTTTTTTCTTTTTCTTTTTATATTCTGCCACGAAGTGAGACTATGAGAGAAGCTAACAAGTGGACAAGGCTACAAAGAAAAAGAGCGGTGTCAAAGTTGTTGAGAAGTGACAAGCATTACTTGCCATAAGGAAGCAGTACGATGACATAATACTGCTTCCTTCCCTTTCTCATCTTTTGTGCGCACAAGCTTTAAAGCTTACTTTCTCATCACGACCCATTTTCCCAGAAAAGAGGAATCATGAAAGGACAATTATTTTCTTGTAGAAGTTAGCAAGGTACCTTGGTTATAATATGAGGATTCCCAACAATGATAAGCAAGGATATAGCCCGAGTTATAGCCACGTTAAATCTTCTAGGATTGCTCAAGAATCCTAAACAGTGGACCCTGTCGAACTCATTGTGTTTTATGGTAGATCGAACCGTGGACACTATGATAACCTTGCTTTCCTGCCCTTGGAATTGCTCGACACTTCCAATCTTGATATTGGGCATATCTAAACTTTCAAGAGATGTCTTCAGTTTAAGTACTTGCTGGCGATAAGGTGTTATTACACCTATATCATTCTCGTTAATTTCCTCACATGCTATGACTCTCTCGATGACTTGAATTACTTTACTTGCCTCAATTCTATTAAACCATGAAGGATTATTTCCTTCCCTCTCATCACATCCTTGAATACCAATAAATTGAACAGGAAATTTGCTGTTAGGAATGAGGTCCACCTCTGTGCCAAGACAGCTTGCATCATCCTTACAAGCTATCAATTCTCCATTATAAAATAGCTCTGAAGGCAAGTGCAGTATTTCTGGGTGACTACGGTAATTCCGGATAAGCTTTTTCACATAATTCTCATCACCATTGAAGTAAAATTCACAATCAAACAGCCTCTCCAGGTATGATTTTCCCAATCCATACTCTTCAGCTATTTTTGAGTACACCACAGGACCTAATTGCATCGGGTCACCCGCAAGAACAACAACAGTATCTGGTTGGCAGAGGTTAGCGAGTGGGATCATACTTTCTGGTTCTGAAGCTTGGCCAGCCTCATCCAAAAAGATATGAGAGAAGTGGCCTCGTTCCACACCCTCAGCAGAAAGAAGAGAGGTACTCATATAAGTTGAGATGATAATCCGGTAGCGCACGAGGGCTTTGATTGGAGGACACTTGAAAACAAGCTCATCGAAAAAACAAAACCGAATACGATCGGGGTTGATATCCTCATAAGGTCGACTAGTCGCGTTAAGTCTGAAAATCTCATTTTCCTTAATTATCCCAGCCCCCTCCCCAAGAAGCTTCTCTAGAATGTGGTCAGCAGCACTATTTGATGGAGTGCAGATAAGGATCCGGGTATCCGCATGATTTTGATAAAGCTGCATTATTCCTTCCACTATAGTCATGGTCTTACCCGTACCCGGAGGACCATAAACTACATATGGTGGCCCTCCTTTGCAGCCAAGGATCGTCTCAACTGAACGTCTTTGCTCCTCATTCAGAATATGATTAAAAGGAACCAGTGGCGTTGTCGAAATCAGCCTCTTTCGTCGTAAACTTGAGGGAAAAAGCAGTGCTTCATCTAAATCTTTGGCAGCATCCACTGCCTGGTATAATCTTCTCATGTTGACTCGGTTATAACTGAACTGAACATTGTATACAATCTCATCCCTATGGCACATATGGACTTCCTTGGCAAACTTCAAGTAAATTTCATCAGCTTCGACACGGTGAATATAGCCCTGTGGATCATCCACTCAAGCATAAGGGGCGCTGATCTAGGCATCTTTACAAAAAGTATATTTCAGGAAATATGAAAAAAATTTTTGCAGATTGAGTCTACACTAAAAAACAGGAAGCAGATGACAAGCCAGCTACCGAGTAAAAGATGCAATTCATGTTATCAGTACATATCTTTTGTAAATGATTACGATAGGCAAGCAAAGAAGTTCTGGATGATGTCCTTTGATGGAGATTACTACCACTTAAGAAAATAGTGCACATCAGATAATCTTACTGAAGTACAAAAGTTTATGCTCAGCCCATCCAAATCACCATTCACCTCTGTCGCCTTTTTGGTCGAACACACATTATCAGATTATGAAGCAATTATTAGCAAAATATGACGATCGCTGAGATTTACCATTTAAGTATTGTTTGAGAAGTGGTCAGACACAAGTTAGAGAAAACTTACCAACCATTAAAAACAGAATTGGACCTCAAAAGCCTGATAACTTTGTACAGACCTGGTAAGGAGTGCTGCAACCCGCTTCATCAGAAGCCAACTTTACAAAAATGCTATCTCCATGGACCAGTGAAGGTCGTCTCTCAGCCAGTCCAGGCACATTGAGGGTCAGGTACTGAGTCCCTTTTCTTCTCATGGTAACATTTTCCATACCAAAAGATCTCATATCATCCTATAGAAAAGACTGGTTAATTTGAAAGACAATAGCAGGCCTTCATAGCATCAATTTAACTTTTTCTTGAATCTAATGCCAAAAGAACCAGAAAGAAAACAAAGAAGAAAAACTTACCTCCAGTTTCAGTTCTTCCATGATTACTAATGTTTTGAAAAAAGGAGCATAATTTTCTCTGGTTAGACCTTCTCTTATTGCATCAGGAATCTGCTTGTTCTCTATCAATTCTCTCACATCCTTTGGAATTGGATACAGAGGAAGCCTTTTCTTATAGCGTCCAGTGTTAATTCTTGCCGGACGCAAACCAACAACATATTTGTCCACATCAAAATGGTTCTTTCTGGCGCCTCTTGCATATGGTCTTTTTGAAACCAAGGACCTGGAAATCTTGTTATCTACCAAGAGAAAAACTACTCTTTCTATCCTATCATTCCCCACATCAATATGGACCACTGACGTGTACAACCCAATTTCACTTGGTTTGCAATATAACCAGACATTTAGAGTCTCTCCTGGCTGCAGAACTCTGTCCTCCAAGGAAAAGGACTCGAGGAAACCTTGAATGGCATTTACACCTGAACTTTCCGATACCGGCTCCATCAAAGAAAGTGTAAATGAATTCTCAGGAGTTGAGGCATATATTTTTATGGACCAGATGTCCATTTGATCGTCAGTGTTGTTTGTTATGGAGATCGGATCTGCAGCAGTTTCCCCAACAAATACTGACCTTGGCTTTCCATCAACAAAAGCAAATGGAACAGAAATCACGACCGGATCATTTTCATTGAGATCATAACTACACACAGACTGGTCTCTCTGATAATCAATGAAAGAAATTTCTCCCTTATCACCAATGACAGAGTATTCATCATCTGATCTGTCATCAAGTGATCCCATCATAGTTTTATAGAAGGCTCTGCGATGTGAAAATTTAACTATCAGTTTCACCTAAAAGTAAGAAATATTTTAAAATAGCCAGCATTTCCATGTCCAAAGAAAAGTAAATAAACAAAAGCAGGTGCCTTTTCTGGCGTACACAAAGCAAGAATGATCATCGCGTAGAGACTTTCATCTAGAAGAGCGTCTGCAATGGCATGCATGAAAGTTAAAAAAAAAAAAAAATCAAACAGCCTATATCTTTGACTTTGCCCTCCAGAAAATTTCCAATGAATTCATGGATCGGGAAGACTCCTTGCCAATTGCAAAAGTCAAAAGGAAGAAACATAGGCGTTTTACACCTACATTGCATCTCATCCGTTCGGCAGGAATTATCATCCGAGTCCTGTCACTGCTACTACATATGGTGCACAAGAAACAAGTAACCAAGGTAGCCCCCACACACACTGTCATCCAATGCTCGCCTCTGTAACTCTACCTCTAACTTCAGAACCAAGAACCAGCCACAAAAATAGTCAACACTCTCTAATAAATTAGCAACGCTAGCATTAATAGCTTTCGCACCACAGAAGCAGACAACAAAGCTCAAGCATTAATAGCTCCCGCAACAGCGAAAGCGAAAAATGCACTACACCGAATGAAAGACCCTTCACACAAGCACAGAGAATTCGCACTACCATCCTTTCCGTATCGTCAAAAACCTCACCCAATCGAGGGTCACTCTCCAAGCAAACCAACATGTTCACATAGCCCACTTAGTCCACTCAATACCCGTGAATCTCACACCGATTTTCAGTCAAGAAAGGCGAAAAACGAGAAAACCCAGAAGCGTGCAAGCGCCAAACGAAGCGAAGAGGCAATGTAATGCAGCACAGGCAGTAGCGATCATCACGTTAAAGAAAAAAGGAGAAACTGATGACATTGAAGACGACCGGCCCGAATTGCGGAGTCGCTGTCAAGAAGAACGGGAAGGCGAGAGCACGGGCGGTCCGTGCGTCGACGGCGGAAGCGGGGAACGGGAGAATCTGGACGGAGAGAGGGAGGGGCGAGCCGATCTGGGGGGGAGAATTGACGACGGCCCTGCGTTGTTGTCACCATCACAGAGCGAAAAAAGGCGATGCTAAAAGAGCTACTGGAACTGAAGCAGCAGGGATAGGTTCTGACGTCTCATTGGCTGACTCTCCCAAATTTCATAAAAAAATAAATTTAATATCACGAAAAAATCTCGAACAAATAAATTTTTTTTTGGTCGAAAATCTCGAACAAATATAATTGCAACAAATTTATTCAAAATCAAAAAGTTCAAACTGATATCCATGTGATAAATTTACCTTTTGTTAATTTTTATTAAAAATTTATCATCAAATTACTGATTCTGATAACATGTGTCAATTTACCGATATATCAATTTGAGATTTTACCTTCCAATTTTTCACAGATATACCAGGTTGCTTTTCACAGTGTTAATCCAATTTAATAGAAACTAAAATAAGGACAAATGTATTGATTTGACATTTTTGGTTATTAAAAAATTAATTTTTGATAAATTTATATTAAGTGTACCAGTTAAGAGTTTGTGTTGATTAAAAAATTAATTTATGATAAATTTATCACATATATATCGTTTAAAGGTTTTTCATTGTATTAGCTCAACATTTTTTTCATTAGAATTATGTATATAATAAGAGGGAAATGGTATAAGAATTTCCAAAATACACAAAAAAAAATCAGAATTGGAGGAAATAATAATTATCATTTTTATATAGCTCATTATGTTTTCCCAGTTTAATACTCCATATAAATTACCAGATATACATAATTTATTATATTGTATATATTTTTTATATTTCGGCAATTTAATGAAGATTATAGTTAAACTTGAGCACATAACATGTGATTGTATAAAAATAAATATTATAGGATAGTAATTATCACTTTAACAGTCAGTCATACAGTTTCAAGATATGACAATTCAAAATATAGACTTTCATCTGTTAAATAATAATAATAATAATAATAATAATAATAATAATAATAATAATAATAATAATAATAATAATAATTTTCCTTTGTTCATCCTTAAAAATACAGTGATGGTTACTTAGTTCAGGAAAAGTCTAGGGCTTTTCTTTTTGTTTTGCTTTTGTTTTGCTTTTTTGGTTGGGTAAGGCATGACTGACCTAACAAGCATCATGCAGATGAAACCCCAAGATGAACTCACTACAGAGATGGCAATCCACAGATAAAAACTGAGGGATGTAAATATCATGATTCTGGCAGATTCATATCCATACAATTTACAGTTCCACATGGAACTGTTTTCTAATCAACAGAAAAAGGACTTGAAAACAGCAGTTGATCTCAAGCAGATGCCCCGGGGGCATCCTTGAGAGACTCGCGCCAAGCATACTCTCGCGCACCATCCTTGTCAACAATCTTGATCACAAAATTCGGAGGCGCCACAACCAACCGGGATCTGATCTCCATGATGCACTTGTCGACCAGATCTATGGCTTCTTCGAGCGACATGCCGCTGCGGTAAAGTCTGTCCATTATGGAAAGGGAGAAGTAGGATCCGTAACCAAACGCGCCCTTATCTACCTTGTGGAGGGTGGCGATGTAGTCGATGAAGTAGAGCGAAGGGCCTGTCTCCTTGTCGTAACCAGCCAGAAGAATGTTCACAGAATATGGATTCTGGAACAAGTACCAAAGTCAGAGAGGGAAAAAGAAAACTATGAGCAATGATCAGGACTAGCAATTACAGACAAGAGAGGCCCAGAAAATTGGTGGAGCAACAAATCAGCAGAATCAGATAAGCAAGAGACAGTTATCAACAATTATGGACAAGAGAGGCCCAGAAAAATTTTGTTACCACCAAAATTAAAAAGCAAGACTCAGCACGGAAGAGAAGTTAACTCCAAAAATTACATGCTTTCTAAGTTTCACTGCACATAGCAACTTCATGTACGGATTGTGAATGATGAAAAAATACGAGAATGGAGAATTGGATTAAGCAAAGACAGACTCTCATACAATCGAAATATTATCATGTATAAGTTAACTGGTGCATCATTCCTCCATAACAGATACTTTCAACATCAGAGCTAAACCAATATAGTGTAAATTATATAAGCTCTTCATTGGGATCTTTTACATCCACAAGTCAGAACAGCCATAACAAGAGGAAATTGTTGTTGAAGTCAACAAAATTTACCTACATAGAGTGGAACTATCACTCCAAAAATAAAATTCATTCTACACCCCTTGAACCAGATGCACAGTGTGGAGGCAAAAGCATGAGTAGGCCACTAAATCCTCCAGTAATATTACTCCATTGAGTTTTATAAAAGTACAAGAACCATCAGTCACATCCATCAACATACATGTAGTCAATCAATCCCATATGAAATGCATCACCAATGATAAAACCACTTCAATCAGTAACCACACCGCTTTGAAGAAGATATAAGGTTACCAAAATAGCCTGAAACTGCTTCACAGTGAGTTTTTCATGGTAAAATACAGACATTATCCACAGGTTATTAAAATCTATATCCCTTTCTCCCATTTTCTTTGTGACTGCTCACAATAGGTAGGCACCACACATTTACCCAAATTCAATGTCCCGCAACATTACAAGTTATAGAAAAAGCTCTTCAAGCATCGTCAACAGAATGAAAATGATAGATCACAGGGTCTTTATTATGAAATAGCATGTCTGTTGTCCTCATAGATACTAGATACTACAAAGCATCCTCCATCTGGAAGGACAGTCGAATCGTTAATACATCTGCATTTTGAAGGCATTCAAAGCATCCTAGATAGACAAATATGTCATTTGTCACCTCCCTATTCCTTAATTTTAATACATCAAGATTCATTATCTCCAGCTGATCTACCTCCAGGGGATCCAACTCATTTTATGGATAAGCTTCAACCTCCTCTTACTTATTGAGAGATGACTTGGACCACGAAGCTTTAATGGCGAGGGCAAAAAGGGAAGCGGCTGTTGCTCACCCGACATGGTCGTATGAGCAGGTTTGAATAAAAGAAGGCTTAGAATAGCCAGCCAAAAGGGGTCAGAGGAAGTGGAAAAGCTGACCCCAACTCTTGATGTGATTGGCAAAAGCACAAGCAGTGTACTAGAATGTATGATTAGGCTTGAGCAATTACTTGAGCCAATAAAATGCTATCCCAGGCTTCCACATGACTCTCTCCCCTACTAAAAGAAGTATGGCTTTCTGCTCTTCAAGTTAGAGAAGGACTAACCATATGGTTCCACACTCTGAGGATGACCCCTCTCCCAGGCTAGGTTCCATTGGGCAGAGGCTTCCTATAGAATTGCTAATACTACTTGCTGGGTCTTATACCACTGAACTTTCACCAATAAACAGGTATTTTACACTGAGCGTCTCTTAAGCACTTCATCTGAAGCTAGCAGAAGATAGGCAGTTCTTTTTGCACTACATTACTCAGACAATAACTTTCTATGTATGAACTTTACACTCCTCTTCATGAATATACTAAGCCTACTATGTCCTTCTTGACCATTTATTTTCTGATAAATGTCTCTATAGATATGCTTCGAGCAAAAGGGACGAAGTGGGCTGATCACCCTCGAATCCCACTTCATAATTTAACAACAGTGCTATGAATGACCAGCAAACCCATTAAAACAGTTGTCGGCCTAGTAGGCTACAATTAGCCTCAACATGATCAGCACTCAAAAACTATCTGCTTTAGAGTTTATTATGGATATTTAAATTCTGAAATGGATTAAAAAACCCAAAAGCCCTTAGTTGATCTCACAAACTTGCACTGAGTGGCAGCTCCAAGACCTCTGACTCAATCTACATACCGAAAGAGGGTTGGCATAAACTTTAAATGCTTCGGCGGTGAAGGGTTCCCAATGTATCCTAGTGACATGATCCCTGGGATCAATGCTTCAATGCATTCCATATAACAATCCTATCATTCTTCAATAGTAAAAATTTCAGTAATTTCAATTGCCAAAAACTCTTGAATAACTAGCTGTAATCCCGCGCCACACCTCCATACTAAAAGCTTCCCCTTCTCTATCAGAACCAACAAGACCCACCAAAGAAATCCCAACAATTTGAACCTCAGACTGGACGAAAAGAGAAAACAAGAGCAGTAACAAGTAACCAGTTCAACCCAAAATCACCAAGCAACAAAGGAAGCTCGACGAAGCCGGACCTTCCTCAGAGCAGTGGCGAGCTCGCTTCGCATGAAGTTGGCAGCGGCGGGGGTCGTCAAAGGAATCCCATTCCTGAACTGATACAACGCCACGTTCTTCTGTATATACTCCGTGAACTGGACTCTGCGAAAGACGAATCGCGCAACACACGCTCAAAAAAGACGGAAACTTTCCCCCGGAATCACCGAAGACGCGACCGATCAAACAAAACCCAAATGAGAAAAACGAAAGCCGGGGCGGGATCACCTGTCGCCGGGCTCGCCGCTGGCGGCGACGAGCTTGTGGGAATCGAGGACCATGATCTTGTCCTCGTTGGACTTGTGGACCAAGATGCTGTTGACCGCCGAGGTGTCGGCGGCCAGGACGGCGAATCCGTCGCCGACCAACCCGAACACGCACTCCATTCCCCTTCCTTCGATGGCTCCGAACCGGATCTGAGGCGGTCGCTTCTTGCTCTTTGGTCTGAGAAGCTGAGGGAGAGAGAGACAGGGTGCTTTGCTTTGGTGGGGGTGATATACGTTGCAGGATCTTGAGCAGCAAGTCAAGTTCTTTTGGGTTTGCAAATGGCCAAAGAGATGTCCAAATGGGTGTTGTGCCTCTAATATTTTTTCCAACTCATATTTAATAAAATGGGTGATATATGAATTTTTTAAAATTAAATTCATGAATTAGAAAAAAAGAATACTGGAAAAAAAGAGGTAACTTAGATAAAATAAATGAGGTAATTTAAGTATATATATATTTTGTTGATAATCTTATACCAATAAATTGAATATTGATTGATATGTTAATCGACCTAAAATTATTTGAGAACGCTTCTTCTGCTTGGGAACAAAATGTTCGTCAAAATTCTCGTTCTTACTGAATCTATCTATATGCATTAGGATCCTTATTCACAAATTTCAAGGAAAAAAAGACTAATGATAAGTTACGATGGGTTAAAAAGACGTCAAATTTTAAACCATTTGATTTATTAACGAAGACAAAGGTCCAATGCTCATCATCAATCCATGCCGATAGATAGCTTGCCTTCCTTAGTGCCAAGTGCACCACCATCACGTTGATAAGGATTAACATCAAGATGTTCACCGTTGCTTGCATCAGTAACAAGAACACGACCCTCGACATCGATGTCACGATCAGGACGACGTGTTCGTCAATCGCCCAATTGAAGACGAAAAGGGGCTCGTCACAGAGAAAGTAGAGGAAAGTTAGCACACGACCATCGTGCCAATGAAGAGATGGGCAAGATTGAGTGCCAGAGGAGGCGGAGGAAGAGGATGAGGAAGAGGAAAATGGTGGAGTTGGTGAGGAAGAGGAATCTAATTCAAGAAAAGCTCAATTTCATCATTGTGGGAGAGACCCTGCGCGATTAAGTAGAGGTATAAAGGTAGCAAGATGGTTTGTAATTGTTGCTTGTTCGAGTAATCACGGTAATTCTGGAGCTAGAATCACAACTTCTGCTGAGCCTAATAATGAATGCTTGAAATTAATCACTTGAAAATCTTATATCGCTTGAGGAAGTTCTACCATGCGAAAATGCAATTTAACAGAGCTTTAGTTTTTAATTGTTCATGATCAGGAAATTGTGGAATTATTATAAATATATTATTATCACAATGATGGGGTAGTGTAACGATATGTCGATGGTTTGACTTATAAAATATTCTCTTATCAACAATTCATTATTAGTATTTTAGTATATAGGTGTTTTTTTTTTTTTTTTTTTTTTAAATTTTGTGTTTTTCATTTTATTTACTTTTTTATTGTTCAATTTACTCTTAATTTGATTTGAAGCTTTTATCTAAGTAATATATACACGTGAAGAGCTTAAAAGTGACTTAAAAGGGCGGGTATGGATTTTCCTAGATTAAGTTGACTATTAAAGTGTTCTATAATATTGGTTGGGTCGAATATGGATCATTAAAATTACGTAGTATGAAAATTATGTCAAAATGGATT
This sequence comes from Eucalyptus grandis, assembly GCF_016545825.1. Taxonomy (NCBI): domain Eukaryota; kingdom Viridiplantae; phylum Streptophyta; class Magnoliopsida; order Myrtales; family Myrtaceae; genus Eucalyptus; species Eucalyptus grandis. The sequence continues at coordinate 47,181,626 of NC_052619.1, read as the reverse complement.
AAATGGGTTAATAAGATCCAGGTGATTTTTCCACCTTATCCAAACTTAAACCGACCTACGAATTTGATGGCTCTAGCCTTTAGGGACGAAGAAGGAGAATTCAAGAAATGGGCAGGGGCAAGGAAGTCATTTCGTCCCTCCGAGGAAAAGCTCTTATGTGTGCCCATTGGGCCTTTTTATGTCGGCCCATCTCAGTTGACTATCTTATTCACCGCACGTTCTTAGTTATTTTTCTTTTTTGGGTCATATATTCACCGCATGTTCAAAAGCATGGCCCCGAAATAGTCAGTCAAACAAGACGAAGATAATAACACGCCACAAGCTCAAGAACAGTCCCCTTCCTTCAAGGGTCACCGCTCAAATCCGTCTTAACTTCTATGGCTATAAGTACTGATCTTTCCTCCCATTGTTCTTCCACTAAAGCGAAGGATTCAAGAAGAAGAAGGAACATCAAGGGACACTGGAGCTCTCGACGACACGGCAAGCCAAACCGAGTGAAAGAAAAAGATGGCGAGCAAGGTAGCGGGAGTTCTGATCACGTGCCTCGTCCTGGCGGCAACGTTCGGGACGCGGGAAGTGTCGGGAGAGCTGATAGACACGTACAGGGAATGCTTCGTCGAGTGCCACAAGTCGTGCCAAGCCGAAGGCCTCGGCAGCACCTTCTGCGAGATGAGGTGCGATGGTGAATGCATGGCCCAGGAGACCGCAGGTAATGTCGCGAACTGAAATTCTTCGCACCCTGTTCCTTTCTTTCCTCCCCTCGAAGCTTGCTGGTTCGAGGGTTACATCGACGCATCCCCGGCTCTGTGTCGCACCTCCTTGGACGATGAACGTGACCGTTCGGGGCCACTTCGATCCCAGCCTATGCATCCGGGGCGAGACCATGTTTCATTGTCCATTCCATGTAATGATCACGGGCGATAGATGACGTTGGTTTCGGTATTTCCGTGTGCAGCCAAACTGACCGGGCAGCAGCCTTGACGGACTACGCCAAGCTCAAAGCTAGAAGGAGCTCGCCCCCGACGGCCCTGGAGGAGCTGGAGCTGGAGGGGATTTCAAGATAGCCATTTCAAGATCACAAGATTGTTTTTCCTAGCGTTTGTTGTTATGCATCGTTCCTCAAGTTTTGCTTCATTTTCGTCTTCGTTTTCCGGATTGCACGTCACCCGCGACGGGTACGAGTGGTGATCCGTCTCGTCATTTGAATTTCAATAATTGATTGGTTTAAGTTTGAGTATAGCATCTGTCGTCGGCGTGGTCAGTTTGAGTGGAAACAAGACCACCTAGCAGGATAAAACACGGCATAGATTGTACCAAGCTTCCGTCTGGCTTTTTTATGAACGACTCGGAAGCTACTGATGCTTCCTCAACATGGCTCAAAGTTTCAACTCTCTCTCTCTCTCTCACTGCTTACGTTTTCATCTTCTCCTTCCACCGAGAAACGAAAATGGCCGAGACCTCCTCTAGTTCCTCCTCAGGAAAGGCCGGCCAGGTTCAGTATCGACGCCATAGACGATGACGACGATCCTTCCGACCCTTTAGTGTCACTTTTGTCCATCCGCTTGCTCTGTCGGAGTCGTTGTGACCCTTCGATTTTTTCGATTTTGTGGCGATCTCTCCGCTCACGCTGAGGTTGCTGCTGCTCCGAGGACACGGAGTAGGACTTTTCCTGGTTCCTGAAAACGCGATCCACTTCTCTCGCGGGGAGGTCGAAGGACAGCTCCTTGACCTCTCTGTCCATCCGGTTGATTATGTTCTCTTTCCCTACAAACGATTTGCTTCCACTGCATTAGCTCTAGCGAAATGAGCCCGAAAAGTGAGATGAGCGGCTATGCTAGAGCGAGACTTCACCTGCGAGGAAGATTCGCTCGTTCTTATGAGCATTGATTCTGAACCCAACCATTTTCAGATCCTCGTTCTGCTCCGCGACGATAGCGATTGGGTGACCCGCCGGGATGACGAAAACGTCGCCAGGTGACAGTTGGGATGTTACCTGATGGATAACCAAAGATTAAATCATCGGAAATCGTGGCACGGTATGATAGTCCCAATAATCATCAGGACATGTTAATGCATTTGGCCACTAGCCAGTGCCATCACCCTCTAAGTGCACATTTGATAGTCGAATGCGAGTTCTACATCATTCACTTCCTTTTGAGCCGTTAATGCATTTGGATTTAAGCCACTAGCTAGTAGCCATCACCCTCTAAGTGCACACAGATCTTTCTGTAACGAAAGCCAAAGATATCTTTAAATACTCGACCTCAAGAGCTACTTTTACCATAATTTGCCTCGCCAGTTCATCGATATAGTTGATTATTAGCTATTAAAACAGTTCTATCGTCTTAGATTACATTATCAACGTTATGCTTACCTTTTGGTATCTTGCACTACCTCCTTGCTCTGTCTCTTGCTCCTCCTCCTCCTCCTCCTCTTCTTCTCTGTCTCCACCCGAGCCCCACCTCTGCTGTGCTTGGGCTAGACGAGGGCAAGCCATCTCGAACCATCCATTTCCTCCTACCACAAGCACCACCGTCATCGACTTTGAGTTATAGTGCGGCACCATTATTAAGCCCTGCCAAAGTCGGATATAAACCATTGCTAAACCATATGAACAGAGACGCTCGAATCAATGGAAGTGCGACAATGACTATAATAATGCTCGCTTTACTTGGTAAACTTCCACAAAAGTTACAGAGACGCCCAAGTCGTGAAGTTGCTTGAACTCGTCAGGTGAGGCTTGGAAGCCGAACTCATTGGAATAGATTGGCTCCCGGTCCAGCAGATTGAATGGACCTTTCAAGCCGTGGCCTTTATTTTTCAACCAACCATGGTGTTCGCTCAGTGCCTGCCGTGGCTCTTCGCTGGCTCTTATCATTACGCCCTGCCTCTGTTGCCCAAACAGCCTTTCTATTTGATCCCTTGATGTCTGATAAATGGGGAAATTAACCATGGCAAATGATGGAATCAGGTAAAAATAGGCGAATGCACTTTCTTGGCTCTGCTGATATAACGTATCTATCAACTTACTCTGAAGAAAGCGAACTTACTTTCAAAGAACTCTCTAGAATTTCGCTGCTGAATACCGTGTAGTATGATTCCGGGTTTTCGGTACCGACAGGGTAAAATTCCTGTGACAGAACAACCGGGTCAATGTACACCACTCCCGTTAGCCTTCACAAGTTGAACTGTGCTATTTCATAATGGCTGTTGCATAGAGTTGATTAAAGTGTTCAGCACTCAAGGTGCACTTCTCAATTTCATGTAAACTGTGCAGCATTCCTAGTTTTCCAAATGTGAGGCTAATAGAATGATCGAGGAGCGAAAATTACTCGACCTAACACTTGTACACTGAACTACCTTGAATGTGCCGGGAATATTAACGGGCTGAATTAGCTTGGCGATCTGAACTTGTCCATCACGTCCGCTGCTGATGAAGTAAACAGTAGTTCCGGCAGGGACTCTGATCACGTCCCCACCCTCCAAGTGGTAAGACTTTTTCTTATCTTGCCACACCAAACTTATAGTCCCTTCGCCTGTAAGAAATCAACACGATCGATCAATATCATTGCAGACTAGGTACTGTTAGGCGACAGTACTCGTAATTAAATTTATCGCTCCTATACATAATTGATAAAAACTATATTCGTGTATATACACCTAAACGTAAAGACAAAACTGTGCGCTATTGGATTTTGTTGTTTTAACATTTACTCGCTCCGATAAATTTTTTAACGTCCGCACTTATCATCGTCTAATACGCCACGTGAATAGGGCATGTCCCGACGTGCGCTAAATAGAGCACACGGAGGCAATCGAACTCAACTCTTTTGTCACGCCAACGCAACGCGTGTCGCGTTGCATGGCAATCCGCACCCCCAAATGTCGACGCCATGCAAACGTCCCATTGCCATCGATTGCCATCGTCGAATCTCCTTCGAAAAACGCGAAATTTCCTTTCGTCATTTGCATCGCCGAAAGCGCTTCGCAAGTTATGAGCAAGATGGTTTTCAAGGTGCCGCGCCTTCTCTCTCTGCTCATCCTCTTCCTCTCTCTTTGCCTCACTTCTCTCGCCCTCCGCCGAGGCCCGGAGACCGAGGTCCTGCGGTGCCTGGACGACTGCGACGGCGAGGACGTGCAGGAGTACATCACGTGCCACAAGGAATGCGAGCTCCGATACCGGGGACGCGAAGAGAGGCGAGAAGAGGAGGAGAGACCTGGAAGCCGAGAGATCGACCCCCGCTGGCAGCGCCGCCGCTGCCGGCACCGTGGTGGAGGGGGTGGAGGAGGAGAGCGGGAGCCGGAGGGCCCCCGTGGTGAGCGGGAACCAGCATGGGGCCCCGGGGGGGAGTATGACCAGTGCCGGCGGCTGTGCGAGCCGTACAAGCCGCGGGAGAGGGAGCGGTGCTGGGAGCAGTGTGAGGAGCGGGAGAGGGCGCGGGAGCGGCGGCGGGACAGAGAGAGGGAGCGCGAGGTCAACGATGGAGTCCGGAATCCTTCTCGGTCGGAGAGGTACGAGCGGTGCGAGCGCGCCTGCGAGAGGCAGGCCGGAGGCCAGCAGAGGCAGCTGTGCAAATTCAGGTGTCGGCAGCAGAGAGAGCGAGAGGAGAGGGAGACACCTGGAGGAGGAGATGCTAAACTCTTGTTAGGTATTATATGTTGTGCAAAATAAGTCCAAAAAAAATTATATTAAATTCAGCATGCAAAATTATTATAAATTGTTCACTACATGATTTGATGACTTCTAGCTATGCTACTGTTACTTTGCAAGTGTTGCATCAGCCTTGCTTGAGTGAACATATATCGACCGACACGGCGCCAATTTATAATCCATTATTGCATATTCGACGCATAGTTCGAATCTCCCGTAGATTCAGGAGAGCTAGCCACGTGACATCAGTCAAAGGTAGAGCATCCGCAGCATTCAAAATGTCAATGACTTAAAATTTCGACTACTTTTTATGTTGCAGCTACTACGACCGAAGATCCGCAGCAACAGTTCCAACACTGCCGGCAAAGATGCGAGCGACAGCAGGGCAGAGAACCGCAGCGCAGGCCGTGCCGACAAGAATGCGAACGGCAATTCCAGGAGCAGCAAAGAGGTAAGCGAAGATCGACAAACCCTCGAGAGCAAGAAGAGGAGGAGGAGGAGGAAGTAGGAGAGAGGTGCGGACAATCCGTACTACTTCCACCGCAGCCGGTTCCGTGCGGAAGGAGGTCAAATCAGAGTGCTCGAGCAGTTCGACAAGAGGTCCAGGCTCCTCAGAGGCCTTAAGAACTATCGGCCAGAGATCTTCGAGGCGAACCCCAGTACCTTCGTCTTGCCTCACCGCGTCGATGCCGATTGCATTCTCATTGTCTTGAAGGGTTAAGTCACTAGTAATTTGATGTTCACCGATTTAGTTTTTAGTGGCTTTCAGACGCTGTGTTCTTTGCTCATTGAGATCCATGGAAACATTGAAATAAAGTAAAACTAATTTAAATTCCAACGGGGCCTAAGAATCCCAATATCCAAAAGAAACTAATTATTTAGACGATAGTTAATGCAAGTTCTACTTCACTTTCTCATACTCAGTAGTATATTCTATCTTCTAGTAATAAATCAAGAGAAGTAATGTATTCAAAATAGAAAATTTAATACCTTGGCATGTTGTGCTGACTTTGCTTTGGAAGGATGAAATTAGATAAAATTAATCATATCTCAAAAGATCCTAACAAAAGATCCTAATAGATAAAGGATTTAAACCGATTGACAGAGAATCCTAATAGATAAAGGATATAAACCGATTAACAGAGAATCCTAATAGATAAAGGATATAAACTGATTAACAGAAAATTTTAGGTAATCAGTTTCCTAATTCGGGTTCTATATTTTTCTTGGAGTTTGGAAACCTTAGCATTATTCGTGTAGAACGGAGTTTCAAAGTTTTCGAATCCTAGTCCTGATAGTTGTCGGTCTTAGAATCCTTCTCCTACATGTTCTCTTACTTTGATCCGCTAATTCTTTATATTTCGATCTCTATCCTCCTCGTTGCTCCCAAACCTTAAATACATCCCTCTGTTTTCTATGAACCAAAACTTCCTCTGAAACTGTTCATCATTCGTTCGACGTAAAACCTCGAAAGTTCACACCATTTAGCCGATTCCGCCTATCAAGATGCCCTCGTCCAGACGCTATAGCGTCTGCCTCCACCTCGAGCGTTCGTCCGGACGCTATAGCCTCCACCTCGAGCTCCACCTCGAGCGTTCGTCCAGACGCTATAGCCTCCACCTCGGGCGTTCGACGAGTGTAGGTGACATTGGATCGTCATTAAACCCTGCATTGTCCGTTGATGACAACTATATTCCAGCGATCACGACGAAGAAATTTCAACAGCAACCTGCTGTCATGAAACCCTCTCAAAAGACGAACAAGGAGCTGAAAGATTCAAGATTGGCCGAGCGATCAAACGCCACAAGACCCTCTCAAGGGCCTAGCAAACCCTCTCAAAATTCTGGCAACCTCTTGAAACAACCCGTGCCCACCATGGCTAGATTGACGAGGAAGAGCCTAGCAAAGAAGATTGACGAGGATGAGTTCTACGGGAAGTTTATCGAGAAGTGTTCATGGTGCAAGAAGGCCAGTAATCCATATAATGATTTCCACGTGTATAAAGATCGCCCATTTTGCTCGTTGGATTGCCGTGATAGTTGGATTAAATTGAATGGGTACAACAGAAAAGATTTCGGACTTGGCAAGGAGGATAAAAAAAGGAAAGATTTGAAGATGTATATTGAGAGATGATTTATTGGGAATTTATTTTAGAGATTGGCCATCAGTTTTTTTTATGTATATAGACAGTAGGATTGCTATTGTGTAATAATAAATATTTCCCTTCTAATTATACCCTTTGGTGCAATTTTTCAGTTCCGGCTGAGGTTCCAATTTACAATTTTTTTCTTTAGATACATGCATACATACAAGATAATAAGTTTGTTTCTTCTTATTCGTTGGTTGCTGTTGGGCGGGCTCAAAGTAACAGAAACACTCCTTCGGCCCACCGAATAGCCCAATCGCTGGAGTTGCATGAAGATTGAAGAACAGATTAGTACCTTTTTGTGACGTGCGATTGATGCTACGGATGCAAAAAGAGAAAAGGTTCACAGAAAATTTTTGTTTGATTAATCAAATTGCATGATTTAGACGGAAGTTTAGAGAATTGTTTTAAAAAAAGGGAGATGCACTGATTTAAATAACTAATATATGTATACCACATCATTTAACAAATCAAATTGTGTGAACATTCCCTTCTTGGATACCCAATATCTCACGATGCTACTTTTTCCTTTGTCTTTTAACAAAATGCTAATCTAGCGGGCAGGACATGAGCTTAGTATTATCAGATACAGAAATGTGCTAATTTTTCTTAGTGAGAGTATTAGAGGCTTAATCCTAGTAATGCATTTGTAAGAATTTAATAAATATTTTTACTTGCAGAATCAAATTTTTTCCCTCTTTTTGCTCAACTTTACCATTAAAAAAAGGCTTGCTTTATGTTATTTCTCCAACTACAAATATAAACACCACACTTATGTGGATGATTGTAGAAACCCAGTTTATCTATGGTATATGCAAAATGAATTTAAGATTGGTCCAGCAAAAGTAACTAAAATGTATGTGGAAACACCTACCATTCTAGAGGGAAGTTTAGAAAGACCCCAGATCGGGACTCCACAATTTTAGTCACCACAAAATAAGATCCAAGAAAACCACTTTTTTCTCTCTTTAGTGAAATTGCCGGTCCAAATGGCTTGTCCAAGAAAAAGGATAAATAAAGAGGAGAGCTTGAACGGCTTTAAGAAGAAGCTTCAATAATGTGTGTGATCACTCACACTTGAGTTAAATACGAAAGGATTTTACCCTTTCAACCATCTAATATGCTATCTGCAAAGGAAGTTTACAAAAGTTTGTCAAAGCCCGGTCCTCTTTTTTGACCCTTTTTTGAGACATGATTAATTTTATCTAATTTCAAATTAGATCCTTTCAAAGCAAATTCAGCACAATTCATCGAAATAACATGCTTTCAACATTTGCTGCAGAAACACTCCAAAAAAGGGTCAAAGAAGAGGACCAGCCTTTGACAGGCATGTGCATATGCAATGTCTCCATCATCCTTCTCTTAAGGAAATATGAATCTCACCCAAAGCCATGTTTTTTCTGCCGCAGGGGTCCTCTTGATCCTAAAGATAGACATGTCTAGCTGAACAAAATTTTCACTTAATAAGGCCTCAAGCTACTGGTCAAATATGGGTTTAACTTGAATTTGGACCAGATCCTGGGCTAAAATAACAGGGAAGGAGGTAAAAAATACTTGCAAATCTTATCAGGGTGCGGTGCTCGACAAAAGAGAGTAGGGCTTGATCTTAGGTCAGAATGTCGATCACTTGGAAATTGGAATTTAGAATTGTGTTCTACAGTTTCGACTCTATAACTTGATGATGGAAGTGTAGGATTTCGGTTCATGTGCAATCCCTTAAAGTGAAAACGACGAATAACAGCTCCAACACGTGGAGGACTTGCGGCGAAGTCCCCGCTTGAACAACTTTTTATGTGATTAAGTGAGCTGATAAAAAATTTAAGATGAAAACCCAAGTGGGTTGATCTAAGCTGGAAATTGACATTTCATGCAGCTTTTGTCATCAAAGCTTTCTCAATTTTCAGCAATTATGCACATCAACTGGAGGACAAGGCAAACACACTGAGAAAATTAGGCTTTGTATATGAGAACTAGTCTCAGGGGCTTCTGTTTAAATGTCTATATTGTCAAATCCAAAGCATGATCGAGTGACAAAATGATTATCACACAACTTACTTTATCATCTGTGCGCTCTCTGACTGTAAGTATGATTAAAGCACTCTGAGAATTTTCTTTTTTTTGGGGGTGAGAATAAGCAGCAGAAGCATCTTTCAGCAACTCATCAATGGAATTTATTCTTTGCTTTTGCAGGTCAATCACTTGGTTTTGGGCCTTTTGGCTTCGTTCTTACTCAGAAAGTCAGCAAAAACCAGCTGATGAAAGCGTGTTTCTTGCTGCTTCTGGCTCTTTCTGTACATTTATAAAGGAAGTGCTTGTATCAGATTATCAGACCTACCAAGAAAAGGTTCTTTTATTTTAAATTCATTCATAGAGCACGCCTCTTTGCCGTGCGCAATGCAAGGATAAGCCTTTTCTTCATCCATGTGAAATATTGCATCTTTACTTAAACCTCATTTTCCATGCAGATCAGCTTATTGGATGATTGAGCAAAGCCAAAACGATCCAATCTGAGTCAGAACACTAAGAGCTTCAGTTGAGAGGAAATGAGAGAGAGAGAGATTGGGGGGGGGATAGAATGAGAGAAATGAGTGAGATTGAGCTTCAACCAAGATTTTTCCTCCCATGCACTAATGAACTTGACTACAACCTCCCTTAATTTACTCATAGCCAAGCCTTTGCATGGCCAAGATTGCTTCTTGAAATTCTTCTTATCCAAGTTCAATTAATGCAAGATATTGGGCATGTGGCAAAATTGAAATTGAACTAGAAAAGACAAACTAAGTTAGTCTCTCTCTTCTTCCTCCTTCAATGGGCACCACTTTAGGATGCCAACAAGATTGCCTCATTAATCTAAATATCTTCTAGAAGGTGCAATTTGAGAACTAAATCAAACTATAGTCCAATCGCTATTCATGGACATGGGAAATTTTAACGCGCATGCTTCCAAAATTTAAGAATGGGCTTGGATGGCTTGGTGGGCTCCCTTAGGCTGACCAAGGTAGGTGTGAGGCCCATTGGGCCAGTTCGTGGTTTGCAGTATTTGTGGCTCCTTGTTCGAGGCTTGTTTTCACTTTTTTGAAATTTCATGATCCACCGATGAAAATTTGATTTTTCATCCTAAGGTAGCCACCTCTTGCTTTTCTGTGGTCTATCAATTACCATCGAAATTCGACTCCGTAGATAGGGGTTATATTAAGGATGTCACAGCTAACATTTGCATGAAACTTGAATGTAGTTTTTCTAGCCCATTTAAGTTAGGAATCATTGAAGCGACAATTCAATCATTGCCATATGACCGTTTTAGATGGCATACTACCATATCAGTAATTTCCAATGAAAATTGAATGGAAATACTACATTAGAAATTTGCACAAAGCTTAATGACTCGATCGGTAAATTTGAAAGATTAGGACTAAATTGACATCCGCTTATAATAGGTTTAGGATTGATCGGATAATTTCCTCATGTGGATCATTCATCCTTCATAGAATCAATATAGCAACTAAGTTTGTCAATAGTCTCAAATTTGACTTGAGTAGGTAAATAGTGTTGGCCTTATTACTTGGGTAAGTGTTAGCAATCCTCCTCCGATCAACTATTTATTCCGTTTAATTAATATGTGATCTTTATTGTTAGTTTAACAAATAGAGATGCTCCGAAAAAGAAAAGACAGCTGTAGACTTCTGTTATTTACCCTTATAAAAACAATTGTCATGTAATATAATGGTAAAACATTCCTTTGGAAATCCCAACGGATTGTGAAAAAAAAGAAAGATACAAGTTATTAATTCACATTCCCTACAAGTCACGCTTCCATTTGCTATAAATATGAAAAGCAATTGAGTCATTTTTAAAGCTAAAGCATATCAAAATGACTTATCCATCCTTGACGGGAAAACCTGTGTTGTGAGGTGCTTGTGGTTTTTGATAAATCAATAATAACTCTCATTGTGATTTTTTTTTTTTTTTACTAGATTTCACTCGATTACCGAGTAATGAATTTTCTACGGCTATAGACTTCATCAAGTCATCTCTCCTTCATCCAATTATTATTTGAAAAATTATGCTTGGTAGTGCTATTTTGAAGAGGCAATGGATCCATTTAACTGTAATAAATAAAAACTCGGGATGAAGTACAAAATACATATGCAGATCTCGAGCCAAATCCTCCAAGCCAAACACCCCCCGGCACGGGGGGCCCGGCTGCAAAAACCTTGTTGTTTTCAAGCGTACAAAATCATATCTTGATATTTGATGCAAGATCTCCATCTAACCCAACACAAATAAAGAAATACGCTTCTTGGCTTCCCAAATAAAACCAATTAATACTATGGATTATCGTTAGTTCCATTGCTAGTGTAAAAATATTCCTATACATCGACTGTGTGCCGAGTGACATGTTGTGTAAAATAATTTTTCTAATGTCAGTCACCCAACGATGAATGTATGGTATAAATTTTGTGTTACCGAGTAATAAAAGGTAAGTGAGACTGCATTCCTCATCCACAAATTTAGGATAGTACAAAATACATAACCATCTTATCTTTCACAGGAAGAAATCACTAATTCCAATTTTGAAATCTTTCTTTCCTTGGACATATAATAGGAATAAACTCCATTGATAAGGAGAGAGGGAGAGCCGAGAATCTGGGAAGACGGCATGTGCAGTTTTTGGTGATCTCTCGGAAGAACTGCTTTGAGAGATCCTCGTGAGACTTTTCTTCAAACCTCACCCGTTATATTGTCCGTTCCATCGCTCTGCGCACAGCCAAAGAAGAAGACTATCCAGAATATTTTATCTTGCCGTCACCGACTACGCTACGGCAACCCCACTTCGACATGAATTGTGGAAATAACTATTGATGCTCTTTGGAAACAATCCAGAAGCACAAGATTCAGATTTACTCTTCTCATAAGTGGGGAGCACTTCATATTAGAAATTTAGACGTACCATGGCGATTGCAGATGAATTCTTTTACTTGTAAAGGCAAAGAAAACACTTGAATCGAACTCTGGAAAGGATGTACAGTCACAGGTTAAAGAAGGTTTGTTTAGTATTAATGGTTGCCCGACACGGAGAAGTCATGTTGCTGCATTACGTTCCTTGATCAGCAATTAGCCAACGACATGAATTATCAGCATGGAGTGCTATTTTTTTCGGGAATAGTATTCTAGTGAAGAACATTTTTGTCTTAGTTGAAAATAATGCAATTAAAGTAATTTAACAAAGCTTAAAGGTATCCAACCACGGGCAGCTAAGTTGGCGTGCGTTCTCCCTTCCACCGTAGAGGTCGGGGATTCGAGCCATTTTGTTGCTAAAGTGTCTTAAGCGGGGGCCTGGTGTTGGGGTCCCGAGCTAGCCGCGGGCCCGGCGAATCCTCGATTACCAAAAAAAAAAAAAAAAAACAAAGCTTAAAGGTAGCAGTTCCATTATTATATTTGATCTATTTATTGGTTTATCACTTCTCTATACCTATTTAGGCACTGTTCACCTGGTACCTCCATGTTGATGTTGTTAAATTAGGAGGAGCAATTGAGTAATTATATGTGTTTCCAATTTTCAAATTATCGAACTACTTAAACGTCAATAAGCCCAATAAAAATTTCTTACATAAAGAATGCAACTTTAGAAGAATAAATACATTAGCCATATATATGTGTGTGTCTATATATAGGTTGTGCTTTTTCCACTTGCAGTTTGGTTAAAACACTACCCAATACAGTGATGTGATTATTTTACACATTGTGGGGTCACACCTTTTAGAGTCTATACATTCATGTGGTATCCTTTGTTGACACCTAAATTTCGCCATTTTACTTAAAACTTAATCGCATACAAAATTAGGAATTAGTCCCAAAAAAAAAAAAACCTCTGGGGTCGGGTCGGGCCGGATGCAGCCTTGGCCCGGCCCGGCCCGCCCCTTTCCTTTTCTCTTTCCTTCGCGCTGGGCCCGGCCGAGCCCTTTTTCCCCTTCAGCCCAGCCCGCACACGAGCCGGTCGTCTCCCTCCTGCCTGCCGTCCTTCACGCGTGCCTGCAAAAAAGGAAGAACAGCAGCAGCAGCAGGGGGAGCAGGGAGGACAGCCGAATCAGGGGACGATCGGCTGGAGTTGGTGGTCGCGGATCACGCCGGCAAGGGCAGCTGGCACGGCAGGAGGCCGAGCGCCCACGGAGAGAAGAAAAGGAGCGGAGGAGGAGGACTCTCGAAGAAGGAAGTGAACAGAAGCACCGTAAGAGAGAGGGAGAGAGATAGCGCACAGAGAGAGAACCGAGAGGTGGGAACAGAACAGAAACACAGGGGCGGAGACGGAGACGGAGAGACCGAGAGAGAGCTCGGGGGGATTCAGAGAGAGCAGGGAGGGGGGAAACCAGAGAGAGGAACAGAGATCTTCTTCGCTGCCCTCCGCCCTGTGGCCGCCGGAGCCCTCCTCCGCCGGGCACAGCCGCTCCGAGCCCTCCGCCCTGCGACCACCAGCTGCCCGCCCGAGTGCCGCCACTGCTGCCGTGCTCCCTTCTGCCCGAACCCGCGACGCCAGCAGCCCGAACCGGTCGCCGAGCCCCCTCGCCGCGCGACCTGCAACACCCGCCGACGCTGCTGCCGGCCACGGCCGCTCCCAGTCCCCTCGCCGCGCCACCTCCGCTCCTGCAACCAGCTCCGTCGCTGACGCCGCAGCGACCACTAGTAGCTCGAAGCCGTGACGCCGCTGCAGCACCGGCAGCCGCGACGACCGCCGCGCCAGCAGCCCAATCCCTCTGCCGCCGTCGCAGCACCAGTGGAGAGGGAGACTGAGGGAGATCCGAGAGAGATGTTCAAGGGGGAACAGAGTCCGAGAGAGAGGTGGTAAACGGAGAGTGAAAGGTCCAACCGACTGAGAGAGCAAGAGAGGGCGCCTCGGCCCTGCGCAGACCCGTCCGAGGACCTTCCCGGCGACGTCCTCAAGCCGAACAGGTACGCTCGGCTCTGCTTGCATTCTGTTTTGGGCACACCAGGGGCCGGAGATCGCGGCCGTCCGGTTCGCGCGAGCTCCGGCCCTTGTCGTCCTTATATTTTGTTTCCACAGTCCCCGTACGTCGTGCGTCGAGGTCGCCGGCATGGATTCGAGTGCCGGCAGAGCCGGAAACCTTAGGATTTGTTGGCGCACGTCAACTGTTTGTGTCTCAGTTAGATCTGTGAATACTTACACCGATTTTTGCTTTGCTTTCGGAATGCTAGTTGTGATTCCATGTTTCCTTCGTTCGTGGTTGCTTAGTCGGCATTTCTTTATAGCCTGTTTCGACCAACGGTGGGGTCGGGTCCGTCAAGTCCTTAAGTCCGGATTGGGTCAGTAAGGTCGTCGGAGTTTGGGGACCGCTGGAGGCGACTACGCCGCTCGTTCGCGGCCGCGTGGGTCGGCATCGGCGGTTGGTGTTGAGGCGAAAGAACTTTCCGGTGAGAGTTCGTCCGGAGGACGGCTGTTCCGGTGAGGAGAAGATGAAGCAGCCGAAAAGACAAAAGTGAGAAAAGACGAAAAGAGAGAAAAAAAAGAAAAAAAATATTAAATTTAAAAATAAAAGAATTCAAAAAAATCGTGAAATCTAGTTTTTTTTTTTCAGGGAAATTCGAAAATTCAATTTTCTTATAAAAAACCAAAAAATCCGAAAAAGTTTTGAAAATCCAAAAAATGCAGGGTTTGGTTAAGAATTGTTATGTCTTGCTTTCTTAGTGAAATTAGGCATTTATTTGCTCGTATATTGATTATATCGCGTGTTTAATTTACATATTTTATTATATTTAAGTGCACATGCTCAATTTTACTGCAACTAGGATTTTGGTAACTATGATGGTTACTTTAATGATTGTGTAGATGCATGATCACCTTACATGTTAGTGGATAAATATAAAATCAATCCAAACTGTCTGATAATTTTTTTTTAAATGAATAAAAGTAGGTATCGAAAGGGCACTGATTAATTAATTAGTGTAATCAAGTACTTGACTCTAAATTATCTGGTTGCGTAGAAAGTAAGGGATATTCTTATGTCTCACTTGGTTTTTAACCAACCATAATAGGCTAATGGCGTCTCATTTTTACAAAAATTCTCGAAAATACCCCAAGGTCATGCAAGGTATGGACTTGGGAGAGCTAGCGCCTAATCACGGGCTTTAAGTCCATCCTTTAGATTGAAATAGGGGAAGGCTTTCCTAGAGTTTGCTTTTCTCACCAAACGCCTATCTCCTAAATTATAGATTGCCCGTGGGCCTAAGTTAGGTCATTTTTTTTATCTTGGAATCGGAATCGCGAAACCTTTCAATGCTCACTACTTGTGATTTAGGTGATGATTCAGTCCCTATGGATTTGATTGATATTGTCAGACACCTAATTCAGGCCATTAAATACTTTTGTGGGGAGCCCCTCCGATGATAGGAAAAAACGAAAAAAACTTAAGAAGACGATCTGTCAATACCCCTAAACATATTACCTTCCCCCGAGGGTAGGTCGCGATAGATGGCAAGGGGAACACCCGCACATTTTTTAACTATGTCTTGACCTATCTCTTCTAATCCCAAGTCAGATGATGTTTCCGCATCTCCAAAAGCCATTTTCTTGAATAATTCCCATGACTTTTCTGCAAATAAACCAGGTAGATTATATTTAACTGACTTGGCATTTGTAGCCTTGACGATTGACAAAGAGCGTGTGGTTATGAGTATCTTGCTCCCCCTTGAACCACCCATTAGCAAAGGCCGGAGTTTCAAACATCTCATGCAATTCTCATTCTACAAGTCATCCAATACTTCTTTTCATCTAGTACCTCATGAAGGAGCCACTGCAACTCTTCTGCACTTTTATTCGCAATGCCTTCTTTGGCAGAGTTTGATATTTTTTTGACAATCAGATTCATATCAAAGATTTTAGGATCCCCATAGCACACCCACATCCTAAGCTTGAAACATTTTTTCACCTTTTCATCATTATATACCAAATGAGCAAGTGTGGTTTTTGCCATTCCTCCTATACCAAGGATGGAAACAACCAAAACACCCTCTCTAGAGGAGGAATCAAGCAAATATATGATGATCTTCTCCTTATCCTTTTCTCTGCCAAGTATATTTTCATCGCCCTAAAAAATGGGAGTTCTCCTCCTCTTGGTAGGAAGAGTTGTATTATTTTCTAATGGGAAATTCATAATTTTTTTAATCCAATTCAGTTTTTTGCTAAGTCCCTGAATCTCATCACCCACCTTGAGGCGATGTGCAAGCTGATTTGATTTAGAGAAGAAAAGGCGCCCCTCTCTCGTCATCTTGTTGCCGGGAGTGACCTTCCGCCTCAGATGATTGGGTCGCCTCCGGCAATAAGATGACGAAAGATGTGCGCCTTTTATTCTCTAAATCAAATAAGTTTGCACACCACTTCAAGTTGGGTGATGAGATTCGGGGATTAGGAAGAAATTAGATCGGATTGAAAAAATTAGGAATTTCCCATTAGAGAATAATCACAGTGAGGCAACTTTTCCTACTAAGAGTAGAACTCCCATTTTTTGAGCGATGAAAATATACTTAATAGAGAAAAGGATAAGGAGAAGATCATCTCACATTTGCTTAATTCTTCCTCCAGAGATAGTGTTTCGATTATTTTCATCCTCAGTATAGGAGGAATGGGAAAAATCATGCTTGCTCATATGGTATACAGTAATGAAAAGGTAAAAAAATGTTTCAAGCTTAGATGTGGGTGTGCCATGGGAATCCTAAAATCTTTGATGTGGATCTGATTGTAAAAAAATAAATACTGAACTCTGCCAAAGAAAAGGCACACCTCTTTCATCAACCTTGAGGCAGTGTACATGTATTATACTTGTTTCGTGTTTAGGTCGGGTTTTTTTGACACCCCTACTCAGATCTTCGGTTGCAACGTCGTCAAGCAAATCTTGTACATCGTATAGCACGTCCCTGAGATTCTTGAGCCAAATATTGATCTGGTGGTTGTGCCATTGCTGCCTCTCGGTGTCCAAAAGCAGAGCTTGGATGGTCTGGACGGTGTCGTCAAGGCTTTGGAGCTCGTCCTTGGCATAGCAGAGTTGGATCTTCCGAGAAGCCAAGGAGCCTCCAGGTTTTGCCATTTCGGTGGCGAGGCTTCTCAGTATGGCAGTGGCAAGGCTGAAGAGAACTGCTTCCGCCATAAGCTAGGGCCGAGGAGTTCTTGAGAGGAGTTTTCAAATCTGATGCTTTCGTCGTCAGTCGACAATGGCTGGGTGCTTTTATTGTATCGATCATTGCCCCTATCTCTAGACTTCTTCATACTGACAAGTCCAGCCCAGAAAAAATAGCCCAGCCCATAAAATATTCGGTGAGTGAGATACTACAGCCATCCATTCATCTCTTAATACGTGTCGTCCGGGCCCCACGAAAATCATCCAAAATTGATGCAGACCCTCTCTCCCCTCCGTCTTTTTCTCGATGCGGGCCCACGTTTACAGCAGACCCGCCGACGCCATCTCTGCCACCGCCGTCGCCTGTTGAAGCATCATTGGCGGCTCCAATACGTTAGGGTTTTCGATAGATTCTGCGCAGTAGAGTTTAATGTGATGTTAATGTGGTGTGAGCAGCCGTGATAGGTGTAAGCATGGCCCCGAAATAGTCAGTTAAACAAGACAAAGATAATAACACGCCACAAGCTCAAGAACAGTCCCCTTTCTTCGAGGGTCACCGCTCAAATCCGTCTAACTTCTATGGCTATAAGTATTGATCTTTCCTCCCATAGTTCTTCCACTAAAGCAAATGATTCAAGAAGAAGAAGAATATCAAGAACATTGAAGCTCTCGACGACACGACAAGCCAAACCGAGTGAAAGAAAAAGATGGCGAGCAAGGTAGCCGGAGTTCTGATCATGTGCCTCGTCCTGGCAGCAACGTTCGGGACGAGGAGGCCTTGGGAGAGCTGATGGACACGTACAGGAAATGCTTCGTCGAGTGCCACCAGTCATGCCAAGCCGAAGGCCATGGCAGCACCTTCCGCGAGATGAGGTGTGATGGTGAATGCATGGCCCAGGAGACTGCAGGTAACGTCGCGAACTCAAATTATTGCGAATTCATTTTCTATGGTTTCTCTGATCAAACTAGAGATTACCAATGAACCATGCATAGCACAATAGGAAGCCGCTGAATACACCAGCTTTGCCTAACATGTGAAATGGGTGCATAAAGATGTTGTGCTCAGCCTAGAGTACAATCATGAAGTTGAAAGTACGACGGATTCCTCCTTTTGCTCCTCAGCCTAACGGGGTATTAGCAACCACCCAATCGGATTAGAGTATGTAATGTCATAATAATGCTTTGGGCTTTTCCTGCGCAGCTTAGGTGGAAGGCGAAGAGACGCATTGGTCATGACATAAAAATAAATTCAAATAAAAAAGAAAATATTCGAAATTCCACCCCCCCCTCGCCCCCTCGAAGCTTGTTGGTTCGAGGGTTACATCGTCGCATCCCCGGCACTCTGTCGCACCTCCTTGGACGATGAACGTGACCATTCGGGGCCGGCCTATGCATCCGGGGCGAGACCATGTTTCATTGTCCATTCCATGTAATGATCACGGGCGATAGACGACGTAGGTGTCGGTATTTCCGTGTGCAGCCAAACTGACCGGGCAGCAGCCTTGACGGACTACGCCAAGCTCAAAGCTAGAAGGAGCTCGCCCCCGACGGCCCTGGAGGAGCTGGAGCTGGAGGAGGAGTAGCCTTTTCAAGATCTCAAGATTGTTTTTCCTAGTGTTTGTTGTTATGCATCGTTCCTCAAGTTTTGCTTCACGTTTTCCGGATTGCACGTCACCCGCGACGTGTACGAGTGGTGATCCGTCTCATCATTTGAATTTCAATAATCGACTGGTTTAAGTTTGAGTATAGCATCCGTCGTCGGCGTGGTCAGTTTGAGTGGAAATAAGACCACCTAGCAGGATAAAACACGGCATAGATTGTACCAAGTTTCCGTCTGGCTTTTATTTATGAACTACTTGGAAGCTACTGATGCTTCCTCAACATGGCTCAAAGTTTCAACTCTCTCTCTCTCTCTCTCTCTCCAACTGCTTACGTTTTCATCTTCTCCTTCCACCAAGAAACGAAAATGGCAGAGACCTCCTCTAGTTCCTCCTCAGGAAAGGCCGGCCAAGTTCAGTATCGACGCCATAGCCGATGACGACGATCCTTCCGACCCTTTAGTGTCACTTTTGTCCATCCGCTTGCTCTGTCGGAGTTGTTGTGACCCTTCGATTTTTTCGATGCTGCGGCGCTCTCTCCGCTCACGCTGAGGTTGCTGCTGCACCGAGGACACGAAGTAGGACTTTTCCTGGTTCCTGAAAACGCGATCCACTTCTCTCGCGGGGAGGTCGAAGGACAGCTCCTTGGCCTCTCTGTCCATCCGGTTGATTATGTTCTCTTTCCCTACAAACGATTTGCTTCCTCTGCATTAGCTCTAGCGAAATGAGCCTGAAAAGTGAGATGAGCGGCTATGCTAGAGCGAGACTTCACCTGCGAGGAAGATTCGCTCGTTCTTATGAGCATTGATTCCGAACCCAACCATTCTCAGATCCTCGTTCTGCCCCGCGACGATAGCGATTGGGTGACCTGCCGGGATGACGAAAATGTCGCCAGGTGACAGTTGGGATGTTACCTGATGGATAACCAGAGAAAACTTAAATCATTGGAAGACGTGGCATGGTATGATAGTCCCATTAATCGTCATGACATGTTAATGCATTTGGATTTAAGCCACTAGCCAGTGCCATCACCCTCTAAGTGCACATTGGATAGTCGAATGCAAGTTCTACACCATTCACTTCCTTTCGAGCAGTTAATCCATTTGGATTTAAGCCACGAGCTAGTAGCCATCACCCCCTAAGTGCACACTGATCTTTCTGTAACGAAAGCCAAAGAAATCTTTAAATACTCACCTCAAGAGCTACTTTTACCATAATTTGCCTCGCCATTTCATTGATATAGTTGATTATTAGCTATTTAAAACATTTCTATCGTCTTAGATTATATTATCGACGTTATGTTTACCTTTTGGTATCTTGCACTACCTCCTTGCTCTGTCTCTTGCTCCTCCTCCTCCTCCTCTTCTTCTTCTCTCTCTCCACCTGAGCCCCACCTCTGCTGTGCTTGGGCTAGATGAGGGCAAGCCATCTCGAACCATCCATTTCCTTCTACCACAAGCACCACCGTCATTGACTTTGAGTTATAGTGCGGCACCATTGTTGAGCCCTGCCAAAGTCGGAAATAAACCATAGCTAAACCATATGAACAGAGATGCTTGAATCCATGGAAGTGCGACAATGACAATACTAATGTTTGCTTTACTTGGTAAACTTCCACAAAAGTTACAGAGACGCCCAAGTCGAGAAGTTGCTTGAACTCGCCAGGCGAGGCTTGAAAGAACCGGCCAAACTCATTGGAATAGATTGGCTCCCGGCCCAGCAGATTGAATGGACCTCTCAAGCCGTGGCCTTTATTTTTCAACCAACCACTGTGTTCGCTCAGTGCCTGCCGTTGCTCTTCGCTGGCTCTTATCATTACGCCCTGCCTCTGTTGCCCAAACAGCCTTTCTATCTGATCTCTTGATGTCTGATAAATGGGGAAATTAACCATGGAAAATGATGGAATCAGGTAAAAATAGGCGAATACACTTTCTTGGCTCTGCTGATATAACGTATGTATCTATCAACTTACTCTGAAGAAAGTGAACTTACTTTCAAAGAACTCTCGAGAATTTCGCTGCTGAATACCTTGTAGTATGATTCCGGGTTTTCAGTACCGACAGGGTAAAATTCCTGCGATCAACAATCAGGTCAATGTACACCACTCCCGTTAGCCTTCACAAGTTCAAGAACTGTGCTATTTCATAATGGCTGTTGCGTAGAGTTGATTAAAGTGTTCAGCACTCAAGGTGCACTTCTCAATTTCATGTAAACTGTGCATTCCTAGTTTTCCAAAAGTGAGGCTAATAGAATGATCGAGGAGTGAAAATTACTCAACCTAATACTTGTACACTGAGCTACCTTGAATGTGCCGGGAATATTAACGGGCTGAATTAGTTTGGCGATCTGAACTTGTCCATCACGTCCGCTGCTGATGAAGTAAACGGTAGTTCCGGCAGGGACTCTCATCACGTCCCCACCCTCCAAGTGGTAAGACTGTTTCTTATCTTGCCACACCAAACTTATAGTCCCTTCGCCTGTAAGAAATCAACACGATCCATCAATATCATTGCAGACTAGATACTGTGACGGCCCTCTAGATCTCCATGGATCTCAATGAGCAAAGAACACAGCGTCTGAAAGCCACTAAAAACTAAATTGGTGAACATCAAATTACTAGCGACTTAACCCTTCAGGACAATGAGAATGCAATCGGCATCGACGTGGTGAGGCAAGACGAAGGTATTGGGGTTTGCCTCGAAGATCTCTAGTCGATAGTTCTTAAGGCCTCTGAGGAGCCTGGACCTCTTATCGAACCGCTCGAGCACTCTGATTTGACCTTCTTCTGCACGGAACCGGCTGTGGAGCATCCGCGAATGGAAGTAGTACGGATTATCCCCACTCTCTCCTACTTCCTCCTCCTCCTCTTCTTGCTCTCGAGGGTTTGTCGATCTTCGCTTACCTCTTTGCTGCTCCTGGAATTGCCGTTCGCATTCTTGTCGGCACTGCCTGCGCTGCGGTTCTCTGCCCTGCTGTCGCTCGCATCTTTGCTGGCAGTGTTGGAACTGTTGCTGCGGATCTTCGGTCGTAGTAGCTGCAACATAAAAAGTAGCCGAATTTTTAAGTCATGGACATTTTGAATGCTGCGGATGCTCTACCTTTGACTGATGTCATGTGGCTAACTCTCCTGAATCTACAGGTGGCGTCGTGTAGGTCGATATATATTCACTCAAGCAAGGCTGATGCAGCACTTACAAAGTAACAGTGGCATAGCTAGAATTCATCGAATCATGTAGTGAACAATTTGTAATAAGTTTGCATGCTGAATTTAATATAATTTTTTCTGGACTTAATTTGCACAACATATAATACCTAACAAGAGTTTAGCATCTCCTCCTCCAGGTGTCTCCCTCTCCTCTCGCTCTCTGAGAGAGCCTCTGCTGGCCTCCGGCCTGCCTCTCACAGGCGCGCTCGCACCGCTCGTACCTCTCCGACCGAGAGGCATCCCCTGAGGGATTCCGGACTCCATCGTTGACCTCCGCTCCCTCTCCCTGTCCCGCCGCCGCTCCCGCGCCCTCTCCCGCTCCTCGCACTGCTCCCAGCACCGCTCCCGCTCCCGCGGCTTGTACGGCTCGCACAGCCGCCGGCACTGGTCATACTCCCCCCCGGGGCCCCATGCTGGTTCCCGCTCTCCTCCTCCACCCCCTCCACCACGGCGGCGGCCGCGGCCGCGCTGCCAGCGGGGATCGAGCTCTCGGCTTCCAGGCCTCCCCTCCTCTTCTCGCCTCTCTTCGCGTTCCCGGTATCGGAGCTCGCATTCCTTGTGGCACGTGATGTACTCCTGCACGTCCTCGTCGTCGCAGTCGTCCAGGCACCGCAGGACCTCGGTCTCCGGGCCTCGGCGGAGGGCGAGAGAAGTGAGGCAAAGAGAGTGGAAGAGGATGAGCAGAGGGAGAAGGCGCGGCACCTTGAAAACCATCTTGCTCATAGCTTTGCGAAGCGCTTTCGGCGATGCGAATGACGAAAGGAAATTTCGCGTTTTTTGAAGGAGATGCGACGATGGTTGCATGGCGTCGACATTTGGGGGTGCGGATTGCCATGCAACGCGACACGTGTTGCGTTGGCGTGACAAAAGAGTTGAGTTCGATGGCCTTCGTGTGTTCTATTTAGCACACGTCGGGACATGCCCTATTCACGTGGTGTATTAGACGATGATAAGTGCGGACGTCAAAAAAGTTATAGGAGCGAGTAAATGTTAAAACAACAAAATGCAATATGCGCACAGTTTTATCTTTACGTTTAGGTGTAAATACACGAATATAGTTTTTATCTATTATGTATAGGAGCGATAAATTTAATTATAAGTACTGTCGCCTAACATGCGTGTATTCTTTTTAAGGTTGATATAGATATTTGCAATAATCCCATGTTAAAGTTACCTTTAGTAATATAGACATATTCATCTCATATGACAAGATTGCGCATAATAAAATAGGATAGAATTTAGAATATCCTATACATTGATAATTTAAGGTAATTAAATATTACTGTCACTTTAGAAACATTTAGATAAAGTAAACTAATTTGAATTCCAACGGGGCCTAAGAATCCGAAGATCCAAAAGAAACTAATTATTTAGACGACATATACTATATCTCCATATTTAAAAAGGAGATCATTATTAATATTGATAGTTAATGCAAGTTCTACTTCACTTTCTCATACTCAGTAGTATATTATATCTTCTAATAATAAATCAAGAGAAGTAATGTATTCAAAATAAAAAGTTTAATACCTTGGCATGTTGTGTTGACTTTCCTTTCGAAGGATTTAATTTGAAATTGGATAAAATTAATCATGTCTCAACAGATCCTAATAGATAAACCGACTAACAGAGAATTTTAGGTAATCGGTTTACTCATTTAGGTTCGATATTTTTCATGAAAACCTTAGCATTATTCTCAATGCCACATGCAGATTTGAATGACGATCAAGCCTTCCTAACGAAGTTTCCTTTTTGGGCCCATCAGGAAAGTAAACGTCAAAGTTTTCGAATGTGTCGGTCTTAAAATCCTTTCTCCTGCACGTTCTCTTACTTTGATCCACTAATTCTCTATATCTCACTCTTTCACATTCACCCTCGTTGCTCTCAAACCTTAAATACATTCCTCTGTTTTCAACGAACCAAAATATCCTCTGAAACTGTTCATCATTCATTCGTTCGAAGTAAAACTTTGAAAGTTCAATGACATCATTTAGCCGATTCCTCCATTCAAGATGCCCTTGTCCAAACGCTATAGCCTCCACCTCGAGCGTTCGACGAGTGTAGGCGACATTGGATCGTTGTTAAACCCTAAATTGTCCATTGATGACGATAATATTCCGACGATCACGACGAAGAAGTTCCAACAGCAATACGCCGTCATGAAACCCTCTCAAACTCATGACCGACATGAAAAGAGAGATTGTTCTTCAAGAGCCTGAAGACTTTAACAGGAAATACACGTGTTCTAATGCACTAGGGAGTAATCGAAGTTGTTAAGTTGGTTGAAAAGTTTCCATTTTATCTTTTTCTTCCTCAAGTCTTCAATATGCTGCGATGTACTCTGTTTTTCAATATATAGAAAACAGAGGATAGAGAGTAGAGAGTGAGAGAGAGAAACAGAGATGAAGTGAGATTGTATTACAGAAGAGATGAAAAGCTCTCAGTAAATACATATTTTGTTCTTCGATTCAAGTAAATACAGAAGTCCTTTCTCTTCTACATTCTTGTATCTTGTTCTTGATTTCTTCACGACGAACAAGGAGCTGAAAGATTCAAAATTGGCCGAGCGATCGAACGCCACAAGACCCTCTCATGAGCCTAGCAAACCCTCTCAAAATTCTAGCAACCTCTTGAAACAATCCTGTGCCCACGATGGCTGGATTGCCATCCCATGTTTCAGCAGCCAATTATGTGTCTAAGGATGAGGAGCAACACTCAACATGAACACAGGTGATCGAGGGGATATTTTTCTTCAGCTCACCTGAATGGGAGTTGTTAGCAGTGAAGAAGATTGATGAGGATGACGAATTGGGGTTATTTGGGAAGTTTATCGAGAAGTTTTCATTGTGCAAGAAGAAAATCAAGTCAGATAAGGATGTCTACATGTACAAAAATTGCCCATTTTGCTCATCAGATTGCTGTGATGATCAGATTGCTTTGGACAGGTTCAGCAAAAGATTTCGGGCTTGGCAAGGGGGATAAAAAAATGATGAAGGCTTTGAGGAAAGATTTGAATAAGTTGCACATGTATATGTAGAGATGACTTATTAGGGATTTATTTTAGAGATTAATGCTAGATGCGAATTCTTTAGCTTTCGCTATCAGTTTTTTTTTTATGTATATACACAATAGGATTGCTATTGTGTAATGATAAATATTTCCCTTCTAATAAGTCGCTAATCATACCCATCCGTGCAATTTTTCAGTTCCGGCAAATGGTTCCAATTTAAATTTTTCTTTAGATACATACATACATATGTCATGGGCTGATCGATTGAGATCATCACCATACGACGACTCATGTACTTTTGGATCGACTTGGAGGATGCTAAGCCAAGCCTTACTCGATCAATACACACTTGTTGACCCGAGAGAAAAAAGTTCTTAGAGAGAAGCTCTGGAAAGAAAGAACCTTTTATTGTTGAAATGCTTGAATGGATACAAATGAGGGGGAGGACACCCCTTCTTATACTAGAAGCCTTCAGATTACATTCATTGATCAACTTTTCATCCAACGGACAAGATCACACCGCCCCATCTACCAACTACCGACACTAATGGTAGGAGGCTTCTAGAATTTGTCGTAATGATCGTATTGCTCACCCCTTAAACTTTCCGGAAGTCTTCTTGTTAGGAATTCAAGCGAGCACAGGAGGTCATCCTCAGAAGGCATGGCCCTTTAGCTCCAAAACCTCTTGGCTGGGAGACATACATGCATACAAGATAATAAGTATGTTTGTTCTAATTCATTGGTTGCTTTTGGGCGGCCTCAAAGTAATAGAAACACTCCTTCGGCCCACCGAATAGCCCAATCGCTGGAGTTGCATGAAGATTGAAGAACAGATTAGTACCTTTGCAAATTTCTGTGGCTGATTATTTGTGACGTGCGATTGATGCTACGGATGCAAAAAGAGAAAAGGTTCACAGAAAATTTTTGTTTGATTAATCAAATTGCATGATTTAGACGGCAGTTTAGAGAATTGTTTAAAAAAAAGGGAGATGCACTTATTTAAATAACTAATATATGTATACCACATCATTTAACAAATCAAATTGTGTGAACATTCCCTTCTTGGATACCCAATATCTCACGATGCTACTTTTTCCTTTGTCTTTTAACAAAATGCTAATCTAGCGGGCAGGACATGTGCTAATTTTTTTAGTGAGAGTATTAGAGGCCTAATCCTAGTAATAAATTTGCAAGAATTTAATAAATTTTTTTACTTGCTGAATCAAACTTTTTCCCTCTTTTTGCTCAACTTTACCATTAAAAAAGGGCTTGCTTTATGTTATTTCTCCAACTACAAATATGAACACCACACTTATGTGGATGATTGTAGAAACCCAGTTTATCTATGGTATATGCAAAATGAATTTAAGATTGGTCCAACAAAAGTAACTAAACTGTATGTGGAAACACCTACCATTCCAGAGGGAATTTTGGAAAGACCCCAGATCGTGACTCCCCAATTCCAGTCACCGCAAAATAAGCGCCAAGAAAAACACTTCTTTTCTCTCTTCAGTGAAATCGCTAGTCCAAATGGCTTGTCCAAGAAAAAGGATAAATAAAGAGGGAGCTTGAACGGCTTTCAGAAGAAGCTTCAATAATGTGTGTGATCACTCACACTTGAGTCAAATACCAAAGGATCTTACCCTTTCAACCATCTAATATGCTATCTGCAAAGGAAGTTTACAAAAGTTTGTCAAAGGCAGGTCCTCTTTTTTGACCCTTTTTTGAGACATGATTAATTTTATCTAATTTCAAATTAGATCCTTTCAAAGCAAATTCAGCACAATTCATCGAAATAACATGCTTTCAACATTTGCTGCAGAAACACTCCAAAAAAGGGTCAAAAAAGAGGACCAGCCTTTGACAGGCATGTGCATACGCAATGTCTCCATCATCCTTCTCTTAAGGAAATATGAATCTCACCCAAAGCCATGTCTTTTCTGCCGCAGGGGACCAATTGATACTAAAGATAGACATGTCTAGCTGAACAAAATTTTCACTTAATAAGGCCTCAAGCTACTGGACAAACATGGGTTTAACTTGAATTTGGACCAGATCCTGGGCTAAAATAACAGGGAAGGAGGTAAAAATACTTGCAAATCTTATCAGGGTGCGGTGCTCGACAAAAGAGAGTAGGGCTTGATCTTAGGTCAGAATGTCGATCACTTGGAAATTGGAATTTAGAATTGTGTTCTACAGTTTCGACTCTATAACTTGATGATGGAAGTGTAGGATTTCGGTTCATGTGCAATCCCTTAGAGTGAAAACGATGAATAACAGCTCCAACACGTGGAGGACTTGCGGCGAGTCCCCGCTTGAACAATTTTTTTATGTGATTAAGTGAGCTGATAAAAAATTTAAGATGAAAACCCAAGTGGGTTGATCTAAGCTGGAAATTGATATTTCAAGCAGCTTTTGTCATCAAAGCTTTCTCAATTTTCAGCAATTATGCACATAAACTGGAGGACACGGCAAACACACTGAGAAAATTAGGCTCTGTATATGAGAACTAGTCTCAGGGGCTTCTGTTTAAATGTCTATATTGTCAAATCCAAAGCATGATCGAGTGACAAAATGATTATCACTCGACTTACTTTATCATCTGTGCGCTCTCTGACTGTAAGTATGATTAAAGCACTCTGAGAAATTTCATTTTTTTGGGGTCAGAATAAGCAGCATAAGCATCTTTCGGCAACTCATCAATGGATTTATTCTTTGCTTTTGCAGGTCAATCACTTGGTTTTGGATCTTTTGACTTCATTCTTACTCAGAAAGTCAGCAAAAACCAGCTGATGAAAGCGTGTTTCTTGCTGCTTCTGGCTTTTTCTGCACATTTATAAAGGAAGTACTTGTATCAAATTATCAGACCTACCAAGAAAAGGTTCTTTTATTTTAAATTCATTCATTGAGCATGCCTCTTTGCCATGCGCAATGCAAGGATAAGCCTTTTCTTCATCCATTTGAAATATTGCATCTTTACATAAACCTCATTTTCCATGCAGATCAGCTTATTGGATGATTGAGCAAAGCCAAAACGATCCAATCTGAGTCAGAACACTAAGTAGCCGAACTGAATTGCATTTACAAAGAAAAGACACAGAATATGTCACTAGCTAAAGCAAGTGTATAGACCATCTCTCAACCCTATTGTTTTTATTTAATGACCTGGACTTGACTTAGCTAATTGAAACCGAAATCCCACGGATTGTCCACACTCTCTCCTAATTCCTCCGCCTCCTCTTCTTGTTCTTGAGGGTTCGTCGATCTTCGCTCCCCTTCTTGTTGCTCCCAGTACTACCATCTGCATTCTTGTTGGCACTGCCTGTGTTGCAGTTCTCTGCTGTGCTGTTGTTCACATCTTTGCTGGCAATGTCGACTGTTGCTGCAGATCCTCAGTCATAGCTGCCGTGACATAGTAAGCCATCGTTAGTCAAGGCTTGGATTCATGTAATGGAATTTGAAGATCTTAATGAAAGCTAATGGACAATTCATTGCCCGATTGAAAAGTAGGAACATGAAATATCATCATAAACGAATAGAACAAGTCTTCTTGATCAGGTCATCGCGCCTGAAGGTCCGCTTTAAATTTTAGGGCACATGCGGATGGAAGATAAGAATTCATGTCATGTCATGTCATTAACATTTTAGATATTGTGGCGAGAACTGCCTTCAAATGTTTCCAATTGATAAAAAGATATTAAGGCCCAACAAAAATGAAGAATTTCCATGTTGTTATGCTCCTGCGTTATGGGTGGATGGTAGCTACGATTTGTTCCGCCCACACACATCGAGTTTGCAATAATGCTTAAGCCCTTTTATCATCTAATTGGCTTTTGGACTAGAAGAAATTTGAAGATATTGATTATCTTAAACTTTTGGGTTAAAAGGGCTGCCCACTGAATTTCAATATTCGTCCAATTATGAAGTTTATGTACACTCATTAATTCTCAATTATTTTGCTGGAACATAGTAATGAAGCATTTTTCGATGCAAGTTCGGATGCTTCAATTGAGTTCATTCCGAGTGACCACACACAGGGGAAGAGTTGATATCTCATTCTCATCTCCACTATTTATTCCGAGCAGCCAAACAATATATGAGACGTAATACAATACTATCCATTGTAACCAGTAAAATCAAATTAAAACAATAACTTTGAGAAAGCTATAACAAATCTAGAAAATTGATCAAGTCAATGAACAAATATATTATATGAGTCTTCTTAACAAGTGAAGAGGATTGCATTACAAATCAAGTATAGACTTAAAAAATTGCTATAAATTGTAATAGAGTTAGACAAAATGCGAGGTTCGGATTACCGAATCTCATTAAAGCAATTAGTTCTTGCCATCGGTGCTTTATAGATTTAGAAATTATGCCTCCCAAGATATAACATCTTGAACTTGTTTGTATTATCACTATGCAAACGGGATTCAATCAAACTTTTTCTTGAACTGGCACACTTAGAGATCTAACCAAAGAGCAAATTAAAGAGAAGAGGCATGGAAACATTGTGTTTTTCTCCTCGCAAATGAAGAATAGCTGATTTCAATTTATAGAGATTGGAAGGATAGGTCTCATAAAACAAAGAATACTGCTGCAGAAAATGACCTTAAAGAGACAAGTTCTTTAATGTCTATTAAAGATAAAGAAAACTGTTACAGAAAAAAGATTTGAAGAGACGTGGGGAGCTATTAACTCATAATTACAACAAAGAGGACTTTATTAGTTTTACCAAAAGAAAAAAGAGCCATAAACTCCAATTTCTTCTTCGCCCTAACTGTTAAATTATGTCTTAAATTTGAATCCATTTTACGATACCTGATATGCGCAAAACATTTACATGCTGAAATGAGAAAGAACGTGTGCGGAGCATTTGATGAAAAATGGTGCAGGATACGAGCCGAAGGAATCCCGCCCTCGATCTGCTATGCACGTTGGAAATGGAGGCCACAAATGCGTGTGTTGATTTTTGTGGCCCTTCTCAGATGTCAGCATGATTTCTGAAGAGTTGTTCGTCCAATTTCTTTAACCTTATTAAATGCACGCACATGGCCATGTGCATGCATGCACGAAGAAAAGAAATTGGTCAACACTTGTGGCTTCAGAAGACTATCTCGTAGGCGCCGAACTCTCTCCCTCTCATTGTTCAACTTTTGTGGGCTTCTCTTGTTTTTTTTATTAATAAAGAAAGAGGGAAGGCAGAAGTTCTTCGTGTGTCAGTGCATGCTGGTCATCCGCTCACACACTCTCATTAATTGCATGGAGGCAAATGCTTTGAAGATCGGCACCGTTCTGACAATTGTGGAGTACAAGTTTTTCCTCCCCTTCAACCGATAAAAAAGGTGAAGACGTCTGAAGCTCGAGATAGAGCGAAAAGAAAAGAGCTCGGCAGAGAGCTAGAGAAACGAGCTCGAGAGAGAGTGAGAGCTTGAGCTCAGAGAGGGTTTGTGCGGAGTCGAGTCCATTGAGTTGTTTTGTTAAACACCGTGGGTATCGGGTATAAAGTAGGGCTGGATTGTAATCCTGTAATTCTCCGATTTATAGTGGATTGATTTGCTAGCTCTCCCCGTGAACGTAGGTTCCGACATTCGAACCGAATCACGTTAATTTCCGGTGTCATTTTCTTTTATTGTTTCTCGTTTTATTTCGATCGATTTTTATAACTCCCGACATAATTGCAAAATATACGATCCGCTTCCGCTGCGATGCCGATTAACAACACTAACCATGTAAAAATCCAAACTCATCCAATTCGAGGCACTCGAGTCACCAGTTTCGAATTATCGACCTAGACCCAAACCCGGTCGTAGCGAAAGTCAATGATCACAAATGAGCCTTCCTTCACTGTTGGCGTGTCACTAACCGCAGGGTTCTCCCTCAGCATGATCGTCAATGCTGCATCTGGGTTGATTCCCACAAGTTCCGACTAAGATTTCTTCCCTAATACGAAAAATCAATAAGGTTAATACCACAAAAACCTCAAACTAGTACTTCTATAATAAATTTACCATAAACTAATTTTTTTAATCACAAAAAGCCCTTATGGTTGTAACAAATTTACCAAAAATTAATTTTCCGATTATTAGAAACTCTAAACATGTCCCTCTTTTCTTTTCTTTTTTTTTCTTTTTTTTACCTTTGAATTGGATTAATATCTTGAAAAATCACAAACTAGTATATACCTATGACAAACAGAGGATAACATCTCAAAGTAGTACGTCCGTCAACTGTCATGTATCACTTAACTTAGCAATTTGATGGTAAAATTTAACGAAAACTCATGAAAGATAAATTTGTCACCGATATACAAATTTTGGCTTTAGTTTTTGGTGAATTTGTCATAAGTGTACTAATTTAAATTTTTTCATAATATTAATCAAAATCAATACAATTTGAATAGAAATCTTGAGTGAATTATTCTCCTCTCTTTCAATGCTTGTGAACCAAAAATGTCACGCACCAAAATTAAGAGCAATCAAATTAAGTGACCCTAAAATGAGATGACCTCAAGAACTGAGCAGGACCCACCCGTGCAACTTGACATTCTCCTTCTTCTGTGTGCGCGCACGCGCTTATGATGTAGTTTGGATCAATTGGGCAATGTCGAATAATCGAGGTACAAGAGCTGACAGTCGATTATTAGACTTTGCTTGAAGGGCAGTCAATCTTGCAGCAGGATTTTCAGCTACTAGGAAGTTTCTATATCTACCTATTCAATAGTAACCAGAGCCAAAACTCTGACTTGTGTCTACCTTCACCACCGAAGGACTCCTTAATTTTCAGTCTATATTTTTCTTCCCAACTAAGAGGGAATATGGGGGTGACATTGCGAGGTCTTCCACCTCATGGCGGATCTCCTGCATGTTTCTTCCTCCTTTAGCCTTTTAAGGACCTTCAGGTCCAAAATCGGGCCTATTTATAGCAGGAGCAACACAGACAAGTGCTGTGGCCGAAGAGTCTTCTTTGTTCGTTCGATTATGGATATGATTCTTTTGTGCTTTGTCAAAACACAAAAGAACATAGAAATTTGTGATTGCCTTGTCAACTGTCTTTTCCACTACCTGCGTAGCTCGAAAGCAGCAGGCCATGGCGATTCCCTTTCTTTCTCTTTTGGTCGACGAAATGGAAATTGACTAGTTCGGAAGGGAAAAATATCAAGAGGAGATATTATAACTAATCATTATCGGTTAGACTATCTGAATGATTATTGTTAATAGAAGAAAAACTACTTCCTCAATGAATGATATTACACGGAGAAATTAACTAGCAGGAAAAATCCGAAGTTTTCTTCTTCTATTTTTTGGCCTTTTCGGCGTGGCGTCGAGAAGAAATTCCTAGTGCATAATGCGCGAGAACATGCTTGGCCGCAGAGGAAGTTTACGAAAGTTTGTCTAGGTCTTATGTCCGTTTTAACCTTTGCTTTTCCCTTTTTTTTTCTCTCAACTTCAATGAACAAATTAATAAATAAAAAGTCATCACTTGCTGTCTTTCTGTTGATAGCCGCGTTGATTCTTGTAGCGTGGTTCGAAATTTAAAATCGCCATTGTGCCATTTCATTTAATTCGAATCAATCCTTAGACTTTCTATAAAGTCGACTCTTTGTCCATAGATATATGAATTTACTAATTTAGGACGTCATCATTCATAAGTCCCTTATTTTTCTTTTCGATAACTATATTTATAAAAGGAAAAAATTTGTAAAAAAAGTCTTAAATTTATTATACTTATATCAATTTAGTTCTAAGTATTTCAATTATACCAATTGAGTTCTAAACCTCTAGATGATTTGTCAATATAGTCCATTTAATCAATTTTGATTGGAAATCGTTGACATAGATGATGGCCGTTTTATGGTATGCGGTAAGGACGGGAAACGTACAACTATTTTGGGTTTGCGCAAAGCCATGCGATGGGGAACATAAGCGGCTTTAAATATTGTCCTTGTTGTGACAGATCTCCACGACCTACAAATGCCTGCACAAGAGACCAATAATTTGGAGAGGATGGTAAACTCAAAAAAGCACCAAATATAAAATACACATTGCCTTGTTATGAAGCCCTATGATAGCAACCCCTATGAGCTAAGTCGTAATTGAGTTCATTTTCTTGCCTAAAAGATCAACCTATCAAAAACTAAACTATATCAAAGGCATTTGCTAAATTTTTTTAAACTATATATGCTAACTAAAATGAAACTAAATTAATCCTAGCGCTAAAACTAACAATCTAATCAATGTCTATGCCTAAGCTATTTTTTTTTTTTAAAAAATTTTTTTTTTTTAAAAAAGTTTTATTAATTCATTTTTAAAAATTTTTAATTCCTAAAATGGGGACCAGGTTGGGCCCTTGGGCCTGATCTGAATATGGGCTGTTGCGAACTCTCGGGTTTGGGCCATGGACACAAATTGGGCTCTTGTATCAAACCCATCTTCAAAGCAATTCAGGCCGAATTTAAAAGCAATTAAGACCAACGCATCAATAACCCAATGCTTCTATCAAAGCAAATCAACCCCAATCATATTCTAACTAGAATCAATTCGGGATCAATCAAGCCAATTCCCAAAAATTGTCAATCCAATTATAGCTAAATTAAGACCAAACTTCCCAAAAAAATTTATAAGGTGCATTTGGTAACCATTCTGTTCGCGGAAATAATTTCTGTTTAAAAATAGTTTTTTTCCTGATTTTACTCCCTGGACGAGTTTCTGAGCACTCGAAGGCATTTGGTAACTATTCTCTAGAATAGAAATGTGTTTGGTATGACATTCAAAAATTTTTATGACTTAGAATTTCTTTTACTCTTTTAAAATTATTTTATTACATTTTTTTCTTTTTTCTTTTCTATTTTTCCTTTTTTCTTGTCTTCTTTTTCTTCTAGTCGGTCGTCGGTGAGGTTGGGCCTCACTATGGCTAGGTGAGGCTCAACCTTGTCGAGAGTCGGCAAGGGTCAACCTTGCAGTTGCTAGGCAAGGCTCGCCTCGCCAAATCTAGTGAGACTTCTGGCAAGGTTGCTGGCCATCGCCATGGCTACACGACTTGCTTGGGGAAGAAGAAGAGAAAGAGTTAAAGAAGAAAAAGAAAAGAAAAGAAATGGGTTTGGGCTTGATTCTAGAGTTGTTTAGAGGAACAAAAAAGCCACTTTTTTTTTTTTTTTTTTTGTTTTTTCTATTCCAAATCTATTATTGGGAATAAATTGATTCTCAAGAACAAAAACGTTATCAAACGGATTTTTGTTATTTTTTTGTCCCGGGAATAAAATAATACAATTAGGCACTATCCGACACGTTACCAAATAGGCCCCTAGTGTATTTCTCCATTTCCCCTCTGTTTTTTTTTGGCCTTCTTCCTTATTTATTTTTGAGAAATAGTTATCTAAGTGTCATTATTCTATTGTAAGAATAATAGCATGTTTTGCGCCAAAAAATAAATAACAAATAATTATAAATCATCGTGAGGTACACTTCTTCAAAATATGTGGCTTTCAATATGCTATTATTCTAACAGTAGCAAAAAAAAATATTATGCTAGCGAAGTCCCTTATATCACCTTTTTCACTCAAATCTCTCAAAATTGGGTTAATTTCAGAATATTCAAAGCTTTAATCAATGGATACCACTTTCAACCTTCAAGCCTAGCACGACCAAAATATCACCGTGAGTTACGTTAATCCACTACCACCGGAACATTGTCTACTATCGCCCGTACTAGCAAACATCATCACCGTTAATCAACGGCCACCACTAATGCAACATGGACATTGTCCCGACCATTGCCGGACCTCATCATCTACGTTCCTACATGAAACACAGAACCAGACACAAAAAGGGAGAAAAGGAGATGCGGACTCACTGCGACGTTTGAAAAGGAAAAAGAAAATCACATATTGAGGTTAATAAAAGATTATTTCTAAGTGACTCCTATTGCTACACACTCTATTACACACTCGAAGCAAGTCAAGATTGGAGGAAAATATATACGACCTTGGTTCAAACATTTTGTCCGATAGGTGGTGAGCACATGAATTAATGAATTTTAC
Organism: Eucalyptus grandis; assembly: GCF_016545825.1. Lineage (NCBI taxonomy): Eukaryota > Viridiplantae > Streptophyta > Magnoliopsida > Myrtales > Myrtaceae > Eucalyptus > Eucalyptus grandis. The sequence continues at coordinate 47,146,850 of NC_052619.1, read as the reverse complement.
AAATCATTATCTAACCATCACTACCACATTAACGTGCATTAAAAACACAGATGTAGTCTTAAACGGAGATGAACTTCACAAAACCAGTGTAAAACTTCAACAGCATTTGTAGACTTGACTAGCTAGGACAAACTAAGGATGCTCATACCTATAGATGCTATATTCGGTCGTAGTTAGAGGTCAAACTTGTGCAACAAGGTTCTGGTGAGTGTCGCCGGTGACAATGAGTGCCGGTAATGGAACCTTTAGCGAGAACAAATCACTCCGAGTCTTCACAGCCAAAAACGAAGATGAATGAGGAGGGAAAGTGAGGCTCTAAGATTGCAAGAAATGACGGCTGTAGGGAAAATATGGCTTTGAACTGGGTAGAATAATGAAGTTGGATCTTTAGAGTAATCAAGTCGAACTTCAACGCATGATATCACTTTCTTTAAGGATTTTTTTACCACACAAAGTTGCTAATGATTACCAGGTAAATATCCTCCATGATACAATAAAGTCTCAAAATGAAAATATTATATAGCAATTCTAGTATTTCTCCAAAGTCTCTATAGGAAACAATTGAAAAGAGATGGCTGTAGTTTTTTAGAAATAAGACTCGAAAAGATCAAAATGATCACACACTCTCTTCTGGAAAACGTAGGCAACTCTTCGTGAAAAATTGTAAAGTGAAAAAATGTATTCATTCAAAAATTGCCCAAATGGACAAAGGCGTCCATTCGAAAAAAGTTGAAAAAAATGAACAAATGCAACCCTTCGAGAAATATTGCAAACTAAAAGAGTATTTTTTTCAAATGTTATCTTGAAAAGACACAAACAAAAATTCGGAATAATTAATATATATATATATATATATATATTAATAAATAAAATTTCGATTTTTTTTTTTTTATAATTTCAAAAATTCTCAATAAACAAACAACCTTTGAATTGATTAAAGTTAATAAGATAACCGTCCAAAAAATAAAAATAAAAATAACAAAGGGGTTAATACACCTAAAAATCGCGCAATTATTCGCACACTCACACCCAGATATGGTGGGGTCTAACCCACACCCGATCATTTATTTAGGTACACTAAAAAAACCTCACACTTATTAATTGGCCCACTTCCTCCAACTTTTCTTTTGTGAGACAAGGAAACATACACTTAGTTTGTTTTACAAACAAACTTCTAACAACGGCAACAATGGCTAACCAAGTGGAGAGAGCCTTGAGCGTTGACGAACAATGAGCAAAAATGGTTCTGAAAAATCTGTCCGCACCACCCCACTTTGTGGACATGAAAACGCTTTAGAATAAAAGAGACGCCTTTGATCGTTCAAAACACCTATTTTTATTAAAAAAAAACTACCATAAATCAAATGTTTAATTGGATCCGAGATCTCTAATATTAACTCAAATCCTATGGTGCCAAATATGTTGCTTTAAGTGGTCGATCGATTCTTGTAGCTGAAATTTCTTTAATTGGATCCAATATCTCTAAATTTCATGTTCTTAAATCAAAATTTTAAAATAAATTAGAAATTAGCAAAATTCTAATTTTTAGTTAAAGGTTAAATTCTACAATTTGACCAAAAGTTAATTTTGTGCACTATTTCCGAAAGATTATGTCTTTGATAAACAAACAATGGTACAACTTTGGATGGCACAAGGTTATATCGAGTCATTGGAGGAGGGGAGCAACAACCTAGAAGATACCATTGCGTAGGTCCTTCCTTGAACTTGTTAGGATCGATGGTGACACTGGTGAGGTGTACAAGTTCAAAATGCACGATCTCATGCACAATCTTGCCTTGGAAGTCACAAGAGATGAGTGCAAAATGATTGATCTCAATGAAAGCGGCATCATTTGAGGAATTCGTCATGCATCATTTGCTTCACAATCATCTTCACAATAAAAAGTGACCTCACTACTTGAAGCAACCAATTTAAGAACATTTCTTTCAATGAAGGAGTGGAATAAATCAGAACATAACTATTTTCCAAATGAACATCATGAGATTATCTCCAAGTTTAGGCATTGTCTAGCATTGTGTTTGGGCGGTGAAGATTTTTGGATCCCTCATTCCTTGGGAAGTCGATTGAAGCACTTAAGGTTTCTTGATATTTCTAAAAACCCATCTATCCAGAATTTGCCGGATTCAATCACGGATTTCGTGAACCTACGGACTCTTAAGCTCTCTTATTGCTAGAATCTTACAACACTTCCAAGAGATTTGAAGAAATTAGACAACCTAAGACTCCTCTTGATTGATGGGTGTGGATCAGGCCACATGCCATGCGGGTTGAGCCACTTGTCTAAGCTTCAAACTTTGAACCTATACGTCGTCAAAAGATGGACCATAAAATACTCCGATGATGTGGGAGCTTAGATGAACTTGGTGCTTTAAATAGATTAGTCGGATCCATTGTTCTTCAAAACTTGTAGTTCCTTCAATCTAGTACCGAACAAGGGTCACTTGCAGGAAAAGTAACGTCTCTATTGCTTAAAATTATCATGGTCGACGGAGCAACAAGATGGCAAAAGCAATAGTGACGAATTGATCTTATGGGAGAACCTTAGACCGCACCCAAATCTAACCATTTTGACCATAAACTCGGGTATCAATAAGGGTTTACCAAGCTGGCATTCCTCCATGGCGAATCTTATTGAGCTCACAGTTGATTCATGTAGAGAACGGAAGTACATGCCGTCCCTACGTGAATTACCTTCCCAAAAGACATTGACTCTTGTTGACTCTTATGCGTCGGAATTCGTTGAAAAGATAATTGATCCGGAATTCGTTATGAATGAACATCATGAGATTATCTCCAAGTTTAGGCATTGTCGAGCATTATGTTTGGGCGGTGAAGATTTTGGATCCCTCATTCCTTGGGAAGTCGATTGAATAACTTAATGTTTCTTGATATTTCTAGAAACTCATCTATCTAGAATTTGCCGGATTCAATCACGGATTTGGTGAACCTGCGGACTCTTAAGCTCTCTTATTGCCAGAATCTTACAACACTTCCAAGAGATTTGAAGAAATTAGTCAACCTTAGACTCCTCTTGATTGATGGGTGTGGATCACTGAGCCACATGCCATGCGGGTTGAGCCACTTGTCTAAACTTCAAACTTTGAACTTATACGTCCTCTAAAAGATGGACCATAAAATATATGGTGGTGTGGGGAGCTTAGATGAACTAGGTGCCTTAAATAGATTGGTTGAATCTATTGTTCTTCAAAACTTGCAGTTCCTTCAACCGTACCGAACAAGGGTCACTTGCAGGAAAAGTAACGTCTCTGTTGCTTATAATTATCATAGTCGACGGAGCAACAAGATGGCAAAAGTGATAGTGATGAATTGATCTTATGGGAGAACCTTAGACCACACCCAATTCTAACCATTTTGACCATAAACTCGTGTATCAATAGGGGTTCACAAAGCTGGCTTTCCTCCATGGCGAATCTTATTGAGCTCACAATTGATTTGTGTAGAGAATGGAAGTACTTGCCGTCCCTACGTGAATTACTTTGACAACTCTCGTTGAATCGGATGCATCGGAATTTGTTGAAAAGATAATTAATCTAGAATTCGTTCCGAATGAACATCATGAGATTATCTCCAAGTTTAGGCATTATCCAACATTGTGTTTGGGAGGTGAAGATTTTTGGATCTTTCCTTCCTTGGAAGTCGATTGAAGAACTTAATGTTTATTGATATTTCTAGAAACCCATTTATCTAGAATTTGCTGGATTCAATCACGGATTTGGTGAACCTACGGACTCTTAAGCTCTCTTATTGCCAGAATCTTACAACACTTTCAAGAGATTTGAAGAAATTAGTCAACCTTAGACTCCTCTTGATTGATAGTTGTGGATCACTGAGCCACTTGTATAAACTTCAAACTTTGAACCTATACGTCGTCCAAAAGATAAACCATAAAATACCCGATGATGTGGGGAGCTTAGATGAACTAGGTGCCTTAAATAGATTAGTCGGATCCACTGTTCTTCAAAACTTGTAGTTCCTTCAATCGGTACCGAACAAGAGTCACTTGCAGGAAAAGTAACGTCTCTGTTGCTTAGAATTATCATGGTCGACGGAGCAACAAGATGGCAAAAGCAATAGTGACGAATTGATCTTATGGGAGAACCTTAGACCGCACCCAAATCTAACCATTTTGACCATAAACTCAGGTATCAATAAGGGTTTACCAAGCTGGCATTCCTCCATGACGAATCTTATTGAGCTCACAGTTGATTCATGTAGAGAACAGAAGTACATGCTGTCTCTACGTGAATTACCTTCCCAAAAGACATTGACTCTCGTTGACTTGAATGCGTTGGAATTCGTTGAAAAGATAATTGATCTAGAATTCGTTCCGAATGAACATCATGAGATTATCTCCAAGTTTAGGCATTGTCGAGCATTGTGTTTGGGCGGTGAAGATTTTTGGATCCCTCCTTCCTTGGAAAGTCGACTGAAGTACTTAAGGTTTCTTGATATTTCTATAAACCCATCTATCTAGAATTTGCCGGATTCAATCATGGATTTGGTTAACCTGCGGACTCTTAAGCTCTCTTATTGCCAGAATCTTACAATACTTTCAAGAGATTTGAAGAAATTAGTCAACCTTAGACTCCTTTTGATTGATGGGTATGGATCACTGAGCCACATGCCATGCGAGTTGAGCTACTTGTCTAAGCTTCAAACTTTGAACCTATACGTCGTCCAAAAGATGGACCATAAAGTACCCGGTGGTGTGGGGAGCTTAGATGAACTGGGTGCCTTAAATAGAATAGTCGGATCCATTGTTCTTTAAAACTTGCAGTTCTTTCAACCGATATCGAACAAGGGTCACTTGCAGGAAAAGTAACGTCTCTGTTGCTTAAAATTACCATGGTCGACGAAGCAACAAGATGGTAAAAGTGACAGTGACGAATTGATCTTATGGGAGAACCTTAGACCGCACCCAAATCTAATCATTTTGACCATAAACTCATGTATGAATAGGAGTTCACCAAGATGGCTTTCCTCCATGGTGAATCTTATTGAGCTCACAGTTGATTCATGTAGAGAATGGAAGTACTTGCCGTCCCTACGTGAATTACCTTCCCAAAGGACATTGACTCTAGTTGACTTGAATGCGTCAGAATTCGTTGAAAAGATAATTGATCTGGAATTCGTTCCGAATGAATATCATGAGATTATCTCCAAGTTTAGGCATTGTGGAGCATTGTGTTTGGGCAGTGAAGATTTTTGGATCCCTCATTCCTTGGAAAGTCGATTGAAGTACTTAAGGTTTCTTGATAATTCTAGAAACCCATCTATCTAGAATTTGCCGGATTCAATCGCAGATTTTGTGAACCTGCGGACTCTTAAGCTCTCTTATTGCTAGAATCTTACAACACTTCCAAGAGATTTGAAGAAATTAGTCAACCTTAGACTCCTCTTGATTGATGGGTGTAAATCACTGAGCCACATGCCATGCGAGTTGAGCCACTTGTCTAAGCTTCAAACTTTGAACCTATACGTCGTCCAAAAGATAAACCATAAAGTACCCGATGATGTGGGGAGCTTAGATGAACTGGGTGCCTTAAATAGATTAGTCGGATCCACTGTTCTTCAAAACTTGTAGTTCCTTCAATCGATATCAAACAAGGTCACTTGCAGGAAAAGTAACATCTCTATTGCTTAGAATTACCATGGTCGATGGAGCAACAAGATGGCAAAAGCGACAGTGACGAATTGATCTTATGGGAGAACCTTAGACCGCACCCAAATCTAACTTTGACCATAAACTCATGTATGAATAGGAGTTCACAATGTTGGCTTTCCTCCATGGTGAATCTTATTGAGCTCACAGTTGATTCATGTAGAGAATGGAAGTACTTGCCGTCCCTACGTGAATTACCTTCCCAAAGAACATTGACTCTCATTGACTCTTATGCGTCGGAATTCGTTGAAAAGATAATTGATCTGGAATTTGTTACAAATGAATGAGATTATCTCCAAGTTTAGGCATTGTCGAGCATTATATTTGGGCGGTGAAGATTTTTGGATTCCTCCTTCCTTGGGAAGTCGATTGAAGCACTTAATGTTTATTGATATTTCTAGAAGCCCATCTATCCAGAATTTGCCGGATTCAATCACGGATTTGGTGAACCTGCGGACTCTTATGCTCTCTTATTGCAAGAATCTTACAACACTTCCAAGAGATTTGAAGAAATTAGTCAACCTTAGAATCCTCTTGATTGATGGTTGTGGATCACTGAGCCACATGCCATGCGGATTGAGCCACTTGTCTAAGCTTCAAACTTTGAACCTATACGTCGTCCAAAAGATAGACCATAAAGTACTCGATGGTGTGGGGAGCTTAGATGAACTGGGTGCCTTAAATAGATTAGTCGGGTCCATTGTTCTTCAAAACTTGCAATTCTTTCAACCAATATCGAACAAGGGTCACTTGCAGGAAAAGTAACGTCTCTGTTGCTTAGAATTACCATGGTCGACGGAGCAACAAGATGGCAAAAGCGACATTGACGAATTGATCTTATGGGAGAACCTTAGACCGCACTCAAATCTAATCATTTTGACCATAAACTCATGTATGAATAGGAGTTCACAATGTTGGCTTTCCTCCATGGCGAAACTTATTGAGCTCACAGTTCATTCATGTAGAGAATGGAAGTACTTGTTGTCCCTACATGAATTAACTTTCCAAAGGACATTAACTCTCATTGAATCAGATGCGTCGGAATTCGTTGAAAAGATAATTGATCTGGAATTCGTTCCGAATGAACATCATGAGATTATCTCCAAGTTTAGGCATTATGGAGCATTGTGTTTGGGCGGTGAAGGTTTTTGGATCCCTCATTCATTGGGAAGTTGATTGAAGCACTTAAGGTTTCTTGATATTTCTAAAAACCCATCTATCCAAAATTTGCCGGATTCAATCACGGATTTCGTGAACCTGCGGACTCTTAAGCTCTCTTATTGCTAGAATCTTACAACACTTCCAAGAGATTTGAAGAAATTAGACAACCTAAGACTCCTCTTGATTGATGGGTGTGGATCACTGAGCCACATGCCATGCGGGTTGAGCCACTTGTCTAAGCTTTAGACTTTGAACCATAGTCGTCCAAAAGATAGACCATAAAGTACTCGGTGGTGTGGAGAGCTTAAATGAATTTGGTGCTTTAGATAGATTGCTCAGATCTATTGTTCTTCAAAACTTATAGTTCCTTCAACCAGTACCGAACAAGGGTCACTTGTATGAAAAGTAACGTCTATGTTGCTTAGAATTATCATGGTCGACGGAGCAACAAGATGACAAAAGCAATACTTACAAAAAGATTTGAAGAAATTAGTCAACCTTAGACTCCTCTTGATTGATGATTGTGGACCACATGCCATGCGAGTTGAGCCACTTGTCTAAGTTTCAAACTTTGAACCTATACGTCGTCCAAAAGATTGACCATAATAATACTATGAATAACCCAGTATCGAATACTGGTAATAATATCAGCAAAAGAACATTCTCTTGTGCTTCCAGACATGCTAAGCTCCACATATTCTTGTACAGTTAAAAGGGGGATCGATTCCATAAAATATGATATCAGTAAATGGAAATTCACTGAAGTTCCATCATTGTTAGATCATCAATATTGTACCAAGGGTGTTTTTCGAGTATACCGAATCAGTATAGCTATCCTTATTCTGACACAGCAACGCAATTTTAATCGGTATGAATCATGCATGTATTATTCAATATCGAATTTCACCCGGTAGTTTGGGGAGCTTATATGAATTGGGTGCCTTAAATAGATTGGTCGGATCTATTGTTCTTCAAAACTTGCAGTTCCTTCAACCGGAATCGAACAAGGGTCACTTGCAAGAAAAGCAACATCTCTGTTGCTTAAAATTACCATGGTCGACGAGCAAAAGATGGCAAAAGCGACAGTGACGAATTGATCTTATGGGAGAACCTTAGACCGCACCCAAATCTAACTTTGACCATAAACTCATGTATGAATAGGAGTTCACAATGTTGGCTTTCCTCCATGGCGAAACTTATTGAGCTCACAGTTGATTCATGTAGAGAACGGAAGTACTTGCCGTCCCTACGTGAATTAACTTTCCAAAGGACATTGACTCTCATTGAATCGGATGCGTTGAAATTCGTTGAAAAGATAATTGATCTGGAATTCGTTCCGAATGAACATCATGAGATTATCTCCAAGTTTAGGCATTGTGGAGCATTGTGTTTGTGTGGTGAAGATTTTTGGATCCCTCCTTCCTTAGGAAGTCGATTAAAGCACTTAAGGTTTATTAATATTTCTAAAAACCCATTTATCTAGAATTTGCTGGATTCAATCACGGATTTGGTGAACTTGCGGACTCTTAAGCTCTCTTATTGCTAGAATCTTACAACACTTCCAAGAGATTTGAAGAAATTAGTCAACCTTAGACTCCTCTTGATTGATAGTTGTGGATCACTGAGCCACATGCCATGCAAATTGAGCCACTTGTCTAAACTTCAGATTTTGAACCTATACGTCATCCAAAAGATGGACCATAAAGTACCTAGTGTTGTGGGGAGCTTAAATGAACTGGGTGCCTTAAATAGATTGGTCAGATCTATTATTCTTCAAAACTTGCAGTTCCTTCAACCGGTATCGAACAAGGGTCATTTGCAGGAAAAGTAACGTCTCTAATGCTTAGAATTATCATCATCGACGGAGCAACAAGATGGCAAAAGCAACAATGACGAATTGATCTTATGGGAGAACCTTAGACCGCACCCAAATCTAACCATTTTAACCATAAACTCATGTATGAATAGGAGTTCACCAACCTAGCTTTCTTTCATGGAGAATCTTATTGAGCTCACAGTTGATTCATGTAGAGAATGGAAGTACTTGCCGTCCCTATGTGAATTACCTTCCCAAAAGACATTGACTCTCGTTGACTCAAATGCGTTGGAATTCATTGAAAAGATAATTGATATGGAATTCGTTCCGAATGAACATCATGAGATTATCTCCAAGTTTAGGCATATTCAAGCATTGTGTTTGGGCGGTGAAAATTTTTGGATCCCTCCTTCCTTGGGAAGTTGATTGAAGCACTTAAGATTTATTGATATTTCTAGAAACCCATCTATCCAGAATTTGCCGGATTCAATCATGGATTTCGTAAACCTGCGGACTCTTAAGCTCTCTTATTGCCAAAATCTTACAACACTTCCTAGAGATTTGAAAAAATTAGTCAACCTTAGACTCCTCTTGATAGATGGTTGTGGATCATTGAGCCACATGCCATGCAGGTTGAGCCACTTGTCTAAGTTTCAGACTTTGAACCTATACATCGTCCAAAAGATGGACCATAAAGTACCCGGTGAAGTAGGGAGCTTAGATGAATTAGGTGCCTTAAATAGATTGGTCGAATCTATTGTTCTTCAAAACTTGCAGTTCCTTCAACTAGTACTGAACAAGGGTCACTTACGGAAAAGTAACATCTCTGTTGCTTAGAATTATCATAGTCGATGGAGCAACAAGATGGCAAAAGTGACAATGACGAATTGATCTTATGAGAGAACCTTAGACCATATCCAAATCTAACCATTTTGACCATAAACTCGGGTATCAATAATGGTTCACCAAGCTGGCTTTCCTCCATGGCAAATCTTATTGAGCTCACTGTTGATTCATGGAGAGAACGGAAGTACATGCCGTCCCTACGTGAATTACCTTTCCAAAGGACATTGACTCTCGTTGACTCTTATGCGTCGGAATTCGTTGAAAAGATAATTGATCTGGAATTCATTCCGAATGAACATCATGAGATTATCTCCAAGTTTAGGCATTTTCGAGCATTGTGATTGGGCGGTGAAGATTTTTAGATCCCTCCTTCCTTGGGAAGTTGATTGAAGCACTTAAGATTTATTGATATTTCTAGAAACCCATCTATCTAGAATTTGCCGGATTCAATCACGGATTTGGTGAACCTGTGGACTCTTAAGCTCTCTTATTGCTAGAATCTTACAACACTTCTAAGAGATATGAAGAAATTAGTCAACCTTAGACTCCTCTTGATTGATGAGTGTGGATCACCGAGCCACATGTCATGCGGGTTGAGCCACTTGTCTAAGTTTCAGACTTTGAACCTATACGTCGTCCAAAAGATGGACCATAAAGTACTCGGTGGTGTGGGGAGCTTAGATGAACTGGATGAAAGGGCTAGTATGAACACCTAGAGGGGGGTGAATAGGTGTTAGAAGAAATTTTTGTGGAAACATTTATGAATACTTTTTCTTTTGTACTAGATACTTCAAAGTAATGAACGAGAGCTAGTACAACAATTAAATAGATTTACAAATGAATAAAAAAGTTCAGGGAAGAAAATAGAAACACAAAGTTTATAGTGGTTCGGTTTAAATTAAGCCTACATCCACTCTCCCGTGGTGACAGCCTAATTCCATTATGAATCAAAAGAAATTTTACAGTCTCACGTCCTCGACTTTTCAGTATATAAACTCTATTACACTCTTCAAAAGTCTCACAAGTGTTTGCTCTCTCTTTTGAGTACAGGTTAAGCTTGACAAATGAAATAGCAAAGAACTAGAAAGCTTCATCAGACTTTGAAATTTTTCTTTCACGCACACTCTACCGAACAACTTGAGAGTCAGCCTTAAATACTCTTTCATGCCTTCACAACCGTTGGCACTTTCTAAAGGAGTTCTTCTAATCTACCCGTTGGACAGAATCAATCAATGAGATCTCAAGTCATTTTATGAATATGATGAGAGTCCATCAATCATGCTCGCCCTTATAATCAGGATTTTGATTTCCATAAGTAAAACTTTTCAAGCATACTATGCCTTCCAAAATATTTGATTATTCGAATTGATACCATTAAGGATAATAGATCATAAGGTGCTATATCTAATCATAAGACCTTATGAAACCATAAGAATCGAATCCTTGAAGATAATTTTGTATCCGAATAAGTTTTCATTCTTCGGTCTGAAATACTGTCAGTGAGGGCAGACTTTGAGATTAAAGTCTAGCAGTCCTCAGACTTTGATAGTAGAGTCTGGAGTTCTTCAGACTATAAAACTTGAGTTTGCAAATCTTCAGACTATACTTATGGAAATGTTTTGTTAGCTTCAAAACAACTAAGGAGTTTTCTCTAACACAATGTGCCTTAAATAGATTGGTCAGATCCCTTTATTATCGCATATTAAATTCACATATTATAATAGTATATTACCCCAACATGATAACTTATCGTCTTAGGCTCGATGGCTTATCACCCACGATTTGATAACCTATCGTCAAATGTCCGATAACCTATCGCTTTAAAACTCAATAACATATTGGTAAATGTTCGATAAACTATCTAAGCCCAATAATCATTTATCACACAACATCCACTTATCACATCAATAAATCATCATTTAATCTTAATCTCACCCTAAAATACTTCCAAAATGCAATAATAACCCTAATCAAGGGCTACAGAGCCATCACAAACTAATCCAAGCTTTGTAAGATGTCAGGGGTGATGGGACAAGGCTGGACAGCAGCCGAGGGCTGCTGGTCGCGTGCCTACAGGGGTGAGGAAGCTGGACGATGGCTAGATGGCGGTCCACCGGTAGCTTGACATTGACACAGCCTCCAGGCTTCGCGAGGGACCAAATCGAAGAAGAAACAAGCAAGAGAGAGCTGCTCTAGGGGCTGGACAGTAGTCTTTTCGACTCCAAATGCCCTCCTCCCGACCTTATAGTCTCCAACTTGAACGTTCAACAAGTGTCGCCGACATTGAATCTTCATCCAACCACGGATCGTGTACAGATGATGACTATTTCCCGACGATTGAGAAGAAGTTCCATTCGCAATCCCCCCACCATGAAACCCTTTCAATGTACGAACACGGAGTCGAAAGGCTCGAAACTAGCCGAACGTTTAAATGCCACAAGACCCTTTGAAGTCCCTAGCGAACTTGCTCAAAATCCTAGTAAACTCTTGAAACAACCCAAACCCGCCACGGCAGAATTACTATCCCATGTTTTGGAAGCCAATTCTGGGTCGAAGGATGTGGAGCAATACTCGAGACAGCCACAATCGCCAATGATTGAGGGGATATTTTTATCAGGTCACCGAGAGAGAGCAGTCAGAAGCAAAGAAGATTGACGAGAGTAATAAATTGGGGCTATTTGGAGAGTTTATCAAAAAGTGTACACTATGCAAAAAAGACTTCCAACTGGACAATGATGTATACACGTAGGGTGATCAACCATTTTGATCATCCAATTGCCGCAACGATCGGATTGTCACACAAGTTTAGTAGAAAAGATTTCTGACTTGGCATGGAGGATCAAAAGACAACGATGAAGTCCTTGAGGAAAAATTAGAATCAATTGTAGATATATCTAAAGAGGGGACTTGTTAGGGTTTTATTTTAGAGATTGATGCAAGGGAACTCTTTACCATCATTCAAAATACCTATCTATATAACGAATTTTTGCACATGTGTACAATTGTAATAATAAATATTATCCTTCTGACAAGTTGCTAATGATATTCACTAGGCAATTTTTCTGTTCCGCAAGTGCTTCCATATAATATATATATATATAGTTAAACGAAGCAAAATGAAGAGGGACAGAGAAGCGAGGAGCGAATATCGAAGAGGGACCAAGACCTGTTTTCTTAACTTTCATATTTTGATTAAGTAAGTTGTAAGTGGATTTATAACATACCCATTGAAACCCATCGTTTTTAGGCTTTTCTTTTTGGAATTCATTATAACCTATAATCACATTTGAAGTGACCCATCTATAGCACACTTCAACAGATTTGGAGTAAGATCTGGGTTTATGACCCATCTTGATAGTAAAAGTCATTCTCACCGTGTAGAGTTTGTGGTGAAGATTCTTGAGAGATGTTCATGGTGTAAGAAGCTTTGGAGAATGCCTATATATATGAGTGCAAATTCCTTTATCTAAAGTATCTTTTCTCGCCCTTCCTTGGAAGTCGTGCTTACGGATCATCATCGTTTCTACCATGTAATTAGTTTCTATGTTGTTATTCCTCTTTTCAATTCAAGTCTTACTTATAAAAGTTTTTTGGTGAACGTCTACGATGCGTTGGACGTATATATATGTATGTGTATATATTTTTTTTTATATTTTAATAAGCTGGAAGGTTCTACCCTTTTGCATGATGAAGCTGAGAAAAATATAATTGACGATTCTTACTACAGGGGATATTTATGTATTTACTTATTAGTCAAATTATAAGGCTACTTGCATGAATTGTTCTTTATACTGGCTGTACGTGCTCTAATTTCCTTTAATTCAATTATTATTCATGGTATATATTTCTAATTTCAAAATCTTTTATTTTTCTTCGTGATCTCTTTTTCCCGGATAATATCTTTTACGTTTCTTTGAAACCTTCTTAGAGCAAATTATCAGCTGCATTTGCATCGTCTACCAGAGTTTTACTTTTGAAGTAATTAAAGCATTATATTCGACCTCGTTGGATATCCGAAAAGATAATGACAAGCACAGCTCTGGCTCATTAAACCCAGTATTATTTGGTTGAATAATCGATGCACTTACGACTTCCGCATATATTTTGGTTGGATATCGAGAAATGTAAATGGCATTGGAAGAATACAATTTGAAAATCATGTGCATCGACGCAACTGTCACCTACAGTGTTTCTAGTTTTGGTCATTCATACACATCAAAAGGGACATCATACTCTTTTATGCTAACTAGCACCGATACTAATACGCGATATATGACACACACGTAGATACATCGTTTCTCAAAAAATAAAAAATTCCGACACGTTAAAATACATTGTATATTAAATATGTATTTTTATATATACATGAAAAATGATCATTTTTAAGATTATTTTAATTAAATTAATTTAATTCAAATTCAGAAATAGATAAATAATAAATAAAGAGCTTAGAATGAATTTACACTAAAAATTTAATTTATCATTTATTAATATCATTTACTTTTTTCAATTTGACAAATTTAACTTCATTCCATACTTCATAAAAGTTGGAGAAAAAATAAGTAATCCACACTCTAGACTCATGTGTTAGAGCATGTCGGAAGAGAAGAGGGAAAAAAACAAAGTTGAAGGGGGTTAGTTGTTTGTCAAGATGGAAGTCAAAATATTAAGTTTTTCTTATTTTACCCTTTATTATTTTTATTGTTTTTATCCTTTTTACATATTTATATTTTGACCCTCATTTATTGGGATTTTTTACAATTGACATTGTGTGTGTTGGAATTCCGAACTCGCACGTCGGAATACTAGATTCGCCTGTCGGAGAGTGTCGGAAGGGTTGATCAGGTGTCCGATTTTTCAACACCTATTGATAGAGTGTCGAAGAATGTTAAAGAGTATCAAAAAGTGTCAAACACATATTGGAATGTCCGAAGCTCTGATACTTCCAAGCTTTTATGTCATGAATTAGAAACGATGCTTAAGTAGTGTATCATTGCTTGAGTCCGTTATCACCATTTTTGCAGAATTTGCTAGCTTTTGGGATAGCTGCAAAGTTTTGCCTCTATCTTTTTTTACCTTTTCTTGGAGGGTGTCAACTTTCAGCAGGGGGAAAGAACAATGGCGTGCAATTTAACCAAGTGAGTCGAAATTTTTGCTGGTAAATCTTTTCCTTATATCTTAAATTGGTTCTTTTTTTTTTTTCCTTATGATCTAATATTTGTGTTGTTATCTTCAGGAAAGCCCACCCTTCAATATTTTTTCCCCCAATTAGGGATTATATTAGGAGTAAAGAGGTAAGTTACAAGTGAGAATCCCTAATTCTTTAATTTGGATTTTAAAGCTCAACGTTGATATAATATACTTTCTTTCACTTGTTGATTAAAATATTTATTAATAATGAGTTGATTCTGTTCTTTGTTTCACTTGTTGTATTGAAGAATAGATTAGTACCTTGTTTTGGCAGTTGTATGGTGGACTATTTGGGACTCGTGATTGATGCAGGAAAAAGAAAAGATCCACATTATCTTTATGTTTGATAAATCAAAATGCATGATTTTAACGGTAGTCTTAAGAATTCGGTTCAGGGGATAAAAAACAAGGAGATAGACTCGTTTAAATAAGTAATATAATCTATTATATAATAAATCGAATTATGTGAATCTTTTCTTCGTGCAGACCCCTCTCAAATAAGTTTAGTATTTCATGAGAACCATACGTTTCCTCACATCCATAAGTTTGGTCATTCTTTATGGAAATTGAATTTATTGTCCTTGTATGATTGGAGGAATATTTCACATTTAATTCTCATACTATGCTTGATTACAACACTTTAGTTGTTAAACAACCTAGTAGCGACAATTTTGATCTCATCTGTCGGGATGTTGTGGAAGACAAGCTTATGCGCATTACCTGTCTTCATGCTCCTTACTCTTACCATAATCAACAGTTACTTTGGGATAATCTTCGTCTGATTAGTTGCTCCAATACCCTCCCTTGGATATGTGCTGGAGATTTCAATGAGGTCCTGTACCCATGGGAAAAGGTTGGAAGGCGGGCTTCGGAAGGGTATAGAATGCAATCTTTTAGAGATGTAATCAAGGACTGTGATTTTATGGAGGTTGAGAGCAAGGGCTGCACTTTTACATGGTCGAATAATAGAGATGGTCTGGAACAAATAAAAGAACGGTTGGACCATGTTCTATGCACGACGGAGTGGCAGCTTCTCTACCCTGCAGCTCAGGTTTTTGCTTTGCCAGCTATGGGGTCTGATCACAGCCCACTTCTCTTGTCCACATCGTTATCTTATCCCCGAGGTCCACGCCCTTTTGTCTTTGAAGCATTTTGGAATCACGATCCGGAGTGTAGAGCGGTTATTTCTGACACATGGGACTCCATCCAGGTACGCAATTCCCCCCTTTTGCGCAAACTCAGAATTGTTTCTTCAAATCTACGAAAATGGAGTCGGTCAAAATTTGAGAATGGGCACTTGAGGGTGCCGGTTTTACAACAGAAGCTCCAATCTATTATTAACAAGCCCTATCATTCCAAAACTGATACTGATGAAGCAGAACAGCTACGTGGGGAAATTCGGACACTATGGCAGCAGGAAGAACAATTTTGGGCTATGCGTTCTCGTGTTAATTGGTTAAAATGGGGAGATAAAAACAGCAAATTCTTTCATGCCACCACAGTGCAACGGAGACAACGCAATAGGATTGGAATGTTAAGGGATGAGAGCAGTAACTGGGTGAGAGATATTCCGACCTTAAAAGACATGACTTATGATTATTTCTCCAACCTATACACTTCTGTTGGTTACAGGGACTATAGACCAGTCCTAGATCAATGTCACCCATTAGTGTCTGCTGAGATGAATGTGAGTTTAATTGCTGAGCCTACAAGAGAGGAAGTTAGACTGGCAACTTTTCAGTTGGGGGCGCTGAAAGCTCCGGGGCCTGATGGTCTGAATGGACTTTTTTATCAGACACACTGGGATATCGTTCAGCATGATATATTCCGTTTAGTTCAGGAGTTTTTCTCTTCGGGGGTTCTGCCGAAAGATCTTAATAAAACTGTACTAGTGTTGATCCCCAAGATCAATCACCCTGAGAGCCTAGATCAATTTCGTCCAATTAGCCTGTGTAATTATGCATATAAGATAATCTCTAAGGTATTGGCTAATCGTCTCAAGCCATGGCTTGGGGGTCTTATCTCTCTGGAACAGGCAGCCTTCGTGAGCGGGCGTCAAATACAGGATAATGTTTTGATTGTTCAGGAGGTTATTCATCAGTTCAAAACAAGGTTCGAAGCGTCATTTTAATGCACTACTCAAGATGGACATGCAAAAGCTTACGACAAGATTGAATGGGATTTCCTGCGGGATTATCTTCTTAAATTGGGATTTCATCATTCCTGGGTTAGTATGGTCATGCAATGTATCACTACTTCATCTTTCAGTGTACGTTTCAATGGGGTACAACTCCCATATTTCCAACCATCACGAGGCTTACGTCAAGGAGACCCGCTTTCCCCTTACATATTCATTTTAGTGGCGAATGTCCTTTCCTCCCTTATTCATCAGGCTGTTAATACGAGACATCTCAAAGGGATCCAGCTTAACAGGTTCTGTCCTACTCTTTCTCATCTATTTTTCGCTGATGATTCGGTCTTTTTCCTAAAAGGAACACTTATGGAATGTCAGAATTTGGCCAATATCTTGAATCAATATTGTCTAGCTACTGGCCAAGTAATCAACAGGAACAAGTCTGGCATGTTTTTTACTAAATCCTGCCCTTGGAGTCTTAAGCTTCGAAACAATCAAATCTTCCGTCGAATCCGTCCCGATCCAACCCGAGCCGTGATCGATGCCCTTGCCCCGAAGGCCTACTCACCGATGTCTATACCGTCGATCCATCAAATTCCCGTTCACTAAAGCAATGAAATATCTATCTTTCTGACCAAAAAAAAAAAAAAAACCTTCAAATTCCCGTTCAAAATTCACTAGAAAGCGCCAGGTAGCACTAACTATATGACATGTGGGGCCTACAAGTTACACTTTTTGTCTTTGTATGTTTACCAACAATCAATTTTAGTCCCCCTACATTATTTTAGTGACAAAATTAGTCGTTACATTGATGTTTTAGCAAAAACTTAACAATTTTCATCACGTTCCATCCAAAATCTTAGTAAAGTGCAATGTCAAAATCAACTATTAATTGGTGATTCCTATGTTTTCAACTATGCACAATCAAACCGACAACCCATTAAGATTATTTTCACTATATGTGACAGTATCATCCTCTCTTTTTTTTTTAATGAAATTCACAGACACATTTAGGTCACTCTTAAATCTTCTAACCATAACTTTAATTCAAGCTCTAATAGGCAAACTATAACAGAGAGTTTATTAAAATTTGTCCAATAATTGCGATACCAACAAGTTTCCATCTAATAGATTGTAAAGACCTATTTATGTATTGAAATTTTTTTTTATGAAGTCACCTGAGTGAGAACTATCTATGGCAAAAAAGATCCCTGAGGTGACAAATTGGGATTATTTGGGGGGTCTATCAAGAAGCGTAACTTGTGCAAGAAGGAATTCAACCCAGAGAAAGCTGTTTACATGTATAGCGATTGCTCAGTTTGCTCGTCAAATTGTCATGACAATCAAATGGTGTTGGAAGGGTTCAATAGAAACGATTTTGGACTCAGCAAGGATGATGAAAAGACATGAAGTCCTTAAGGAAAGATTTAAACCAGTTGCAATTTATCCTTTGAGAGGGCTTTTGACTTTATTGGATTGATGCAAGAAGTTGAAAATCTTTATAATTAACAATTGACCTAAGTTGCGTTTTTTTTTTTTCCATATGCATATAGTGAAATTAGCTATATGTAATTGTTAATAATTCCCTTGCAATAAGTTGATAATCATATATGTACATGGCACGTTATTTTTGAGTTTCGTCTGGTGGTTAAAATCATGAGTTACTTTGTTAGCTAAATGTTTATGTGGATGTTAAAGTGGATAGTCCATTCTTGGCATCATGGGTCTTGGACCTCCAAGAAAAGAGAAAAAGAAAAGAAGGAAATCGAATCTAATTGGAATTTGAATGAGAGAGAATCTATTATTTGATAAATAGTTTTTCCTCTACACCAATGACGTATGCATTCGAAAAAGTTTGGGAAATTATGGCATATCTCTCTATTAGAAGGAAAATTTTCAAGTCATTTTATCAGTCATTGATCCGACAGTTTCAGCCACTCAATCTCTTAATCTAGCCACAAGATTAATCAAAGATGGATCGGAAAAGCTCGCTTGCGAAAATATTTCAAGAAAAATACAACACTCAAAGTGGGTGGTTAAGTGGTACGGTTTAAGAAACCGTTTTAGTGGGGGAGCCAAAATCCAACGGCTATTGGTGCGCACACACTCAAATTTGTTTCACGATTCCTGCCAGCCTTATTTACACCACCACACTATACAAAAGGGTTCCCAAGTAAAACCCTTGCTCAAACCCTAATTAAATCATCTCCTTGCAAAACCCCCGAGTTCAATTCCTTAGGGCTCTTTCTTCTCCAAGATCCATCTTTGATCTCATCAAAGATCTTTCCTTAGCGTTTCCTTTGGTTTTCCTCCCCATCTTCTTCGTATCCGAAGGACCTCCATCTTCTTTTATCTCCGGACCAGCCTCCTAGACACACAGAGACTAGCAAGCAATCAAGATGTTGTCACCGAGACATCACGTCATCGACGTCGAGCAATCGGAGAGTGTTGGAGAATCTGCACCCGGCCAGCCGCTGAGTCGACATTGGCCGAGAAATTCCTAGATGAGCGCGCCATCGCTGGACGTGAGCAAGATCCTAATCTTAATGTTGAGGAGTTGGTCGTCAAGAGTAACGTGGATCCGACTCGGGATGGAGGCCGGCCTGGCTTGGCCCCCAAATTCTTTATCGGGACACCTGATGATACCCCAAAGGGTGACACGAACATTAGACGAAATTCGACGATTGACGACCCCCATTTTCATCGAGTCGGGTATTCTGGGGAAATTCTTGAGAACTGTTCGTGGTGCAAGCGTAAGCTCCCGGAGAATGCCGATCTCTTCATGTACGGGTGAGTCTTCTTTATCTAGAGATTCTTTGTGGCCCTTGAAAATTCGCGACCATTGCTGATCATTTCTTTCGTTTCTTTTTTGCTTGCGTTTAATTAACTTGCATGTTCTTTTTATTTATTTTTTCTTTTCCCTTTTCTTGCTTAAACCACATGCATGAAAGCCACAAATTTTCGGTGATTGTCAAGTTTAAAAAGAACCCAAACTGAATTTGTGAGAACTAGGTGATGAGAATAAATCTAATATCTTTGTGTTTTTCTGAATCTCTTGGAAATGCTTGCTTGGCGAGCGCAGGTACGACCTTGGCGCATACTGCTCCGTTGACTGTCGAAGCAAGCGGATGGCGGTGGACGGTAGGGATCGTATAGAAGACAAGCAATGTAGCCGATGTCACCTGCTGTAGTATTCCAGTTCATTTAGGGGATGTATGTACATGTACATATCGTGATGCATAGAATGGACGCAATCAAATCTACTTGTAAATAGATAGATGGATCAACTGATCTTTCAAAGTTTTGATCGAGTCCTTTCACTCTTTATAAAGGAACTCATTTTGCTATTAGACATACTAGAATAGGAACCGATTGAGCAAAATCATTGACATGAATGGAGCTATTGCTAATAATGTGTGACTTATCATGTATAAATTTTAAAGAACTCCCGTTAGGGAAAATATTTTTTTATTTGATATTTCGCTACTTTATAAAATAGCTAGTTTTCTCATTAAGATAAGGTCAGTAATTTCATTGTTATATATTTATATAATTTTTGAAATCAAATACCCATTGATTATAACACATTAAAACAGTCAAGTTATGTTAATTTCTCTCTAATTCATCCCTTTGTGCTTAACTTTTGCTTAATAGGAAAAAAGACTTACTTATAGCTCCCAATATAAGTATAAACACCGTCCTCATTGTCATTATATGCAGAAACATAGTTTTCCTATGGGTTCCCCTACATACGTCATAGATACTATTAGTATATTTTTCCCATGAATTATTTTGGCTTTTTTAAGCAAGAATGATGCAAGTATTTTTTTTTTAATGGATTTAAAATGATAAATCGACAAAAAGAAAAATTTAAACGGATTATAAGTTTAGTGTTTCATGGAAACCGCATCTTTTCTCTCACAATACCACCTTTGCTCAATTAATGCTGACGCCGATCCTAGCTAGTTTTCTTTGTCGTCCAACGTAATTTGCAGCAGACTTTCAAATTCTAATCAAAGGTCTCGATGATTATCAGTATCAGAATCCTTATCCAGATGGATCAGCTACTATGATCCGCTAGTTCTCTATATATAACTCTTTCGCATTCACCCTCATTACCCTCAAAACCTAAACACATCCCTTCGCTTCCTACGAACCACAACATCCTTAGAAATTGTTCATCCTTCGAGCTGATTCCGCCATTAAAGATGCCCTTCTCCGGACGCTATAGTCTCCACCTCGATCGTTCAACAAGTGGCGACATTGGATCTTCTTCCTACCAAGGACTCTGCACTGATGATGACTATATCCCGACAATTGAGAAGAAGAAGCTCCAACCTCAATCCGCCATCATGAAACCCTTTCAAAATACGAACACAGAGTCGAAGGGCTCAAAACCAGCCGAGCGATCAAATGCCACAAGACCCTCTGAAGCCCCTGGTGAATCCTCTCAAAATCCTGGTATCCTCCTGAAACAAGCCGCACCCACCCCGGCAGAATTACTATCCCATCTTTCGGAGGCCGATTCTATGTCGAAGGATGTGGAGCAACACTTGAGACAGCCACGACCACCCATGATTGAGGGGATATTTTTTATTAGATCGCCCGAGAGAGAGGCGTCAGAAGCAAAGAAAATTGACGAGAGTAACGAATTAGGGCCATTCGGGGAATTTATCGAGAAGTGTACATGGTGCAAGAAGGAATTTCAGCCGGACAATGATGTCTACATGTGCAGTGATCAACCATTTTGCTCATCGGATTGCCGCAACAAACGGATTGCCTCGATGGGTTCAGCAGAAAAGATTTGGGCTTAGCAAGGAGGATCAGAAGATGATGAAGTCCTTGAGGAAAAATTTGAATCAGCTGCAGACATATCTTTAGAGGGGACTTGGTAGGGATTTATATTTATATTAGAGATTGATGCAAGAAGGGAACTCTTTACTATTATTCAATTTACCTATCCATATAATGCAATTTTTTACATCTGTACAGTACAAACACACTAGGCAATTTTTCTATTCCGCAAGTGCTTCCGATAACGTGTGTGTGTATGGGATTTTAATTTAACTAGGCAAATTGAAGGAGGATAGAGAAGTTCTTGACTTTTATATTTTGATCAAGTATGTTGAAAGTGGATTTACAACATTCCCGCTAAAACCTATCTCTTTTTTAGGCTTTTCTTTTCGGAACTCATTAACTATGATCACATTTGAAGGGACCCATCTACAGCTCACTTCAACAAAAATTGGATTGAAATATGAGTTTATCACCCAATTTTACAGTAAAAATCATTCTCATCATGTAGGGCTTGCCGGGAAGATTCTTGAGAGATGTTCATGGTGCAGGAAGAAGCTTCTGAGAATGCCTATATATATGAGTGCGAGTCCTTTTATCTAAAGTATCTTTTCTCGCCCTTCCTTGTAATCACGGATTATCATCGTTTCTATCGTTTAATTAGTTTCCATGTTGTATATCCCTTTTGCTTGATGAAGCTGAGAAAAATATAATTGACGATTCTTACTGCAGGATATTTATATATTTACTAAGTCAAATCATAAGGCTACTTGTATGAATTGTTCTTTCTACTGGCTGTAAGTGCTCTAATTTCCTTTCATTTGGAATGCGGATATCTAGTGTTCTAAAACTTGGCATGGGGATACTTGAGTGTCAGAAGTTCTAATAGATACACTTAAATGTCAAAATATGAGCAAAATAGATCAATTAAGTACCAACAATGTGAAAATTTGGCCAAAATGCTAACGTGACGTTTTTCCAACGAGACAAGTGCAAAACGATGTTATTTTGTACACTAATGTGGCTAGATAAGCCGAAAACAATCATTTTGCATGTTGACGTAGAAAGAAAAGCCAAAAATGATGTTGTTTTACTTCAGATTTAAATTTTAATATATATTAATTAAATTTAATTTAAAACTAAATTTTAGAAAAAGGGGATGAAATTGTAGAACAGCAAGCGTTAAAGCCCTCGCCGCCTCACCACTGTTGCCAAGAAAGGCCGACGACGGAGGGGGGACGGCCAGGATCGCCAAGCCCTAGCCAAGGGCCGGCTGATTAACCAAGGGCCGGTGACCCTAGCCAACCAACGGTGAGGGCCTACAAGCTATCACCCAGATTTGGAGCGAGGATCGCTAGCCCTTGCTACCCCAGCCAAGGGCTATCGCCTGCTATGGTCACCCCAAATCTAGGTGAGGGCTTGCAAGCCCTCATTGCTAATCGGCCAAGGTCTAGCGACCCCGGCCGACCCTCCTTCCATTGTCACCAAACATTCCCGATGATGGTGGGGAGGTGGCTACGAGGGCTAAGCCCTCACCGTTCTGCAATCTCATCCCTTTTTAAAACTTAATATTAAATTTAATTAAATTAATATTTATATTAAAATTTAAATAAGAGACAAAACAATGTCGTTTTGGTTCTTCTTTGTTAATTCAGGTCTTTAGCAAGCCACATAAGCAAGTTATATTAGTAAAAAAAATGCCACATAGGATTTAACAATGTCAATTGAAATTTTTGTTGGTAAAACTTTTTCTTATATCTTAAATTGGTTCTGTTTTTTTTTTTTTTTTTTTATGATCCATCACCTGTGTTGTTATCTTGAGGAAGCCCACCCTTCAATCTGTTTTTTTTTCCCCAAATAGAGATAATATTAGGAATAAAGACGGAAGTTATAATAAGAATCCCTAATTCATTTAGTTTGGATTTGAAGGCTCAACATTACATGACGACGAAGTGATTCCTATGCACATATAATCCAGAGGCCTTAAATTAATGGGGTTTGAGACTTTAGCAATAGACCTTGTCAAAATCCTTTAAAATAATGTGTTAAACGAATTGTACAACATGGGTATAATATAATTCCTTTCGGAATTTGATTAAAAAGTATTGTTGCACATTCACGTTGGACGAGTATCAAGTGGATAGATTCAGTTACATAATTATCTTTAAGTATACATGTCATCCATCCAATCGTGAATGTGTAAAAATTCTTTTCACCAGAAAATGGACCCGATTAAAATATTTATTAATAATGAGTTGATTATGTTCTTTGTTTCACTTGTTGTATTGATTAGTACCTTGTTTTGGCAGTTCTATGGTGGACTATTTGGGACTCGTGATTGATGCAGGAAAAAGAAAATATCCACGTTATCTTTATGTTTGATAAATCAAAATGCAAGATTTTAACGGTAGTCTCGAGAATTCGGCTCGGGGGAAAAAACAAGGAGATGGGCTCGTTTAATAAGTAATATAATATATTATATAATAAATCGAATTATGTGAATCTTTTCTTCGTGCAGACCCCTCTCTAATAAGTTTAGTATTTCATGAAAACCATACGTTTCCTCACATCCTACAGGAGCTCAATCAGTGATAAACCCTTTGCTCACAAGTTTCCTATTTGATCAAACTTAATTTGCAGCGAACTTTAAAATTCTAATAAAAAGTCCTAACAATTGTCGGTCTCAAATCAATTTCTCCTTTTCGTTCTCCTTCTTTTCTCCGTTAATTCTCTATGTATCTCTCTCTCGCATTCACCCTCCTTGCTCTCAAACCTTAAACACGTCCCTTCGAGTCCTGCGAACCAAAACATCCTCGATACTGTTCATCCTCTAATTTAGTCGTTATACTACTCAATAAAGACAATTTATGTTCTTCCGTCAAATTTCCATTCAAAATCCACTAGAAAGTGCTAGGTCAACACTGGTTATATTGACATGTGGTGCCTACTTGTATAAACATCTTAAACGAGTTGCACTTTTCATCTTAGTGCGTTCGGGAAAAATCAATTTTAGTCCATGCATTGTTTTAGTGACATAATTGTTCGTTAGATTGATTTTTCAGCAAAAACTTAATTACTTCGATCACGTTCCATCCAAAATCTTATTAGTGGGTCATGTCAAAATTAAAAATTAATTGGTGATTCCTATGTTTGCAAGTATGCACAATCAATTTGGCAACCCGTTAAGATTATTTCAGTGTGTGCGACACTATCATCCTCCTTTTTTTTCTATTGATATTCACATAGACATATTTAGGACTAGTAAACGTACGTCACTTTCAAATCTTCTAACCATAACTTTAACCCAACCTCTAATAGGCAAAATATAATGGATTGTTTATTTAAAATTCATTGAATAATAGCGATACCAACAAGTTTCCATCTTATTGATAGTAAGGACCTATTTGCGTATTGAGGGTATTTTTTATGAAGTCAACCAACCAAAAGCTGTCTACGGCAAAGAATATCCATGAGGGTGACAAATTTGGGTTATTTGGGGAGTATCAAGACGTGTAGCTTGCGCAAGAAGGAATTCGAGCCAAATAAGGTTGTTTACATGTATAGTGATTGCCCATTTTGTTCATCAGATTATCACGACAATCAGATCGCATTGGACGGCTCACTAGAAACGATTATGGACTCAGTAAGGATGATGAAAAGATGATGAAGTCCTCAAGGAAATATTTAAATCAGTTGCAAATGTATCCTTAGAGAGGGCTTTTGACTTTATTAGATTGATGCGAGAAGTTGAAAATCTTTATTATTAATGATTGACCTAAGTTGTGTTTTTTTTTTTCTTTTCAGCTATGTGTAATTGTCAATAATTCCCTTGTAATAAGTTGCTAATCATATATCTACATGGCGTGTTATTTATGAGTTTCGTCTAGTGGTGAAAATCATGAATTACTCCGTTAGCTAAATGTATATGCGGTTGCTAAATTGGAGTATCTACATTGACTTTTATTTGGTGTACTAATGGTGGAAATAAATCAGTATACAAACAAGGCTCACATATTCTCCTGTATACAGGTTTTCATTTGCTAAGTTAGTTCAGTCCAATGAGTAGATGAAAATTTCTATTTCATGACTGCATGCGTACAAAATACTTCACACTGACAATGTACTTTTCATAAATTCCTTTTTTCTATAAAATTTATTTTCTGTCTTGGCATCATGGGTCTCGGACCTTCAAAAAAAGAAAAAAAAAAGAAGAAGGAAATCGAATTTAATTGGAATTTGAATGAGATAGAATCTATTATTTGATGAATAACTTTTTCTCCACACCAAAGATGTAGCCAAAATTTTTCAAAAAAAGGAAGGGTATATATGGCTTATCCCTCCAATGGAAGGAAAATTTTACTTCAATTATTTTATCCGCTATCAATTCGAGAGTTTTAACCATTCAACCTCTTAAATTAATCATAGAATTAATCAAAGGTGGGTCGGAAAAGCTCACTTATGGAAAATTAAAAAAAAAGTTGTATACAAAAAAGGTTGCATGCGTGCTATCATCCAAAAATATTTAAAGAAAAATATATCACTCAAGGTGATTAGTTAAGTAGACAGTTAGGAAACCGTTTTGTTTCACGAGTCCTTCAAGTCTTATTTAAACCTTCTATTCGAAAGAGTTCCAAAGTAAAACCCCCACTAAAACCCTGATTAAATCATCTCCTCGCAATCCTACGAATTCATTTCTTGTGCGCTCTCTTCTTCTCCAAGATCCGTCTTCGATCTTATCATAAGATCTTCCCTTAGCGTTCCCCTTTGTGTTTTTTCCCCACCTTCTTCACATTCGAAGGGCCTTCATCTTCTTTCATCTACTGAGCAGCCACCTAATCAACGCAGAGGCTAGCGAGCAACCATAATGTCGCTCCCGAGACATCACGTCATCGACGTCGAGCCTTCTGAGAGCATCCGAGAAGCCGGCACACGGCCTGCCTCCGAGTCGACATTGGCCGAGCATCCCCAAGATCGGCTCACCCTGGCCGGACACGAGCAAGATCAGCAGGGTCAAGACTCGACCGTTGAGAATAACGTCGAGTCAACATTAGCTGAGATTCTCCAAGATTGGCTCACCTTCTCACAGCAAGATCAGCATGGTCAAGACTCGGCCGTTGAGAATAACGTCGAGTTAGACATCCCCAAGAGCAAGAGCAAGATCAGCATGGTCAAGACTCGGCCATTGAGAATAACGTCGAATCAACATTGGCTGAGATTCTCCAAGATTGGCTCACCTTGCTTAGACACGAGCAAGATCAGCATGGTCAAGACTCGGCCGTTGAGAATAACGTCGAGTCAACATTGGCTGAGAATCTTCAACAGTGGCTCACCTTGGTTCGACACGAGCAAGATCAGCATGGTCAAGACTCAGCCATCGAGAACAACGTGGATCCGGCTCGGGATGGAGACCCGCCTACGTCGTCAATGCACGATGCGCGAAAGAGCGACTTGATGAGATCATGTTCAGAAATCAGCGAGAGCCATTCTCATCGTGTAGGGTTTCCGAAGGAGATTCTTGAGAGATGTTCGTGGTGCAAGAAGAAGCTTCATAGGGACACCGATCTGTATATGTACGGGTGCGAGTCTTTTTCTCTGAAAATTCTTCTCTTGCCTTTACTTGTAATTACTGATTAAGATCGTTTCTTTGGTTTGATTAGATTCCTTTTTTTCTCCTCTTTTCTATTCATTTCTTAATTATAATTTTTACTTTTTTGGAGAAAGTCTAAGATGTGTTGAACGTAAATTCTTTATATGCCGGAAGGTTATGCCCTTTCGATGAAGTTGAGAAAAATATTGTTAAAATTTTTTGCTATAGGGGATATGTAGGTATTTACGTAGCCAAATCATAAGGTTGTTTTTACGAAAAACATATTATATTGGCTGCGCATATTCTAATTTCCCTTTGTTATTTTAGGGTTTACGGTATATATTTTCTAAGTTGAAATTCTTTTATTTTTCTATGATATCTTTTTTTCAAATAATAGCTTTTGCATTTCCTTGAGACCTTCTCAACAAGAGCAATTATCAGGAATATTTGCATTATCTATCAGAGTTTTACTTTTAAAGCAATTAGACCTTGCTGGAGAACCAAAAAAAAAAAAAAAAAAAAACCAATTTGTCATTGACATCAAAATCGCTCCAAATCTGAATTTAAATAAGGATTTTTTTTTTCTATAATTAGTTGCTACCAAAGGGTAATTCATAACTTTTAGCGAGTAAAATAATTACAAGCACAGCTTGTGAGTCATTAACCCCAGCATTTCTCATGGATTAAATAGATTATACCTAGCTGCATAAGGGGTGTTCTGAATCTTTGGAAATGCTTAAATCTTTGAATGCAGCTTCAACCTCGGGGTGTACTGTTCGGTCGAATGCCGGAAAAGCCAAATGCTAATGGACGGGTACCACAAAGAAGATCAGGCGCGTCAACGCAACCTTCACCTGTAGATTTGCTCATCCATACGCGTTCGCAAGGGATGGTGTGTCCTTGTATGCCTGTTAAGTAGACAGATCAACTGAGCCTTTATCACCATGTTGTGCAGCCTATGCCAGTTCTTGGGGTAGCTTGAAAAGTATTGCCTCTATTTTTTTTGCCCTCTCTTTGAGGGTCTGAATTTTAAGTAGGGGGAGAGAGCAATGGTGTACATTTTAACAATGTCAATTAAAATTGTTCTGCGATGTACATCTTTTTCTCATATCTTGCGATGCTTCAATTTTTTTTTTCTACGATATGTTATTTGTTTTGTCATGTTGAGGAAAGCCCACGCTTTAAATTTCTTTTCCAATTGGTGACAATATTAGGAATAAAGCCCGGAGTTATTAGTGAAAATCCCTACTTTATTCAATTTGGATCTGAAAACTCAACATGACATGATGGCGAATTGATTCTTATGCGTATATAATATATAAAATCCGGTGGCCTAAATAATGGGTTTGAGAGTTTAACAACACGTAACTTATGTAAAACGAATTATACAAAATGGATGTGATATAACTCTTTTTTTGTATTAGATACATTAGATAGAGTTAGATTGAACGATGTTTCATAAAAAGTCTTTTACACATTCACTGTTGAATACATGATATGTGGATGAATTAGTTGTACATACATGTAAGTTATACATATCATCTGCCTGATGATAAATGTGCAAAAAATCCTTTACACTTATGCACAATCAAATTGGCAACCCGTTAAGATTATTTCACTATATGTGACAATATCATCCTGCTTTTTTTTTTATTGATATTCACATAGACATATTTAGGACTAGTAAACGTACGTCACTTTCAAATCTTCTAACCATAAATTTAACCCAACCTCTAATAGGCAAAATATAATGGATAGTTTATTTAAAATTCAATGAATAATAGCAATACCAACAAGTTTCCATCTTGTTGATTGTAAGGACCCGTTTGCGTATTGAGGGTATTTTTTATGAAGTCACCCAACCAAAACTGTCTACGTCAAAGAAGATCCATGAAGGTGACAAATTTGGGTTATTTGGGGAGTATCAAGACGTGTAACTTGTGCAAGAAGGAATTTGAGCCAAATAAGGTTGTTTATATGTAGAGTGATTGCCCATTTTGTTCATCAGATTATCACGACAATCAGATCGCATTGGATGGGTTCAATAGAAACGATTTTGGACTCAGCAAGGATGATGAAAAGACGATGAAGTCCTCAAGAAAATATTTAAATGAGTTGCAAACGATTTTGGACTCAGCAAAGATGATGAAAAGACGATGAAGTCCTCAAAAAAAAAATGTAAATCAGTTGCAAATGTATCCTTAGAGAGGGCTTTTGACTTTATTGGATTGATGCGAGAAGTTGAAAATCTTTGTTATTAACGATTGACCTAAGTTGTGTTTTTTTTTTCTTTTTTCCAGCTATGTGTAATTGTCAATAATTCCCTTGTAATAAGTTGCCAATCATATAACTACATGGCACGTTATTTTTTAGTTTCGTCTAGTGGTTAAAATCATGAATTACTCCGATAGCTAAAGGTATATGCGGTTGCTAAATTGGAGTATCTGCATTAACTTTTATTTGGTGTACTAATGGTGGAAATACACCACTATACAAATAGGGCTCACATATTATCCTGTATACAGGTTTTCATTTGCTAAATTAGTTCAGTCCAATGGGTAGATGAAAATTTCTATTTCATGACTGCATGCGTACAAAATACTTCACACTGACAGTGTACTTTTCATAAATTCCTTTTTTCTATAAAACTTATTTTCTGAGTGGATAGTCCTTTCTTGGCATCATGGGTATCGGACCTTCGAAAAAAGAAAAGGAAAAGAAGGAAATCGAATTTAATTGGAATTTGAATGAGATAGAATCTATTATTTGATAAATAATTTTTTCTCCGGGCCAAAGATGTAGCCAATTTTTTTCAAAAAAAGGAAGGGTACATATGGCTTATCCCTCCATTGGAAGGAAAATTTTACTTCAGTTATTTTATCCACTACAATTCTAGAGTTTTAACCATTCAACCTCTTAAACTAATCATAAAATTAATCAAAGGTGGGTCGGAAAAGCTCACTTATGAAAAAAATTTAAAAAAAAAAAAAGAAAGGTGTATACAAAAAAGGTTACATGCGTGCTATCATCCAAAAATATTTCAAGAAAAATACATCACTCAAAGTGATTAGTTAAGTAGACGGTTAGGAAACCTTTCTGTTTCACAAGTCCTTCAAGCCTTATTTAAACCTTCTATACAAAAGAATTCCAAAGTAAAACCCCCACTAAAACCCTGATTAAATCATCTCCTCGCAATCCTACGAATTCATTTCTTGTGCGCTCTCTTCTTCTCCAAGATCCGTCTTCGATCTTATCATAAGATCTTCCCTTAGCGTTCCCTTTGTGTTCTTCCCCCACCTTCTTCATATTCGAAGGGCCTTCATCTTCTTTCATCTACTGAGCAGCCATCTAATCAACGCAGAGGCTAGCGAGCAACCATAATGCCGTCCCCGAGACATCACGTCATCGACGTCGAGCCTTCTGAGAGCATCCGAGAAGCCGGCACACGGCCTGCCGCCGAGTTGATATTGGCTGAGCATCCCCAAGATCGGCTCACCCTGGCCGGACACGAGCGAGATCAGCATGGTCAAGACTCGGCCGTCGAGAATAACGTCGAGTCAACATTGGCTGAGAATCTCCAAGATTGGCTCACCTCTGCCGGACACGAGCAAGATCGGCATGGTCAAGACTCAGCCATCGAGAACAACGTGGATCCGGCTCGGGATGGAGACCCGCCTACGTCGTCAATACCGTTGATCGGGTTGCACGATGCGCGAAAGAGCGACTTGATCAGATCATGTTCAGAAATCAGCGAGAGCCATTCTCATCGTGTAGGGTTTCCGAAGGAGATTCTTGAGAGATGTTCGTGGTGCAAGAAGAAGCTTCCAAGGGACACCGATCTGTATATGTACGGGTGCGTCTCTTGCCTTTACTTGTAATTACAGATTATGATCGTTTCTTTGGTTTGATTAGATTCCTTTTTTTCCTCTTTTCTATTCATTCTTTAATTTTTTTTTTTTTTTTTTTTAGAAAGTCTAAGATGTGTTGAGCGTAAATTCTTTATATGCCGGAAGGTTATGCCCTTTCGAATGAAGAAGCTGAGAAAAATATAGTTAAAATTTTTTGCAATGGGGGATATGTATGTATTTACGTAGCCAAATCGTAAGGTTGTTTCTATGAAAAAGATATTATATTGGCTGCGCATATTCTAATTTCCCTTTGTTATTTTAGGGTTTACGGTATATATTTTCTAAGTTGAAATTCTTTTATTTTTCTGTGATATCTTTTTTTCAAATAATAACTTTTGCATTTCCTTGAGACCTTCTCAACAAGAGCAATTATCAGGAATATTTGCATTATCTATCAGAGTTTTACATTTAAAGCAATTAGAGCACTATATTCGACCTTGCTGGATAACCAAAAAAAGAAAAAACCAATTTGTCATTAACATCAAAATCGCTCCAAATCTGAATTTAAATAAGGCTTTTTTTTTCTATAATTAGTTGCTACCAAAGGGTAATTCATAACTTTTAGCGAGTAAGATAATTAAAAGCACAGATTCTGAGTCATTAACCCCAGCATTTCTCATGGATTGAACAGATTATACCTAGCTGTATAAGGGGTGTTCTGAATCTTTGGAAATGCTTGAATCTTTGAATGCAGCTTCAACCTCGGGGTGTACTGTTCGGTCGAATGCCGGAAAAAGCAAATGGCATTGGACGGATTCCACATTGAAGATCATGCCCGTCAACGCAACCTTCACCTGTAGTAATTCCAGATTTGCTCATCCTTACGCATCGCAAGGGACGGTGTGTCCTTGTATGCCCGTTAAGTAGACAGATCAACTGAGCCTTAGTACCTGATTCCGTCCTTTATCACCATGTTGTGCAGCCTATGCCAGTTCTTGGGGTAGCTTGAAAAGTATTGCCTCTATTTTTTTTTTTTTTTTTTTTTTTTTGGCCCTCTCTCTGAGGATCTGAATTTTAAGTAGGGGGAGAGAGCAACGGTGTACATTTTAACAATGTCAATTAAAATTGTTCTGCCATGTACATCTTTTTTCTCATATCTTGCGATGCTTCAATTCCTTTTTCTTTTTTTTTTATGATATGTTATTTGGGTTGTTTTGTTG
Organism: Eucalyptus grandis; assembly: GCF_016545825.1. NCBI lineage: Eukaryota > Viridiplantae > Streptophyta > Magnoliopsida > Myrtales > Myrtaceae > Eucalyptus > Eucalyptus grandis. Next base: position 47,114,550 of record NC_052619.1, on the reverse strand, counting down.
AGGAAAGCCCACGCTTTAAATTTCTTTTCCAATTGGTGACAATGTTAGGAATAAAGCCCAGAGTTATTAGTGAGAAATCCCTACTTTATTCAATTTGGATCTGAAAACTCAGCACGACATGATGGCGAATTGATTCTTATGCGTATATAATATATATATATATATATGTATGTATATATAATCCGGTGGCCTAAATAATGGGTTTGAGGGTTTAACAATCCGTAATTTATGTAAAACGAATTATACAAAATGGATATGATATAACTCTTTATTTTCATATTAGATACATTAGATAGAGCTAGATCGAACGATGTTTCATAAAAATACTTTTACATATTCACTGTCGAATACATGACATGTGGATAAATTTAGTTGTACATACATGTAAGTTATACATATCATCCGCCTGACAATAAATGTGCAAAAAATTCTTTACACAAATTGTGGACCTAAAAATCCTCATTAATAATAAGGTGATTCTTTCTCTATTTCACCTCTATATATAATGCCAAGTGTAAGATCTAAACATAAATCACCTCCATACTTATATTCACATATGGGTCATTTCAAATTTTACATAGATTAGCAACATTAGCAACTTCTTAATTCATATCAACTCAAAACATATCAACTATTAGATCGTAGAGCCCATATGATCAACGGTTAAGATTAACTAGTAGGCTTGTACGGACAGAGCTCATGTTATAACAAAGGCCATTAAATTATTTTTTCTTTTTTTACTTTTTGCCACATTGGATTGGGAAAGAGCTTGTTAAGTGATGATTAATTTAAAGACTCACAATCACCACTTAAGTTCTTCTTCAGTCCTTTTTTTCATTGGTTGCTGTTGGGGCGGGCTCAAAGTTGCAGAAGCACCCCTTTGGCCCATAGCCCAACTACTGGAGTTGCATGAAGATTTTTTTTTTTTTTTGGACTAAGAGTTGCATAAAGATTGAAGAATGGATTATACTGCCTTCTCTTGCAATTCCATGGCTGATTACTAGTGACTTGTGATTGATGCTACGGATGCCAAAATCTAGAGTATTGGGTTCTAAAAAAAAAACCGAAGAGATGGACTCGTTTAAATAACTAATATAAGTATGTCATTTTTTTTAGTAAATCAAGTTACGTTAACACTTCCTTCATAGTTTAAGTACATGCTAAGCTATCGTTCAAGATCAGAAGCTTAATGTTAGCATATGCAGAAATAAGCTGATATAAATTAGCGAGAGTATTAGAGGTTAATCTTCATAATGTATTTATGATATCCTCGTAAAGTTTAGTTATGCACTCGATCTTTTTCCCTCTGTTTGCTCAACTTTTCCGTCAAAAAGGACTTGCTTGAGTTGTTTCTCCAGCTACAAACATGAACACCCTGCTCATTCTGATAATTACACAACCCTCCTTTTCTATGATATCCGCAACATGAAATTATGATTTGTCCAGCAAAAGCAGCCAAAGTGTATGTGGAAGTACATACCAATTCAAAGGGAATTTTTAAAAAGCACCCCAGATTGTCACTCCCAAATTTTAACCGACAGATCAGCACACTGGTCCAGCTCTTTTCAAGGATTTCATAGTCACAGCAAAAGAAGAGCCAAGAAAACACGTTGTTTTTTATCTCCCCAGTGAAAAAGGAAAGTTACTTGTCCTAGAAAAAGGATTAAAAGAAAGAGGAGAGCTTGAACAGCTCTCAGAAAAGCTTCACTGACATGTGTGAATGTGAGTCAAATACCCAAAAAAATTTACCCTTCTTTCCCTTGTTCAGCGAAAGGGGAAAAGCTCACATCATTTCGTTATCCATCTCTGAATTTTCCTTTTTTTCATTTTTATCTAAGCCATTAATATTGTCTGATTTTAACCTCTTTAACTTGCGCAGATGCAGACAACAAAATTTTAGCTACCACGGCACACTAACTTCTGTGAGATTTTAATGAATCACTGATGTGATGAATGAAATTAATCGCCAGATATAAATCATATCAGACAATGCCCTGTTTGCGATATTGATACAGTTCATGAGTTATATAATCTGGTGCTATTAGGAAGACATGCTTCGCTCAGGGTATAACACAAAAGAGTCACTCGCCATGAAGACATATAAGTCTTGTTTTTTATTTTTTTCCTATCTTTTTTTTCCAATAACAAGAGAAGAAACCCAGATAAGTTGTCTGATCAGATAGCTGAGTTATGCCCCAAACCGATCTCGTAGGCTCATGGTGCTTGCTTAGTGGAGTTCAGTAAGTTTTTTTTTTTTTAATACAGGAAATGAGTGAATTATGTGCAGCAGAGTCCAGGACATGTGCAAATATTGGACTGAAAAATCTAGGACTAAAGTGACTGCTATATGCTTTCAATATTCGCTGCAGAAACACTCCAAAAAAGAGTCAAAAAAGAGGACCAGCCTTTGACAGGCATGTACCTGATGCAATGTCTCCATCATCCTCTTGTTAAGGAAAAGTGAATCTCACCCAAAGCCATGTTTTTGCTGCCACAGGGGACCAATTGATCCTGAAAATATGATGTTCCTTACTTGTCTGCTGAATTAAGTATTACTTGGTAAGGCCTAAAGCTATTGAACAAACATGGGTTTTCACTTGGATTTGGACCAGAGCAGTGAGAATTTGTCTTGACCTGAAAAAACAGGTAAGGAGGCGAAAATACTCACAAATTTTATCACAGAACATGGCAAAATAGAGTAGAGCTCAATCTTGAGTCAGAACGTCGATCACTTAGAAATTGGATTTTGGAATGGGCTTCTATAGTTTCCACTCCGTGACTTAATGGTAGTCCAGAAATTTTTGTTGATGTTCAATTCTTGGAGCGAAAACAATGAAAAACAGGTCCAGAATGCAGAGGACTGATGTGGCAAAGCCTCAGCTCGAGCAATTTTATCTGAGATCAAGTGAGCTGATTAAAAATTTGAGATAAAAACCCAAGTCGGTTGATCTATGCAGGCAATTGACATTGCAAGCAGCTTTTGTCATCCAGGCTTTCTCAATGCTCAGCAATTATGCACACATACTGGAGGACACAACAAACGCACTGAGCAAAATTTGGCGCTGTTTATCAGAACTAGTCTCCACGATCTCTGCCAGAATGTCTATATTGTCAGATCCAAAGCATGATCAAGTGACAAAATAATTGCCACACAACCTTCTTCATCATCCCTGTGCTCTGTAACTGTAAGTATGATTAAAGCACTCAGAAAAAATAATTTTGGGGGTTCAGAATAAGCAGCAGAAGCATCTTTCAGCAACTCATAAATAAACTTTATTCTTTGCTTGTGCATGTCAACCACTTGGTTTTCTTTTTCCTTTTTTGACAAAAAAAAAATGAATGGGTTTTGGGCCTTTTGACTTCATTCTTACTCAGAAAGTCGTCATGAAGCAGCAGATAAAAAGAGTGTTTCTTGCTGGTCCTGGCCCTTTCTGCACATTAAAAGAAGTACTCGCATGAGAATTCAGGACCTAGCAAAATAAGGTTCCTTCATTTTAAATTCATTTATAGAGCATGCCTATTTGCCATGCGCAAGGCAAGGATAAGCCTTTCCTTTTTTCAATTTGAAACATTGCATCTTTACATAACCTCATTTTCCGTTCACATCAGCTTGTTGACATGACTGAGCAAAGCCAAAGTGATCCGATCCAAGTTGGAACACAATCGAGCTGAACTGAATTGCCTTTTCAAAAAATAAGACAACAAATAGAATGTCGTCAAATGTGGTGAGTGTTCTGTCATAGATCATCTCTCAACCCTTTTCTTTACATGACATGGAACTTTACTTAGGTAATTCAAACCGAAATCCCATAGACTTGGTCAAGTGGCGGAAGATCACAGGTTAAATTCTCATTGGTGCAACTACTTGAACTCAAGCTACAAAAAAAGTAACTCTGGACGAACGCCCTAGCCACAGCGTGGATGATATATTTTTGACAAGACGAAGAGACAAACTTAGTCTGAAATGTAAAGGCTAACCCAAGATACCATCTGACAATTGTACCAGGAAAATGACTCTGCCTTGTGACGTACACCTCACTCATCTAACGGGTCCGGTAAGGTGCAAGCCGAAACTCGGTGGTGGCCCAGCTACGAAATTGTTTGCCCTTAGTAATTGGTGTTATTGATCCTTTGTTAACGTGTCTAGTTCACACAGATGGGGATTCCTTCCTGTTCTTTCCCACGCTTGCATATACCACTCAGTGAATTACTACAGGAAGATCAGTACAATACTATTCGCTTAATGCTCTGGCTCAGCATATTACTGTGTGGCAGAGCAGGCATGCCCTGAGTTCTCCTCACGACAGGAGCATCTCCTTGTAAATTCAGGCGTGCCAAATCCAAGTTTCATTCCTCTGTCCTCGTTCCTTTTAAAGTACTGGCCAATGCTATTTAAGCAAAACTTGCACTTCTTTTAAGACATCCTCAAACGGGTACAAAGCCACACACACATAACCCTCCAAATAAAGTAATTATAGAACCCGCCATTGGGGAGTTCATCAATCATGAAATCCATTATATCTGCCAAAGCTGCGAGGATTGTCCTCTTGCTGCTTTTTGGAGTTTGTTATTTCACACTCACAGAGGATAACCTAAAACTAAAGGAGCATTTAAATAAAAACAAAATAGATTAAAAAAATAAAATAAAATATGACTGTGAGAAGAGAGATGATCAAGAAAACTGCCTTTTCAGTATAATCATCAGCAACAAGACAAGCATAAGAACAAGAGCGTTTCAGCTTTTTCTTTCCATTTTCCTTCTTTTCTCTATGATCCTCCATCACTTTTAATAATGAAGAACCTTACAAAAATCATCAAATGCTTCACTTCTATATGCATTTAAAACAAAAAGGGGGAGTACCCAAATGATTGTGTTTTCCCGTTCTTCCTTCTCTTTAAATTCACAAAAGGGTTAAAAAAATAATCTCCTGAAGAAATTAGAATAAAGAATCAAATAATCTTTGGTCTGGAACTTGCAACTCTGGCCTGGTGAAGTCCTATCCTGCATGAAGATAATAGAAATCACAGTTACCTCTTAAGTGGCAAAGTTCAAGAAATGTAGTTCTAAGCACAGAAATATACCGAAAGATGATTATTACCTAGTCATTGTGGAGTTCAAAAACTGCTGTCACTGAAGATTATGCGACCGGTCATATGGCTTTTTAATTGCATCTTTTGTTTTGATATGTACTGAAGCTGTAAGCTCCGCAGCTAAGACTATGTAGTTTTTTTTATCGTCGTGAGTAGGTTAGCAAAGTTAGCAGTATTTAGGCCTGGTCAGCAAAAGGAAAAAAGGAATTAATCAAGGTGAGGAAAAAGATAAAGTTCTACAGCAAAACCAATAAAGGTAAAACAAGTGAGAGCTGAACCTTTTTCGGTTAGTGGGTGAGGCAAGGTCCCCATCATCCTTCCAAGGAGACTCTTTCAAGTGATTTCCGCCTGCAAATGGGGACCAGAAGTCCTAAAGATGAATAAGAACATGCAAGAAAACTCAAGAATTTTGCTTGGAAGAGTGTCCAAACACAAAAGACTAGAATATTGGCCAACTAGTCGTACCTCTTTTGAAGAAGTGATTTCAGGTGACTTCACCATAGACGCTCCAAATGCTCAAATCTCCAAAAGATGAGCAAAATTCAGATCCTCTTTAGAAAAAATGTATCCTTCATGTTTCTGAAACAGCTGCCCGACCGTTGTAACTTTAGGCCCCCCAACAAGACAAGGAATATGATAAAGCTCCAGTATTGTGCCTGGGTTACATAATGCAAGTGATACTTCAGAATCGAAATGTCTAAAGAGGAATGGAGTTCCCGGGTAAGCTCCTATCTCTAGTATAAACCAGTAGAAAAAGACAAGTAATCTTAATGACTTATAAGATTTGCTCCTTTTAGAGAGGTCATTATGTCCAGGGTGACGGTTAATGCCTGGCAAAGCATTCGTGACCTCCAGAGGGAGGGAAGATAGAGAGACAGAGACAGAGACAGAGGCAGAGTACCTGGTATTAGTCGCTGTTCCATCGTCATTCAGAAAAAGTTTAATTCAGTGTATCCATGCGAATATGGAAGTAGTTCCTCGACCTGAACTCTCGAACTAGTATAGCTTGTGCTTTTCCTTAACCGTGTATGGCTCGATTCTACCTCAGCATAGAAAATGCCATAAACCGGTCTGTGGTCCGAGAACCTTGACTCACCACGGACATAGGATTGCTGATGAAGGCCTTCCCCATACCATAAAATCCGATCGCACCTTGAGAAACAAAGATGACTCAGATCAGCAAGCAAAATCACCCAGAAAGGAAACCTTTGATATTTCCATACTTATTAGACCAACTAAATAGGTTCATGCAATCTGCATAAACCCTGCTTACCATGCAGGTGTACGACGCTTTTCCCGTGGATGCATATCATCCCCTGCGTATCTGTCTGAATTGGTGGAGTACTTGTATGTTGGTGGAAAATAAATTTTCCCTTCATTCCACCCCACAAAGACCCGGCCTCGCCTCTGTTCAATCCGTAACTGCAACAATAAAATAGAGATGGTTTAGATCAATAATCTACTTTAAATGAATGAAGAGTTATCATAACATAGGAGGAGGAGATAGAAATAGACAGAAGATCTTGGGAAGAGTATATGCTAACATGCCTGATCATTCTCCAAAAGCGCCCTCCAATTCTGCATCTCCACAAGTGCCTTGGCAGATCGATAAGAGATGGCAATACGATAGTTCAAATCCCCAAGCCAAATAACCCGGCTGAAACAAAACGTAGTCAGATGATGAAGCCACACAAGGCAAAGAACACACTTGCAACAGCTGGTGAGTATAAATACAAGTCCATTTAACTTAAGCACGAATAGTCCATTGTTTCAACACAGCAGTGAAAACTTCACAAACTCTCATTTTCTCTTCTTCTTTTTTTTTAAATGTTTTCTGTTTTTGTTTTAGTTACAGAAGTAACTTAAGCTCAATTTGGAGCGAGCCTTACTCATGCTCAAGAATGGTTTCTGGGGACTTGTCAGCCCCGGCACTGTTAACTTTGGGAAACCTTGTCTTCTTAAGAATTTCCATAACATCAGCGTTCCTTCTCAGCTCATCACCCCCTTTCTGGCCCGACGTTAGATGACTACATATGAAACAAAAGCTTGTTTGGTGCAACAGCATGCTTATGGAAATAGATCCCTGCAAAGCCACAGCCAATGCTTCACGTTATGATCGTGTGTGATTCCAATAACGCAAACCTGAGTCTAAGAGCACGTAAAGGTAAAGCAAGTGCCGTATTTCTCAACAATACCTTATTTCCCAGGTAGCCCATCAATCCTCTACCAACGCAAGAGACCTTCATGTTCTGAACGTGGTCCCTCAGTTCACTCTTCACCCACACCGTCAAGAAGATGCCGACCATTTGCTTGCTCGCAACTAAGCCATATCTTGAACTCCCTCTTGTCCTATAACCATTTTCAGTTGATGGAAACCCCCCGTAAGACATCGGTGAATGCAACACCGTGCTTGGCGAATCTTCGGGTCCGAGCCCATTGTCATCGTCCGACGAACCCCATCTTGAGAAATCACTAGGCCGGGAAACTAGAGTAATCACTCCGCCGAGAATAATCACTCCGTCGGGAATCACTCCGTCGGGAATCGCTCCGTCGGGAATCGCTCCGTCGGGAATCACTCCGTCGGGAATCGCTCCGTCGGGAATAATCGCTCCGGTGGGAATAATCACTTGGCCGGGAATAATCGCTTGGCCTCTGGCCCCATCTAAAACTGGGGTCAAAATCACTCGCCCTATGACCCCAATATCACCCTGTCACAAACACTATACCGCCGATCAAGCCGCGGCTGGCCAATCGAAGGGTCGTTATCTCTCCAACTGGGGGTTGTTTGGAATGATCGGCGAGGGAAGAGAGTCGAGGCCCTGCGCCTCACCGATGCCTCGAAGTCTGCGTTAATTTCTGCGACTGGTTGAGGGATTGGAGACGGGGTGTAGCAAAAATTGCCTCCACTGGTTCCTGGTAGATTGTTTAGAGATTTACGGATAAGAGCCAGCCACTTCTTGGCCGGACCGCTGTCTTCTGCTCCCAGAATGTTACCAGCATTCAAAGGAACTATTTCTTGGAATCTGAATATAATTCTCTTATTAATGATCAAGGATAATAGAGTTATCAAAGCATTCTTCTCTGTGATGAATTACAAGATCATACCCGAGTACATAAATGTCAGCTGGAGGAGATGCATGAAGCCATTCATCTAGGTTTAGATTCTGAGGTGGTGATCTTCCTGCTACGTTCCATGTGGCCACAAAAATGCTGCTCCAGAAATCACAATGACAATTCAAGAAGCTTAGTGGAGATAAAAGCACAGAGTGCGGTAATAATTCAAATTACTCTGGGGGCACAAGTACCTGTAGTTGTGCACATCTATAACTCGTGGATTATCGAGATTCATTCTCCTTCTCCGATGCTGCTCCGTGTTCTTGCTGGACTTCTCTGCATCAGATAATGGACAAAGAGTTTCAGGAATTATCCACGTTTCGACTGAGCAACACATGAGCTCGTTTGACAGGTTCTCCGGCCAAAAAAGAAATGCTGTAGTTTGTGAGTGCAATCCAAAAGATACAATTTCAGCACTACTTGACCTGTTCTGCTTTTCTTAATTGTGCCCGGTTCTCTCCCCGATATGCTGGTCCGGAACTCAACATCACCTCCTGAAAAAAAAAAACCCGGGTGAATGCGCCGCCCGCATTTAACAAAAAGGGGAAGGTGGTTGGAAAATAACACAATTTGAACAAGAATTGAGCTTCTATGAGCACATGTAAAAGAAATTTGATCGGTTTATGCAAGCGAAAAAAAAAACAATTTTTGGGTTTAGGCAAGCAAAAAACAACTCCAAAGTTTCCCATGTTCTGGTGGTTGGGAACTTTAGAGTCGTATATCCTGAAGCAATTGAACATCTTTTCTGGGCTGACCCTAAATTCCAAAAACATGCTCAACAGTAAACAAACTAATAACAAGATCTTTTTATTGCTAAGAGCAAGACTTATGCTTCAGAATCGACAGAACCATTTCATGGGGAGAAAAAATGTTAGATACCCAAAGAAAATCCATGAAAGGAATCGAGAGACCCACCTGCAGAAACCATTTCATCTGCCTGAAAGTCCTCAGGCTTGCACTTGACGTTGAACAGCTTCCTGGCCATCCTCTTTGACCATGAGACCTTCATCATTGAGATGCATACGTAAAAGTCAGTAGTCATTTCAAAGGAACCCGATGGCACAACTTCAACCGAGGCATACAGCAATCAAATCTACCATTAACACGGAACTATGATCTCAACCAAATGACTATCAAAGACACACCTTGCTTTTCTGGGAGTTGTCATCTGTCATTGTATCACAACAGTTCATGCAGCCGTGCAGTGTGCTCTGCTCTCTCTCCTCCTCTGGCTTTTGCTTGGAATCATCAAAGTTAATCAGAAACACAGGTGCCAAGAGCTCCTTCAGATGCTTTCTCGCTCCCTCTCAATGGCACAACTCCTTAACAGGGGGGGAAAAACTTGGATTTGCGTCCCCTTCTTGTATGAGGCAGTTTTTGGGACAAATACCGAAAAAAGCCCAGAAACAGCTGCAAAGAGAGGCTAAACACCAGATGGGTCTTCCAGGTTTTCCCTCTTCCGGGGCTGCGTTGGCTTGTATATGACAATGGAAACAGGGGACAAAAGGGGGAAGAATCAGCAAATGAGTGGGTGAGAGAAAGAGAGTGTGCGCGCGGGGATGTCCCTATGAGGATGAACACTTTAACGCAATGGTAAGTGAAGAGAGAGAGAGAATGCCTTGTCTTAAGAGTCGAACGAGCAAAGACAATACGGCAGACACAGGCAGGAACAAAAAAAAAAGAAAGAAAAAAAGAAAGAAAGAAAGAGAATGCCTCAAGCTGCTTTTTTCCCCCTTTGCCTTTGTCTCTCTCTCTCTCTCTCTCCCCCCGAGAAGCGAATAGCCTCGTTCTCAGCAACAGCAAAGTAACAAATTTTGAACAGAGTAAAGTGCAGGGAGAGCTTCGACCAAAAAAAAAAGGTGCAGAGAGAGAAGGCATTGGTCATGGGAGTACTCTTTGGTTATTCATTTTCCTTTCTTCCCCCCATCCACAATGCGATTTTACCCATTTAGCCCCAGATGTCCTTTTTCAAAAGAAGAGGACAATAATGGGGTAAAGACGGAGACCAACGGGCAGGTCCTCCTCCTTAGAGGAGAGTGCCATGGATGGCGAAACGACGTCTCCTCAGCTCGGAAACGATCTGCCCATCTGGTCTTTAGGGCAGCTAAGCAAGATCTGGGCACTCTCTCTCTCTTTCTCTCTCTCTCTCTGATGTGTACCTGTGGCTGTTACTGTCCTACGCATTCATCTTCTTGGTCTTCCCTTCAAAGTGAAAAAGCAGTTGTTGAAGGAAAGAAAATCACAAAATGAAATTAAAAAAAAGATGAAAAGATAAAGGCGAGGCATGAACAGTGCATAGTTCCACATTATTTTCTCTCTCGTGTGATTTGGAATTAATGTTTTGTGTGTATATGCGTAATGCACCAGATCTTGGCTCCCCTTCTTTTTTTTCTTTCTTGGGTATCAATAGAAACGTTACTCTCCTTTATAGAACATTCATTTTTTGCACAAATTCATTTTAAACTGTTGTGCACAATTGTGATTTGAATCTCTCGAAATCATTGTACGTTTGAATTTTCAATTACTGCCATATTTGAATTGCAGCACATAGTAAAGAAAGATTCATTCTTGATCTTTTGTTGGAGGTTACTAAATTTAGGAAAAGATTCAAATTTTGGAGGAAGAGCAAGCTTCAAGAATGTGTCCTCAACAACTAACATCTCACTCAAATCATTGTTTGCATTGTAATTGATTTAAATTATTTCATTAAATGGTGAGTGTATTTGTCTTCTTCACTTACTTATTATTGGGTCACTCCAAGTAGTACACTAGTATCTATCGAAGGAGGAACTTTCACGTCCGATAGGAATTACTCGAGTACTCAAAGAGTCCTAAGTAATTAACATACAAAAGATAGATTGATCAGAAGGTTCAAAAACCAATCATCAAATGAAGAGGGTAATTTTTTCGCACTTTCATAAAACTAAATTTACAGAAAATGCCCATTAGCTTAGCTACTTTGCCTCATCTAGTTTCACATGAAAGCATTCTAGGATCAACGACTCTATCTGAAGCAGGAAACATCTTTCTTTTTTCTTTAAATGGCTTGAACAATCCGTTCAATTCAACTTAACATTGCGCCGTTTACTCCCTTGACAGCCTCTATCTTAGATTGATTTTTTCCCAATCTATTGAATTTAATGGAATTGCCTGAACCTAAATTTAGGGGGCCATTCAATGCCCCTACTCTCTCGTGTCCTTCAAAACAAGAGCACTATTCCCAAATTTAGGGTGTTTCTCTATTTTAATTTTATTTCCTCTTTTATCTTATTGATTGATTGATGACCCCTAAAAATTCCAAACTCCTAGAATTTTTCCTTTTTGCCCGGCCCTATGGCACGGACACAGTGACTGCACGATTTGGTAAATTTGGAGTTTCTATGTAGCTGGACTGTTTTCCTCTAAATGGGAAGGTCGAAACTTGTGCACTCATGAAATGATTGACCAAGTTTACCGTTTGGTGATACATCTGGAGTTATTGCGTATTAATTCGTTTGGGTGACCCATTAAAATACTCAACGTCTTGAAATTGGGGGATAAAATCCTTCCAAAAAAAAAAAAAGCTATGAGATGGTTTTGTTATATAGGGTTCAGTTCCTATAATATCCGTGTAATGTGTGTGATTTATGTCGCCTATTCGTACTGTATGCAGAGACATCGAATTTCGGTGTGTCCACCTCCTAAAATCGCTATTTGCATTATACTTTTCCCTTATTTGACAGCATTTACTTCCATGCTTCAGTCAAAACTCTACCAAACATACGGCTAATCACGCCAAATTTAGATATGACTGCATACGCAAAGGTGCGTGCATGGAGTCTAGTTGAATCTGGAGAGTTTCTTTCAAAACCCACAGCAGTAATCCAAAAGGTTATACCAAACAAGTAAGAATACTGTGAAATTTTACTTTATTTTCTTGATCTCTCACTCCCTTAAACGTTAAATAATAAATTTTAATTTCTTTACTTCACTCTCCAGAACTCATACATTGTTTCAGTCATTAGCACCTTGACAGTGTTAATGGTTAAAACATTTTGTAAGTCCATGGGAGCAACATGTAAGAATTAAAATTAGGGCTTATTACGTAAGAGGCGAGAGCTTAAAGGGTAAACGGAGAATATATCTAAAAGAATGAGAGTGAAATTTCTCCTAAATGATTAGGGGGCCGATGCAACCTCTTGAGAATAGATCAAAAGGAAAAACTGCTCTTGAATTAACGAGTGTCTACATAGATAACCTACTTCTAGGTGGATAGAGAAAGCATGCTTGAAAATTGGTTTAATACACAACCTAGGGAAAAATTGTCCAAAAGGTCATAAACATATTGTATAGTAGTCAATTCAATCCTAAATCTTTTAATTATGTCAATTTAATTCTAAATTTTTTTGATGATTTATCAATTTAGTTTTAAACATTTAAATTATATCAATTTAGTCCTCAAAATTTTCATGATTTGTCAATTGAATTCTAATCTTTTCGATGATTTATTAATGTAGTTCTTCCGACTAATTATTCAAATAATAAATTTTAAAAGAAAGAAAGGAGTAGCATGTTCATTTCTTAGCCCTAGGCCTACGGTTACTTGACGATAAAGAATACCAAAGCATTACTCTCCAGAGTGGAATATGCTCCCCCCGCCGCCCACGCTGCTGTAGGCGGCTCCGTCACGGGCATTCGGCGACAAATGGCCTCCCGACCTTCGGCCCTAAAGTACGTATGAACTAGAGATTTCTTTAATCCGCTTTCAGCTCTTGACTCCGTAAACCTGCTGCGTTTCGGCTGTTGACCGGTCTTGAATCCAAGCGAAACACACTGACCACGCACCATGCCGCTCTCCCAAGGACTGCCCCTTTTGAATGATGGGGCGTGTTTTGCCAGGCCTTCATGATTGTCTTCTGGCCTCGGGCACTGATTAGGGACCAATGATATTTTTTTATGCGTTTAAGGAAGCTAGTCTTTTCTTTAATCAAAAGCAGACGGCGGACCAATTCCCAAATTGGGGTGACCAAAAGTAGTTTATACACCAACATATTGAAGTAGTCCTACATCTCTTTGTTTATCTTCCAAATGGAGCTAGCTTTACAACCTCACTGACACCGAGTGCCGATTGATTTTCCACTGGTTTTAAGGGCCGATCGGGTCCCAATCGTGGGTGGATCAACAAGCTCCTCCTCTTAAAATTGTCTTGTGGTGCTTTGGCTATCGAGATGATGCTACAGGCGTTTGTCCCGTAATGTTGGTGTTTCATTTCTTTTCTTTTCCACTTTTTTTTTCTAATTTTCCACGTCACAAAGGAAGATGGGAAATGGTGTGGCTTTGACTAAATTTTTTGCTAACGATGGGAACCACACAAGTATATAGCTTCGCAACTAAATACCTGGGCGTGATGTGTATATTCCATAGCCTTTCATTTGTTGGAATGCACTGTGGGGAATGGATGCGCGTGTTCCATCGCCAACAGGACTAAAGATAGGAGAGACTGTGTGCCTCATGATTTTCTTAGGGTGAATTAGTCTAAAACGACTAGGATCATTCTCACTATCATTAGAAGGTAAATTTGAGGGAACAGCATGTCAACATCCTTTTCGAACCTTAACATATCGAACGGGTTCCGTCACGATGGTGGCAGACCCTCCACCTCCGGCCACAACTATCACCCTTGCGCCTTCATGGCGGTGACCTCAATCCACGTCGTTGAAGGCCACGATGTTCATCGTTGATAGGCTACTGAGCTTCGTGGGTAGTGGCATTGGCAGTAACTGTTTAGCACATTCGATGGACGAGGGTAATTTAATAATGTGTTTCAAATTTCAACATTAAATCATCCTTTATGACATTATTTTAATGTCACGAAAACTTAAGTTGGCCAACCTCCATGAATTAGATATCCATTCAATTCCTAAATATAGAGGATCCTAATATCTTTGTCGAAAACGGTTCAACACTGCAAAATTAGAAGATGTGAATGATCTATCCAAGCCTTCTCTATTTTCCTCTTCAAGGTATAGGTCAAAGGCATCCTCTTGCATCACGACACACTATGGTAGCATGTTCCAAAAAATTTCAACATCATTCAAGCGGCATACCCTTCTAGTTCTCCAACATTTTCCTACTCCGGTTAACTACTTCAAAATTTTTGAAGTCGAAAAGAGAGTTGTTGGTTCAACGGCAAATAAGGAAAAGGAAAACATCTCCCAAATCATCAAGTAACTGGTTTTCTGATTTGATTTGCCGATCAAGTTTGCGGCAATTACGATACCCTATCGATGTTTCATCAAGCAAGTTTGTACTGATAATTAGCAAAGAATGATGCCCAATTGACTGCTCTACATATGCTGATCATATACACAACATGTATAGCACATGCATCTAGGGATCTCACGGGCAATCAATGCGTAGCATCATTCGCATATTACAATGATTATCACTGCACAGTGCAATTTCCCCAGTGCATGCAGAATACATGGCTTATGATTCCGCTCTTTTCTAATCATGTCTTATGAGTGGACTTCCATTTAGCTCGATCAAGGTTATCTAATCAGAAAAAAAAAGGAAGAAGAAGCGGAAGGAGAGTGTACCCCATTGAGCTTCACTAAGAAGGGGTGGGTGATATGCTTTTCCCTCTTTATTAATCTCAAACAAAATTTTCTTTTTTCCACCTCTCTTCCTTTGCGTTCCCCTCACTTTAATGCTTGATTTCTCCTCAAGTGGGTCATGGCATGTTTATCTCGAGGAATATGAGAGACAAGGGAAAAAGAAAGCGAACGCTTAGTCATAATAATCCGAGGGGGGTCTTTAAAGTGAACCATTTTTTGTGTCAAAGAGTAAACCCTAATGGGCCATCTCAGACAAAGAATATAAGAGAGAGAGAGAGAGGTCATGGCCCGACAATGCGTCACATATTCCGTTTGAAAAGCTTGAGACTATGTTTTTTTTATTATTTTCTCACGAAATTGTATGGTTTCGATTCGATACCATCGACACTCAAAGTGAGGTTAGTGTTTAGGCTTACGGGTCAATGGGAGCATGATGGAGGAGGCGTATATTCGGGTGCGCATTTCCTCGTTACGTCATCTCAAGGACCATAGAGAGGAAGAGCAGCCCACAAACGTTGCGTCCGTGATTGATTCTCTCTTGATTAATTTCGTTTGGTGCATGTGCATAAATGGCCGGATGAGGGTCTTTCCGGAACTCCGAAATGTTTTTTTTTTTTGGTAAGGTGGAACTCCGAAATGTTGGTATGCGTGTGATTGACTCCGTGTACCAAATCGAAGGTATCTTAAATTCGAAGTAGGATTTAAGTTTTCACGGGATTGAATTAAAGTTTAGGTTGCGCATAATCCTTTGAGTCACCTTTCTTTGTGTTTGTTCATCCAATTGGAAAACCAACTCGAATGAACTTATGTACAAAGGCTATAGGAAGGTGAAAAAATAGCGATGTTATCAAATTTACTAAAAGAAAAGCAACTTTCATTGACATAGTAATCTCTATATGGCATTATTTTAGAATTTTAAAAATAATATCATCATAAGTACCTAACTTTTGTATGACGTTCACTTTAATATTCTAACTTTTTTCCAACTAGCTAAGACGTGTCATAATTTCTAGGGAAAAGACCAAAAAACCAAAATTTTACCCAAAATGACAAATTTACCCCAAAAATTTTTTTTGTAACACATTTACCCTAAATTATATTTTAACACATTTACTTTTAAATTTTTTTTAGTCTTTTTTTTCTTTTTTTTCTTTTTTTCTTTTTTTTCTCTCTTCCCTCCGCCGGCGGCCAACAAAGGGAAGCCAGCGTCTAGCGAGGGCGGCCCTCGCTAGGTCAAGCGAGGGCCTCCCTCGCCCTCATCGAGCCCTCGCCTACATCGGGCGAAGGGTGCCCTTGCCAAATTTGGCGAGGGCCCTCTCACCAACGCCGGCTTCTCTCCACCGACACCCATGGCTTCCCTGGAGGGAAGACTCCACCATAGCCGAAAAGGGAAGAGAGAAAAAAAATAAGACGAAAATGCCCCTGATGGGATAAATGTGTTACTGTTTGTAAAGTTTTTGGTTTTTCATGTCACAAAAAAAAATTGTGGTAAATTTGTCACTTTAGACAAAGTTTGGGATTTTTGATAGTCTTTTCCTTAATTTCTATTTTAAAAAAGTTCTCTTGAGTGTCATAAATTTTAATTGAGCACTTGAGTGTCATAATTTTTTTTAAAACACTCACCCAAATGCCAAAATCCAGCATGGCATGACATTTGGTAAATATAATAATAATAATAATAATAATAATAATAATAATAATAATAATAATAATAATAATAATAATAGCACTTAAGTAATGGCACCCAAGAGAGCATTTTAAATAAGTTATAACACTTAAGTAAGTGCAAAAAAAATTATAACACTTAAGTAAAGCATCATATGAGAATTATGATATTTATGATGTCTCAATCTCCAGTATTTTCGTAGAAATTTCTTAGCTTTGAGGTAGAATTTCTTAAGGTCCACTTGATAACCAACATGGGCATTGAATCAACGTACAAATTTAGACATCCGTCACTTTTGGAGGGTGGTTCGACGGGTCACTTCATCTTTAAAGTGAAGAGTACGAATCTCACATCCCTATCATTTTTTCATAAATACTGCTTACGTGGGTCCATCGACCCCCTTCTAAACAATTTTACTCCACCCATGGACCCATACGAATTGTGGGTTTTTCCATATGTCTAAAGCACAATCAAATAAATGAAAAGTTAATATTCCTTCATGTCTATTCTTAATCTTGTAGAATCTATTGAGATCGTCACTCACTAAGAAAATAAACTGAGGCTCCTAGTTTTCATAGATCATGGGGGATTTGGCGGAAGTAGGTGATGACAAAACACATCTTTTATTTCCTCGAAAAGAAAAGAATATTACTTGCTTTACCTCTCGTTACTCTCGATCCTTTGATTCGTTCAAACGTAATTGCATATTTAAATAATTATACCGTGCTTTGACGATTTCTTGGATCTTGAACCCGATCAGCTTTAGATTCCTGCCATTACAAAATGTTGTGCCGAGAATAGAAAGCGATGCGAATCCAGGAATCTTTCCCTTCTCTTTCATTTCCCACATGCCTAGAGAGATGTGATTTTCGTATGCGTAGCAAATTCCATCCGGTGTGCTTGGATTCAACCGAGACATGATTAACTATTGTGATTCTTTTTTAGACGCACATAGGACGGGCTCCGATACTCGATATAGGATCTCGAAGTCAAGAATGGGGTCAAAAATTCACGTAAAATCAAATGGGCCACCCCCAAGCCGTCCTTCCACAAATGATTCTCCAATTAAAGGTCTCCCCATGTCGTCCGGAAAAATCTAGCTTTCATTCTTTATTTATCTTGGGAGCTGAAGTAATCTATCTTTCTCATCTCAGAAAGTATATTATGTGAATTGAGATTCTTTAAAATTAGATTGCGCCGTGCATAGTTATCCTCTTGAGATGCACATCGTCTATTAGGTATGTTGAATGATTCTATCCTTTGATGTCGTAGCCTTGATCTAATGTCATTGGCCCGATGTGACCCCAGATGGGGGATTGAGCAGCGCCACGCTTTCGTTCGTAATGGTCGCAACCCTGTAGCCTCCTCTATATTTGCTAATAGAGGAAGGAAGAAAGACAAACAGTGAGAGTGGCGTCATGAGATGTGACCAAATGCCTTCAGCTGTATTTGCACCGAAAGTTAACTAGGTCATCGATATTGATAGACACGAGACTCGAGTACAAGTTATTATTAAGTACATGAGCCATTGTCGATGACCAAAAGAAAGTTATCAATATTGATGTACATAAATGACCATTATTCAACTATCGATACACAACGGCGTATGGTTGATGATAGTTAGAATAGAGTTAGCCAACAAGGATATTGGTGAAAAAGGTCAATAAATTACCAATTGAAACACTAAGAGAAGATTGGATATCTCAAGGGTGTCGGGATGCAATTACAGAATTTCGAAATTTGAAATCACTAGTGAATGAAGCAACAAAGTCCAGTAAATCATGGAATAAGTATGGATGTGACTATACATGGATGCAAAGGATCAAAACGTGATTTTAAAGGAGCAATCGCCTGAAGACGAGATCATGGCATCATGAGAACATGTGCCCAAGATTCTCAAAAAGGTGGAGAAATGGCTATAATTGCAGGTGGACTGCTCCTAGACTGTTTTGTCATAAACACTATAAATACCACCATTCGTCTATTGGAGACCCCCTGCACATAAACTAACATGTTATCTTTCAATTATTTTTCAATTCATGCACTGTAGTTATAATTTCTGGACTCATGATGTTGATTAAATTTTGGCATGTTTCTTAGGTGTGGTTTCCGAATCCACATTGTCGATTAAATTCCAGCATTGCATCTCCATGTTCTTAGACTTTTTCATTGATTAAATTCCAACATAGTTTGTATACGTTTGGTTCGATTTAAATTGATTACATTCTTAGACCTTGTTGTCAATTAAATTTCAGCACAATTTGTATATATTCAGTTCCATTTGATGTGAAGTTATTTTACCTATGATATTTCTTATCTGAAATCTCTAGAAACCATTTCTTCTCTCATAAAAATTGAAGAACTACTTTAAGTGGAAGATATTTAGTTGGAGAGTTGAATTTCACGAAACATCTTTTCAGCATGCTCAATGGGACTTGTGTGGTTAATTTCAAGAAGTACAACAGTCAGGACTAGAAATCAATTGGATCCTAACAAAGCTGGCAGTGACAACTCGTTACTGCAACCTAGTAATGATAAGATAGGACAGGATATTCTGGGTAATTTAGAGCTTAACCAGTGGCAGGACAAGAGAAAGGTGGAGATGTTGACATCCCAAGACAACTCACTAATAAGCAGAGAAGGCAATTAGAGCCAAGTCTTGTGTTATTGGAAACCTTAGGAGGATGTTTGAGGAGCGCTAGATGATGAAATACCCCATTGATGTGGTCAAACCAATGATTATCGATCCAAGCAAGGAGCTTCAAGCCAATCAATTCAAATGCAAATAGATTCTACACCTATCAAGTTGTTCTCTCATCAGCATATGCTCAAGTTACCTTCGTTGATTGGGACAAATAATTCCAACCCAACCACCAATTAGGATTCTACAAAGGCCTAAAGTCATTGGTCTAACCTAGAACAACTAGATTGTCCCTATCAATGGGAGTAATTTACTTTACCCTATTCAAGTCAATTTAGGGGATAATAACAATGGCAATTTGGTAAAGAATGCTCAACAAAATATACCATTGCCAAATGTGGAAAATATACAACTAGTTGGGCCAATTCCTTATGTTGATAATGCAAGGCTTGTTAGGATAGTACCTTAGCCTGACATGGTACCTGCTAGCCGAAAACAAAAGAAAGAATCTCCCTAAACTCAAGCCTGAAATCAACAGTGAGTTCATAAATGGTCCAAGCCTAAGTACCCTTGAATTCAAAATTGCATCTATAAAAATAGTGGAAGATGAGGATTTAATTGTCAATGAAGAAGAAAGGGCTGAACTCCAATTCATTGATGAAGATATAAAGAAATTTGAAAAGCTCCTAGTTCACAATTCCAAACATCTCAAAACTAGTAATACATCAACCAGAGTCAACAGTAGACCAGTGTCCAAGGTTTCGGCCAACGGAGGATCAATGTTGAATCTCATCCATATAAGTATTTCAAGAAACTTGGGAAGAGATACGACAAAATCTTCAAATGTCTAGCTCTCAAACTTCAAAGACTTCTATATTCGTTGTCGACGCTAATGGCTCATATAATATGTTGTTAAGGAGAGGCTAGATCCATTGAAACCCGTATGTCCCATCTTCTCTTCATTAAATACTGGCCTTTTGGAATGGAGACAAAGTCAATTATGTTAAAACCTATCACAATGACCTAGGCAGATGCATTGAAAGTGAACCAAGATCATAATAGAAAAGTCATCAACTATTCCCGTGTCATAGAACCCCCATTTTGTTGTTTCAACAATTGGAATGTTCATTGAATTCCTAAAGATGAGCAGACAAGTCAAAAATAGATGTTATCTATGGAAAACCACGCATTGTCGGAAGATCTCAATAAGAGATATACGATTCACCTAGCTAAATAGACAAAGCAATCCATTGACATTGCCAATTGCATAGTGGATTTGAAGAATCACCATTGAAAGAATATGATAAGGTGGTAGAGACTTAGGATCCATTAATCAAGATTGATATCGATGATATCAACAAATTTATATTAGCACATTATTAGATGAAAATTTTAAAATGCAATTGGTTGAATTGCTTAAGAAATACGAGGATTGATTTTCTTGGGATTATCACGAGATGTTAGGACTAGGAAGAGATTGTAGTAGAACAAAAGTTACCGACTAAAATGGGGTTTTGACCTCACAAGCAAACTCCAAGGCGGTTTGCTCCTAAGGTTGTTTTGAAGGTCGATCAAAGAAGAAATCAAGTGACTATTAGCAGTGGGGTTCATAAAAATAGCATGATATGTCAAATGGCTTTCCAATATAGTACTCATGAAAAAAAAATGGGAAGTTGAGTGTATGTATTAACTTCAGAGACTTGAATGCTACGACTCCTAGAGACAAGTATCAAATGTTGATGGCTGATATGTTACTAAATTCAACATTGAGTAATGAAATTGTGTCCTTAAAGGATGGTCACTTAGTATACAATCAGATATTTAGGGCAGAAGAAGATGTGCACAAGACTAAGTTTATATGTCCAGGGGCTATTGGTATATTCGATGGCTAGTAATGCCATTTTGGATTGAGGAATCCTAAAGCAACATACCAAAAGGCGATCAATTTCATCTTCCACAATATGATTAGGGAATTTATAGGATTCTATATCAATGACATCATCATCAAATCAGTCTAGGTGTGTCAGAAGGAAGGAAGCCACCTATGACATAAACAGGTAGGAGAGTGATCGACAATAGTCCCCAAGAAAAAAAAAAAGAAACAATTGATCAACATAAATCAAGGGCTGATCACAACACCAAAGAAGCACATATTCATGTCTCAATTAAACCAATTAAACTAAAGTGTTTTATCAATACCAGCCTCCTTCCAAGTAGAAAATATTTAGTCTTGGGACACCATTCTCAAATACCACCAAAAAAAAAAAAAAAGGTCTACATCAAAAGAAGGAAATCCTCTAAACTGAGGGGATTCGATGTTTGAAACATCGGCTTCTAGAAAGGAAGTTTCTCTGCACATGGATCAAGAAAACAACATCAAACGGCAATTGGAATATGAAGATATTGCCTAAAACAAGAAACCAAGAGAACACATCAAATATTCTCTAGGATAGTTTTGATTTTAAAATAGCAATTGTCGTGATACTTGTCTTCTTGCAACTTGTTGAAATTAGCAATATAATCCACAGAGGAATATTTGGAAGTCTTGGAACCATCAAAGTAGTAAGATTGAGGATAAGTGGAACATTGAGGCCAAGGGTTTAGTCCGAAGGAGATTAGGGTTTAAGTCGAGAATGAATAAGTAGGAGATTAGGGTTTGAAAGGAGTAGTGATTTGTAAAGATATGATTCACAATGATGACGATTTATGAATCTTGTCAATCAAAGTGACATGTCTGAACACTACAAGATAGCCATCAGAGAACAGAGTACAAAGTGTCGAAGGTACATTACGTACCATATATATATGAAGAATCGAGACTTATAAATTTTGAATATTTAAAAGAATCAAAGTCACTTATAATTCTTTTGAAAAGGAGCTTATAACTGCATAAAAAGTTAACTAGGTCATCAACATGGATAGGCACGCAACTAAAATACGAGTTATTTAAACACGCAAGCCATTGAAGATAATCATAAGAAATGTTATTGATATTGATGTACATCGATGATGATCAATCAACCATCGATACGTCATGGCATATGATTGGTAATTGTCATAACAAAGTTAGTCAATAAGGATATTGGTTAAAAAGTTCGATAGATTACTCATTGAAACACCAAGAGAAGATTAGATATCTAGATGGCATCGAGGATGCAATTATGGAATTTCGAAATCTAAAATCACCAGCGAATGAAGTAACAAAGTCTAGTAAATCATAGAGTGAGAATGGATGTAGGAATAGATGAACACGAAGGATCAAGACGTGATTTTAATGGAGCAACCTCATGAAGATGAGATCATGGCATCATGAGAGCATGGACCCAAAATACTCAAAGATAGGGAACCATGGCTATAACTACAAAAGGGCTGCTCCCAAACGATTATGTCATGAAAATTATGAGTACCAATGTTTGTCCCCTAAAGACCTCCCTCTAGCACACAAACAAACAAACATGTTTTTGTCAATTCTATCACTTTAGTTATTGTTTCTAGATTCATGTCATTGACTAAATTCTGGTGTGTTTATTAGCTATAGTTTATAGATCTGCGTCATCAACTAAATTCAAGTTGTGTATCTTTATTGTATATCTTAAGTGCATCATCATCGATTAAATTTCAGCATTGCATCTTCACATTCGAGGTTTCGTTGTCGATTAAATTCTGACATAGTTTGTATGCATTTAGTTTCATTTAAAGCGATTATATTCTCAAGTTTTGTTGTCAATTAATTCGGGCTGATAAACATTTAATTTCATTATCGGTAAAGTTATTGATTTCTTGTTTACTTGTGATATTTCCTGTCTGGAATTGCTACAAAACCTATCTCTACTAATAAAAACCTAAAAACGACTTTCAGTGAAACATATCCCCTCACGAAGTCAAATTTTGGTTAAACAAATTGATAGTGATCATGGGGATGCATTGGCAAAGGCAACATCACGTCAATAAAAGCGCGAAGTTAGGTGCTTGTAAATGGCAAAGCCGACCGAGGGAGGGAAGGAGGAAGGGAAGAGAGAGAGAGAGAGAGAGCAAATTGGTGAGAGTGGTGTCATAACGATGTGACCATATAACGAAGACCGATATTGATCATGGGGATGCATTGGCAATAAGGACATCACATCTAAGGGTGATCGGTGTTAAGGTGGGCCAGTTCCCATCATGAAGCCAAGAACCATATCAAAAGGATCGATTCCTAATTTATAGAATCAAGAAATAACCTACCATAGTCCTAGAACTAGACTAGTGTCCAGTCTAAATCCTGAGTGGGTCCAAGAACCGGTGTAACATTAATAGATGAGCAAGAGCAAGATGGAGTTTTTTGGTATAACCAATACTAGCAAAGGGCTTGACCGGCTTTTGCGGCGTTCGGCAGAAATGCTTGGCTTGACTCGATCTTGTAGATTTACGGCTTCTTCGTCGTGATACTGTTAAAGGTCATTCTTAGGAGCCCTAAATTAACGATGAAGTCTACTCATTTGAGCATTAAATGGAAGACAAAGTCGATTCCTTCGTGCCCCTAATTCTTTGAACCGCCAAAAGGCGTGCATCAGGCGAATTTAAGAAAGTAGGAGATAGCATCTTTTTTTTTCTCAAGCGCATCTACTGGAAGACAACCTCTATTATAGGAACTGAAGCTCTCGAGCCCCAATTGGACAAACTGAGCCCTAATTGTTTGAATTTTCTCTCAAGAGCTGGACCGATTTCTTATTTTCAAGAATGCATCATCAATAGAAAGTAAAATTACAAAAACAAAAGAGGGAAAATTTACGAGTACCTAGGAAAATCACTAGTCCGTATGAGCAAAGTGCAATCTCTTTAGCTCGAGCTGATCTTAGCAAACTGAGCATCAAATGTTGATGACAAGGACGAACTCATACGCATCGTCGGAGACAAGCAAAGGGTCCTTATTGGAGCAGTGCACATATAGAGGCAGGAGGTTGACAATAGGTTTCCTTACCAAGTCCTACACACAAGAGTGCGAATGATAACTATTCTAATCAAAAATTGATTTCTTAAAATGAAATAGATTTTTTTTATTTCTATTCTTCAATGAGTTTTTAAGCAAAAATACACATTTGATAATGACCCAAAATTTATATTCCCAAAATAGAAATTTATTTGATAACTACATAAAATTTCTTCCTCCCAACAAATGGCGGCCGCCAACCGGCAAGGGATGGCAAATAGCAAACGGAGAACGGCTGGTAGCGGATGGGCAGTTGGTTACTAGCAAAAACAAACGAAGAGAAAAGTTTTGATTTCTCATTTTTATTCCAAAAATAGATAAGTTATTTTGGGAATAAAAATCTATTCCAAAAATTACAAAATGAAATAGTTTTACCAAACAGATTTATATTCCGAAAACAAGTCTGAAATAAAAAAATAGTTTCCGAATAGAAATAAAATGGTTGTCACGCACACCCTAACTTAGCCAACTCAATTGCAACCACGGCTTTGATTTGGATAACTCATCTTTCACTGCCCTCTCTTCATCGAGATTTGAGATGAGATTGCAAGAGGGAGGTGTCAAGCAAAAGTGCACACGAGAGGCTTAGGGTTTTAAGTCTTGACTCAACTTTTAAGGATTTGTTTTGTAATAATAATATTTTAAGAAAAAAGTAACTATCAATCTAGTCTAGGCAATACAGGTAGTTCGATCCCCACTTGGAATTGGGAAGTGAACCCATTATTACCAATTCTAAATTTTAGGAACTAGGAATCGGCTTGTTCAATGCGGTTCCTCACTCTAGTGTTCACCCCTAATCACGTCAATGGAGGCACAAATAGAGTGCTTGAAACGATGCAAAGGTAGGCATGAGAGAGAAAAGATATGGCGAGGGGCAAGGGGATTTTAGAGATCCTTTTTCAAGTTTAGGGGTAACTTTTTCCAAGATGATAATTTAGTCATTTGAAGATATATGTACATTGTGCAGCAAACCTTTAACTGTAGTGAACTCTAAAGGATTATTCAAGTGGTAAGCACGTTTGTCCTCTTTGCTCAAGACAATGACTCAAATCACCACACTTGCATATTCTCTTAGGGTTACCCATAGGTGCACAGACTTGTGCATCTCTAATAATTAATCTCGTGTGTGTGGGATGAGACCATTGCCACATCCAATGAGGATTAATTGGGTGTTCAAATAGCTCCAAACGCTCCAGTATATGTATCCCATATTATGCAGCACTTGTGGTATTACTGAGTTACTTCCTTTTTTACATGGTAGGCAATAAATAGACAATAAGGTGAGCATCTTTTTAATAATTTAGGGTTACAAGCATAAAGGACCAACCACTAGGAGACTCATTAAAACCCTACAAGTATCATAAATCGATTGAGTACATGTGTTTCAACTATGCATGTAGCATTGATCTAGAGCAATGAAATACAATTGATAGAATTTGAACAAGTGATTTTAATTTTAGAGCCAGAAATTCCCAATAAGTCAATCAATTACATCAATTCTAGGTATAAGAGATAAGCATTATACTATGTACATTCTTTTTCCTTCCAATTTTATCACTGTAGATTAATTAATAGAGTGCGGCAAAATCTTTAGCAGCATCCCAAATCATTCGCCCAAATATCTCTCCTACTTGACCTCTTGAATCTGAAAATGACTCTCTCTCTCTCTCTCTCTCTCTCTCTCTCTCTCTCTCTACTGAGAGTAAGGCAAGAAGCCAATATTTTAATAATTATCCAACATGGATGCATAAATTGCAAAGCTCGCATAGCCTTTCTCCCAGTTGAAAAAGGTTGGTTTCTTCAGTCGTATCACTTAATTAGAGAAGAATCGAGCTAACAAAAAGATCAATCCTATATTAAGCCGAAAATGAAAATAGAAAAAGGAAGAAAGCAGAACAAGAATGTTCTAAAATTAAACCTCTAGCTCCGAAATTCTTTGAGTAGACTTACCCAAAACAAATAATTTCCACCATAAAACGCCAGTATCTTTAGGAGATGTGACATGGCTATGCGTTTCTCTCTTTTCTAACAATAAAGACGAGGATAATCATTACATCATTGAACCATTATGGTTCATGCTAGAGCAGCCGTTGGAAAAAGCCAAGTTCACAAGTGGCTGACCAAAAAGAATCACAGCCAGCCCCGGGCCCATCTGGGTCGTCGCACAGAGATGCATAAGATATCGTGAAAAACTAGGTCAAAAAAAAACACAAACACATGGAATTCTAAGAAGATTTGGATGGCTTATCGTGCCGCTTTTGCTTTTCCTTTTTCTCTTTTTCCCTTCCTAAACTGCCCTTTGTACAGTTCATACTACTGTCCAATTCGATCTAAAGGACAAAATCTTGATTTACGAGGCGGTCAAAGGAGGAAGTCCCACATTTTGTTTTTGATTTGCCCTCAGATTCTCTATCACTTTGCCTTTTGCGGCTTTTGATTACTGCCCACCCCATAATTCTCCTTCTCTTGCTTTTCCTTTTGTCTTGCCAGGGCTTCACTTTTATCTGATTTGAGCTATGTTTTGGCGGTCTTCTTTTCGTTGTTTATTTTTCTAGGGCTGTGCCTCATGACATGCCAAAACTCCATTCACATGCTGGAATCAACCTTTCTTTACTTCGCAGTTTCATTCTTTTGATGATGACGCAGCACTCTCTTTTCTGCGGATTGTTCACTTGCATACTTGTTAGTAGATAATTCTGTTTTTGGTTACTTAGACACAACCAGGAATCACGTGATTGACAAAGAATCTATTGCGTAATACTCAAAGAAAGAAAAGAATTGCGGCTAAAATGAATTATATTTATAAATTTTAAGAATTTATAATGATATCTCATGTAAAGGATGTCTTAAGAGTACTTTTTTGACTAAAGCACTTGTTAAACATAAGGCTTAATACCACAAAAAATTTCAAACCAATACGCTCTTGATAAATTTAATCCAAACTAATATTTTGACTATAAAAAAACCCCAATTTACTACATCCATAACAAATTTATCTAAACTAATTTTTTTACCACAATAAACCTCAAATTAGTACATTTGTGACAAATTTATCATCCGTTAAATTGGATTAATACCACAAAAAATCATAAACTAATATACATGTGACATATAGAGAGTAAACCTCAAATTGGTACATTCGTCAATTGTTATATACCATCAAATTCAACAATTTATCATTAAAATTTAACGGAAACTAACATGGGATAAATTTGTCAGAAATATATTAATTTGTAGTTTTTCATGAAATTAAGTCTACATATATATATAGACACACACACATATATACATATCTACTTTTTTTTTCCAAACATACATTATTTTAAGTACCATTAAGAATAATCGTTGCACGCCAAAGTGAACATGCAACATAAGGTTCTAAAGATCAATCAATTGCGAAATATTTATCTTCCACAATCCTAAGTAATTTATCCCACAGCAAGCAAAACATGCGCATTTCACAAAACCTCCTCATCAAATATAATTCATTTGCTAAAGTTACTTATAAAGTACAGTGATTAGAATCATGCCCGGGGCTCCAACATAGATGCAATGTATTCTCATGCTAAAATAATCGGAAAAGCCGTCGCGAGAAATGAGGCGACACAATGGACCGGATAGGTGAGGTGAAAAAGTTGGCAATAATGAGTAAAACCCATGATTATCCGGGTTTCAAAGTTGGAGACTACAGCCAACCCTCTGCTTTTATATGGGGAAAAGAAGACCAGATCTCACTTGAGTTCCAAATAATTGTGGTATTCGAATAATTTAGTTGTTGGTCGGTCATCGGTCAACAGTGATGAGATATGTTCCTAGGTTGTTTATCTTATTTATCTCTTCGGACATTTTTTTTGTGTCTCTAATAGAGTTGGTACTCCTCTTTTCTCTAAAATGAAGCCAAACTCCATAAATGGCCAAAACAGAATGTTGGGGAAATTAACAAAAAAAGCTCTAAACCCCCTGCATTTATGTCAATTTAATCATAATTGCATTAAATTGGCCAATTTAATCCTTTGATAATTTGTCAATATAATTTTTTTGAACAATTTTGGTCAGATATTGATCATGTGGATATTGTCTATCATATATAGCATAACTAATGTTAACGTGGGAATCTTTTTAAATTTTTAATTTTTTCTGAATTTTTTCTTTTCTTTTTTTGTTATTGTTAATTTCCTGCCAAATTGGCTAGATTAACAACAATGGAAAATTATCAAAAAAATTAAGACTAAAATGACCTAGGTTTTTGACTGAATTAGCATAAGTACAATAGATTTTTTAAAAAAATTATACTTCTCTCGAGAATATTGGGTTCGTTGGCCATTTGGAGGTTGGACCACTGTTCTAATTTGAAAAGAGTAATTGCAACCTCTAAAGGAATTGGTAATGTGAAAATAAAGCTTAGATAGAGAGAGGTTCTACAAATACTGAAAAATAAATTTCACGAGGTGTTGTGCTAAAATTTCCATTTGCAATATGTTTTGACACCCCCTAATCTAAAATCGAGTGGAAATAGCTTGTGATGGTTTTCAAAAGTAAATGGCCGATACAAATAAAGGCATCAATATTTTAAGTAAGGGAGTTTGTAACATCCCAAATCTTGCATCAATTCTTTTGAAGGGCTCAGTTCATGTGGATAAATGATTCAAATTTTATTTTATCACAATTTTATTTTATCACAATATCAATTTATTTATTTTTTTGGGTTTTGCTCTATGATACAAGAACATTTGACTTGACCATTTGATCATTAGAAGGAAATAATTTAGAATCCGCGCTAGAATTTACAAGCAAGATAAAGCTACTCTTTCAAAGAGCAAACAATTCATACATCAAGAATCTCATCGCGTCAAATTCATTTGAATCAAGCTCAATCGGAGCACTTTACATGTCCTATTTGACTCAGCTGGATCATTCGATTCTCTCGTTGCACATGCGTACACATACAAATCCTTCAGCTGAGGAGGCTCGAGGTGAAGGTCCCTCGCTCAATTATATGGACAAAACTTTAGGGCACGAAGGGATGACCAAATGAAGAGAATGTCTGTCCATCAACCGCAGCCAGTGCCCCCCCAAATCGACAGTTGGTGGGAATTTATGACACGGATGTGGACACGAAAGGCTAAATCTAAGGGCATCTCAACGCGAGAAGAGAGAGAGAAAGAAGATGGTCCGAGGAGCCTTTCACTCGCTCGCACTCCCTCCAATCCCCCCTCCCTCCTTGACAAATCCTGTGGTGGCCACTCAATCTTTTCCCCCATGTGTATATATCTCGAGCATTATACTACGCTCACCTTCCATTTAGGCCAGCCAGGGATCATCGTGAGGTGGCTGTTCATCTCTCCGTCCTGTCCCTTCCCCCCCCATGAAGTCCCACATTCTCGCAATTAATTTCTTATGGGGAGGGACATGGTGCCACGAAAGGTATGCCCCTCCTTTGGATCGGCTGCATGCATTTAATTTTGACGAAAGATGTGGAGAAGCTGATGGCTGATGGCTGATGGCCTACTGTCTACTGTCTAGTAGTGTGGGCTGCAGGAGTCAGGGCTTCCACTGTTTGATGAGAGGTCGTTTTCAATGTCGAGGTCCCCCTGCTCTAATCTCAATGTGAGTCATAGCCTCCCATGATCACACTAACTGATCCACGTGATTCATGATTAGAGAATGTGCCCGGAAAATGTAGCTCCATTCGTGCATCTGATCAGCGCAAGTTATGGAGCACACAGAACTTCTAGAAATCAAACGACGATGCTCAAGATGAACAATTAAGTGATATGAGAATTACGTATATTCTTAAGTGCATCTATCATTCAGAAGTTGTCATGTAACGAATTACGTTATCAAGATATATTGATAAAATGTGTCTAAGTATCTTACATGACAATTAATGAGTGTTCGGTGTACTTAAAACGGGCGGTCAAGATTGACCATCTTTCAGCCTAATGCTTCAAAACACATGTTGTATTGTCCAAATGATGATATCGAAGGAATCTTAAGTTCGGAAAATCTAGATACGCCTTGAGATCTAGACCAAACAAACTTTGGAAAAGGAGAATTTTTATATGACATTCTCCAATACTCCACCTCATAATTGTCCATAGATTTTATAATAATATGTTGGCCAAGTACCTTGCCTTGTGTATGAAAAAGGTACTCCTCGGTGGCCTTTCCATGTCAATTTGTTCAATCCTCGACCGCGTTGCACCATCCGAACAGTCAACTGGGCCCGGCCCATCAATGCCTTCCGAGCCCAGTGCTTGTGTACATGTTTGATGTTTGGGCTCATGGAAATGGGCCTTTTCTAGGCTTTTCTTATGATGCAAAGTAATTACTTAGGTATTTTGCTAACATTCTCATTTTTGCTTTTGGCAATCAGATAGAAATATAATTAAGACCATCTTGTGAAATTTTGCGAAGTGTATAGATTCTAGTGAAGTTTATAATATAATTCTCAGGTTAATCATTTTTTTTTTTTCCAATCATGCAGCCGAATTTTTATTTTATTGCTTTTGTAAATCTTTGTTTTCACATTAAAAAAATAGTAGGAAATTCATGTACGTACAAAGATGAGCAGAAATAAAGCCAATTTATTGCTTAAATGATTTTGGAAAAAAGAAGATTTAAGTTTGTGGAGATTTTTTGAAAAATTCATGCGATTATGTAATCTAAGAGCAATTGTTTATTTAATAAGGCATCATTCTTGCCCTTTATATGACTAAATTCATCATATTTACACTAAAAAGCCAAATCATCATCAATTATTCAATTATAATTTAAAGTGATGACTCCATTCCTCCCGTTGGGGATCTAATTGTCATCATCAACATTTTACATGTTCTTTTTAGTGAATTAAAGAAATTTTTTAGTGTGTTCTTATATATTCTTTTAACTTTTATATGCTCCATGTAAATCTATCTTGCCAATAGTTAGGAATTATTTTATAGTAAAAACTTTAAAAAGTCTTTTCTTCAGCATTGTACTTATAATAACTAATCCATTTTTTGTCCCTCTTATCTTTCTCTGTTTTTGGGTCTTGATCCTTCTTATCTCAAAAGCTCACTTTTTTACAAATTTTTTATGTTATAATTTCATTAGTCTAAAGTATATATCTAGTCTAGTAAAGAATTTATCTTTTTTCCTTACTATTTGGTGAAATACTTTTTACGGAGCATGGAAAATGTTAAAGTTATATCTAAGAACACATATATTTAAAAGCACACTTAAATCATCATGCACAATGAGGTATCTTGCATTTTATTTTATTTTTGGTCAACACTTCATGGGTAATATTATTTTTTATCAATCTAAATTAATAAAATTCACTGGAATTTTTATTAAAAAATCTTATCTAATTCAATTTTTTATTTAATTAAAGTTTCACATTGGAGAATATAAGTGTGATTTTATTTTGGCAAATCTTCAAAGAGGAAATTTTTCTCTAATTATCTCAAATAGAAGAAAATTCTTTTTCATCTAATTATCTCATTATTATATGAATATAAAATAAAAAAGTAATAAAAGGGATTCGATCTTAATGCACAAACATTTTCCGACAATTAAAATATGGGGAATTTTGTCGAAATTTGTGATTGGAAAAAAATGGAAAATTCTATATTAATTAAGTTTATGTTATTCATTTAGATGTTTACGTTTTCTTCTCCGTCTTCTCTCCGCTGCTTCTCACCTTGCTCAATTGGCGAAGAATTTGGGTCTCCGCAAACAAATAAAGAAGCGTCTGGTTTTCTTCTTGTTTTTGAATTCCTGTCTCAATCGGTGGAGAATTGGGAGAACTTCAGTCTTTGACTTTGCGGAGGATGGATACAAGGAAGGGGAGACCATAGAAAACCTAGGGTTTTTTTTTCTTTTTTTCTGTTTTAGGATTTATTAATTTTCCCTATATTTTTTTTGGACAAAATTACCCAAACTCCTGGTCGTCGGAAATGTCACACGCTTGATGGCCGAATATTTGGGTGACCAATAAGCTCGCTTTTATTTGAAATTGATTCAACCACTTCAGTCCATATTTGAGACAATGGGTTTACTTTAGATATTTATTTGACATGTAATTCATTTCTGGATCCTTATTTTAGAAAATTGGTCAAACTTTGGGTCCTTATTTGGAATTTTCCTCAAAACAATATTCACCGTGACGCCCTTATTTGAGAAAGTGATAAGACTTCCAAATTATTCAAACAATATCCACTTTTGTTTTTATTTGAGCAACAAATTGACACTTCATGTCCATTTTTGAAATTTTCCCTTTTATGAATATAAAAGAAAACTAATAAAAAGGCATTTGAAAATGTGAAAAAGTGAAAATTTGTAATCAAGTAATTAGGTTAAAAAACTTATCGATATTAATTATCTTATAAATTCTTCTTGATAATTTATACATAAATTTACTCGACAACGTAATAAATAACTAGATTTATTAGAAATTTCTCTTTTGACGAAACCAAATTTGATAGAAGCAAAATCCAACAATAAACATTGCACTTGACATACATGAGATAAATCATTTTGTTTATGGTAATAAATCCTACATAAAAAAATAAATAAATAAACAAAGAGAAAAGTAAATAACTATGGGCTCCAATTGAGAAAATCATTTTGGCCATTTTTCAGTAATGTTAGTGTAATTATTAAAAGCAAAATTAGCTCAAAAGCCGAGGTTTTGAGTTTCTCCACCGCCCGATTTCACCCCTTTAACCCCCACCCGCAGTTCACAGAGCCGCCCGATCTCCGCCCTCATCCGCCGCCGGCCGCCGCCCTCCGCCGCCGCCGCCGCCGCTTGAAGCTCCCCGCCTCCAGTGGCCGTTCTTCGCTTTCCTTCCTGCCCAGGTACTCTCTCTCTCTCTCTCTCTCTTTCTCTCTGCGTCTGTGGGTGTGGCTCGATTGCTCTTGTCGGACGGGTGACCCAGGTGGTCGGAGCAGGTTCTTTTCTCGGCCCGTCGTTCGATCTTGCCATTTTTCCGTTCGCCGATTCGTGGGTAGTTGCGGTTGTCGGGAAAGGAACCCGCTTGGAGCTGTGAACGTTTCTTTGCTCGGTTGCCCGCGCTGTCCGTGATTCAAATTGCGTTTACTGTTTTCGTCGTCGCGGTCGTCGTTTCTCGAACGGAGAAAATGGGTGAAATTTTGTTATGCGGCCGGGTGACGGGGCCGAAGCGGGGCAACCTGCTCAGCTTGCAGCGATTGGGGAATTTGAATCTTTGCCTGCATGAACCGGAATGTGGGCGTCCGCGTTCGTTGATGGCTAATTGTATCGTTCGCATTTTGTT
The DNA here is from genome assembly GCF_016545825.1 of Eucalyptus grandis. Lineage (NCBI taxonomy): Eukaryota > Viridiplantae > Streptophyta > Magnoliopsida > Myrtales > Myrtaceae > Eucalyptus > Eucalyptus grandis. The sequence goes on along the minus strand of NC_052619.1, from coordinate 47,081,195 downwards.
GAATTGTGCGGGCTCAGGGCGCTCCCGAATTGCCTTTGTAAAAGCAGAGCATGCCGAGGTTTTAGGCTGAAGAGGATCGGCGTGGAGGGAGCAGTGATTGCATAGCTCTGATGCTTATAATTCATCAGTTATAGCTGGAAAACTCGGAGTTTCCTTCGGTGGGGCTTGTGTATTGTCTAGGACAAATGGTTACTCTCAATGGTTTTATTAGTCAAGCGGGGGAAAACCTCTTGTTTGCATGAGCGAGCTGCAATTTTTGTAGTTTCTGAGCAATCTCTGTCTTATCCAGGTCTGGCCATCTAAAATGCTTTCAAAGTCCCAAATTGCAAAGCTTTTATCCCGTTCGATTTCTCGAAGAAAGACTGATTTCTATGTTGCTTCAAGTTGCTACTTGTGCAACTCCTTTTGTACTCTCACTAAGCCGCCTGAGAGAAATGAGTCGCCGGAGATCCCAAGTTGGGTGAAGTGCCTTGATGACAAGAGCCATGGAAGTCCTGATGCAGATGAAAATTTTGTGATCCCTTCCCTCGCTTCTTGGGTTAACAGTTATGGGCCATATGGTCGTACTGAAGTTGCCAAGGTTACATCGAGTGACATAGAAGAAATTAATGTTGAGAAAGTCTGCAAACTTTTGAGGAACCGGTATTCATCACCAGATTGTGTTGTTGCAGCTTTGAATGCTAGTGGCGTTGGTTCTTCAAGCAGGATGATTGAGCGGATTTTGAAAAAATTTAGCAATGATTGGATCCCAGCTTTTGGTGTTTTCACTTGGGCCAAACTCCAAATGGGTCACCATCATCCATCTGTGTTATGTGATCTAATGGTTGACATATTAGGGAAATCGAGAAAGTTCCATTTGATGTGGAAGTTGGTGGAGGAAATAAGGACGTTAGAAGGTTATGTTACACTGGCAACTATGAGTAAGGTCATGAGAAGGCTTGCTAGAGCAGGTAAGTATCAAGATGCAATAGAGGTCTTTAAAGAAATTGAGCAATTTGGTGTTAAGAGGGATGTTGCTGCAATGAATGTGCTAATAGATGCATTGGTTAAGGAAAATAGTGTTGAGCATGCCCTTGAAGTGTTTTTGCAGTTTAAGGCATGTATCCCATGTGATATTCATACTTACAATATTTTGATACATGGACACTGTAAATGTAAACAATTTGATAATGCAAGAAAATTTTTGGAAGAGATGGAGCAACAAGGATTCGAACCTAATGTCATTTCTTATACTTGTTTTGTCGAATGGTACAGTCGTGAACAGGATTTTCATAATGTAAATGCCATTTTGGATGAAATGAAGAAAAAGGGTTGTTCGCCAAATACCGTGACCTATACTATTTTAATGCAAGGTTTGGGGAAAGCAAAGCAAATAAATGATGCACTGGGGGTCTATGAAAATATGAAGACCATCGGTTGTGCTCCAGATCCCTCCTTTTATAGCTCATTGATTTATATCTTGAGTAAAGCTGGTAGATTTAAGGATGCGTGGGATGTATATGAAGACATGGGGAAACAAGGAGTTAAACCAGACTTGTTGACATATAACACAGTAATTGCTGCTGCTTGTGAGCATTCACAAGAAGAGACTGCTTTGAAGATTCTTAAGAAAATGGAAGAAGATTCTTGTAAGCCAGATCTCAAGACATATGCATCTCTAATAAAGATGTGCTGCAGAAAGAAGAGAATGAAGGTTCTTCAATTTTTGTTGAACCACATGTTTAAAAATGATGTCAGCATCGAAGTCTCAACCTACTCTCTTTTGGTACGTGGGCTTTGCAAATCTGGGAAACTTGAGGAGGCTTGTTTGTTCTTTGAAGAAATGGTGGCGAGAGGAATAGTACCATGGGAAACCACATACAAATTGCTGGTAAATAAGCTTGATGGAATGAGCATGGGAAAACAAAAGGAGCACATTCAGAAGCTAATGTCAGAGGCAAAAGAGTGGGCAGAGATTTAACTGTGTTTGAGAGGAAAAAGCTATTCGGATTTGTACTTTTTGTTATTCAAAGGAATTTGCAGTTTTAATGTCTCTCAAATGGTTCCTCTATTCTATTATTGGCTACAGAAGTTGACCTGTGCTGTGAATAGAGTGGGGGATTAGCTTGACTATACTAGGTGTCAAAGGTATAGCCAGATAGTCCAAAACACATCTAGGCTCCTCTTTGTTTGGAATTTAATTAAATGGCTGCATGTGTTTTTAGCATGTGATGCTTGCACTGTCCTGTTAGTAAAATGAATAGCTGCTGGCATTATTCCTTCTGCCATTTCTTTCTTTGAATGCCTTACAATTTCAGCAGGAAAGCTGTGTGCAGATAATATGTGTTAAAGCTTAAACAAGGACACTCCATTTTTTGTCCATTTATATTTTAGCTACTCTTCCAATGTAATCTGATTCTGAGGCTGCATATGTTGTATTGCATGTGAGGATTTCTTTGGAGTGTGCTTGAAGAATAAATGGCCACTTGCATCACCCTTTCATCGTTTCAATGTTCTTAGTACTCGTGTAGATCTTTTTGTTTTTCTGCATTCATTTATTTTTCATCATAAGTAAAGCTTCTTGTACAGGGTAGGTGAACTTTTTATTTGCTAATAAAGGCAATGCTTTTGCCTCCACGTCACTCATGGTCAGTATTGTCAAAAGCACCAGCCAAAGCACGGTCGCCTTGCCTGCTGTGAGGCGAATCACCTTCATGTAGGCACCGCTTAGGCGAGTGCCTGTACCAAGGCGACACTTTGCTCAAGTAGTTTGCAGCTAAGATTGAGGCTTGTGTTGGCAGCTGACAGCTAATTGACTCTCATGGCTTTTTCTGTTTAGATAAAATGAAAAGGAATATGCCATGGGGTGACCAGGTGGATGTGATATCATCTGACGGATCTACTTCCTCAGATGTCGAGATGGAGGCTACTGATGCATCTCGTGGCAAGTTCCCTGCAATTCCCATTCCAATAGAACGTAATTTTCAAGATGCAACATCGGAAGGTACTTTTATTCACAATAGTGGTTATTTACAACGATAATCAATGAAGCCTTGCCAATGTAAGGCATGGGCACTGGATGATTATGGTTCTTTATGTAGGGGATTCATGAAGTTAACTGAACCACTAGGTCAAAACTTTCTGATGCAGGTGACTTGATCAAAAGGGCAGAAATGTACCAGCAGTACATGAACCAGATCACAATACCCACCCACCGTGGTTCCCTGATTCCATTTACTTCCTGGATGGGATTAGGCAAATCGATCAAGCAACTGTACGGACAACCATTGCATTACCTGACCAATGTCCTTCTTAAGCAGTGGGACCAAGAGAGAATCGGCTCGGGGACTGAAGATGAGCCACTCGACATGATCATTCATCCCGTCAAAGCCGAAGCCATGATTTGGCTCATTGAAGAAGTTCACCGGCGCACTTCATCTCACTATTACATTGCTAAGCTCTGGGAGTCAGATCCGCTGTACCATACCTTTGTTGATTCTGTATTCCCAGAACTATGAGCCTCATTCTCAGAGACTCATTGTCCTGCCCTTTTGCTTCCCCAGTAGTCCTGGACTGTTGTAATCCTCTCTGTCTATAGCTCTATCACTGAGCTGCACCCCTCTCTAGTCTTTGAGAAGTCTGGTGGACAGATATTTTTGGCGGATGCTCCTTTTCTGTTTAGAGAATCCCCTTGGAGGTGGAACCAGATGGATTCGTTCAATATCAGTCCTTTTCTTTTCTGTTCATCTCTCTCCTATTTTTGAGGGCGTTTCCATTGAAGTTTAGGTTTCTGAATGCCCCAATCTTGATAGCGGTGGTGGCTCTTAATTTCTTCAATACCGCAGTATTAGCGCAGGCGTATGTGTTTTTGTTGGGATCAGTTCTGCAAGAACCTTATCGTATTTGTTTTGATAAATATGCTCTTCAAACACTTGAACCCATTTGGATCTCTAGACAAATAGAAGCCTCGAATTTTCGCTTTGGGAAATTACGATCGTATCTACGGCTGCTGCTGAACATATGTGTAGCAAACATGTTTTTCTATTTGTCTCGGTTCCTTTTCTCTTGATGCATCAACAATGGAGGACAAACACCGATGAATCAAGCCCATGCCTGCATATATTGATGGTTCTTCAGGCTTCAGCAGCCATAAATCAGAGGAAGACTCCTCATCTTATCAACGCATTTAGAGCATATCATTCCAAGCATTGGCATGCTCTTTCTAACTTTCTAATGATTGAAATGTTCTGCATTTAGGAAGGCCCAAGTTTTCACTGTATTCTTCTCGTGATCTCATAAGCGATAGTGTCTTGATGAATCAAATACTCGCAAAAAGGATTTCACCATCTCTAATGAACCCTTCAGCCCAGCATCTATTATTAAAGCGCTCCGCGGTTAAACGACCAAAAACATTTAAATGTGCGTTATGCTCATTCTTACCGTCTTGAATTCAAATTATAGTCATTGTGCGTCCGATGCGCGATACGACTACATTTTTTACGTCTACTTGGTTTGCGTTCTAAGCCCGTTATTTGGAATTTGGAAGCTATAGAAACCAAATCCTAGACAAGTTCAATGGGACTACATAGACCCTTTATTGCATGGTTGATGGATTCTGAGACCGAATACACGTGCATTTTATCTTTTCTCCCACAAAGCCGACCAACGCGTGAACAAGAAGAGAAGAACTCGATACCTTACCCTTGATTACTCTTATTTTCCATGTCTTAAAACCGCAGGAGAAGGGCTAAGAAAACAGCACTTGGAAGAAACAGGGAAAAAGCTCTCAATAGCTAACTACTTGTTATTTACATTGGAGCTTAGAGTGGAACAAGCAGACGATTTGTCGGAGAGAGCTCGACTTATAGCTCTTATGGTGTTTGGTGTAGTTCTACAGCAACCTCCGAAAAGTAGAGCACCGGCCTCACGCCACTTGCCTACATACGATACAAAATCCTCGTCCACCGCTCCAGTTGATGGCTGCAACGAAATATAACATCCAAGGTCAGTTCTATAGTCTCTAATGAGAGATTTGTGAAAACGGAATAATTTAACCATGGTTCTATCCCTAAACAAACTTAATTGACTTCTGAACAGCACAGTAGGAACAGGATCAATTCAATATCATTCTAAGGAAGCTTCTCTCTCAAAGCATTCAGCATAATCTGGTTTTGCAGCAACAACAGGAGGTGTTTTTTTTTAATTTTTCAAGCGGGTAAGGTGCTTTACACATACTATCTTCTAAGATTCTGTATTGGCACACAAAAGATGATTGTCCCAGAATTTTTTGCAAGAATGTAATATCGAGAGATTTCATGAAAGTGGAAACTGGTCACCAAGACATTGCAATGAAAGTGGATATGCCAAGAAGTTTATTGAGCAAAAACTTACCACCCATTCTTTGTGTTCTGCATCATACGTCTCACCACTGTTTGGGTAGATGAGCACGGGTTTTTCAGTTGCCTGCCAAATTCATTGATGCCAAATCACAAAACTATAAGAATTTGTAGGTTCACTCGGACAAGTCCTAACGAGAGTAGCACAAAGCACCAAGTATAACAAAGAGAAATAAGCTAAAAAGGAAACAAAAAACACAGAATTGGATTTACAGTTTATACCTTCCTAATAGAAGTTATAAGCCCATGAATGTATCTAGGAGGGGTACAGTTGATCCCAACAGCAACAACTTGCTTGCATGAATCTGCAATGGCTGCACACTCTACCATAGGTTCACCACTGACCACATTAATTCCATCCTTCGAATTAAAAGAGAACCATGCTGGGGTTGTTATATGCTCTTCCTGAAGAAGCTCGGCATAAGCCTGCAATAAAGAAAGAAATATAAGTACACCTACTCAATATATACATCAAGGCTGCATGAGACACAACGACATGACATCCACAGCTGCAAAGCAATCAAATCCACCAATTCTAGAAAGCATATCTAGTTTTGCATCAAGAAGGCAAATCATCAGACCAAATTGCTATATGGTAGTCGATAGAAGGATACCCTGATCTTCAAAATTGGACAAGCAACTCAATAAATTAGTTTTGCATAAGTGACACAGTTGGACATTTTATATTTGCCCAAGGATCCATCACAGAAAGTGAAGCCTTGTGAACAAATATCAAGGCATCCTATCGGAAGTGATTGGTTTATGGACTGTACATGTATATAAAGCTGACTTTACTCAATTCTTCTATTGAATTGTCCTAGGACTGTAGGCTTCAGACAAGCAAAATAAGGAAGATCTCGAGAAATTGCAAGGTCAAACAGCAGCATATCAACAAAAATGTCTTCGACCAAAAAAAAAAAAAAATCAACAAAAATGTCAAGCAATTTTATATTTGCCCAAGGATCCATCACAGAAAGTGATGCCTCGTGAAAAAATATCAAGGCATCCTATCATAGGCGATTGATTTATGGATGAACAAATATATAAAGCTGACTCAATTCTTCCAACACACCGTCCTACAGCTGTAAGCTTCAGACAAGCAAAATAAGGAAGATCTGAAGAAATTGCGAGGGTCAAACAGCAGCATATTAACAAAAATGTATAGCTTTTCTTAAATAAAAAGTAATATATTTTACATATAGCAAAAACTGAGAAGCTTAAAGAATAGGTCAGATGTTGTGGTTTTACCAATATAAACAATTGTATAGAGCACAAAATTGAGAAGTTTAAAGATGAATGAGCTCCATAGTCAGTATGGCTTGACTACTTTATAATACTATATGACATACACAGAAAGAGAATTTTGCCACCTCATGCCAACAATGCAGAAGTACTGTAAGCCATACCTTTGCTTCCAGCTTATTTGGAATAGTTTCAAATGCAAGTATGTCGGCTCCTGAGTTGACTAGAATTTGTACTCTTCTCCGGTGAAATTCCTTCAATGTTTCAAGAGTAATTGCATCTCCATAGTCGCCACTATAGAGTGGAGCAGAAGTAACAGTTGTTATTATAGGCACTATATTGTAACATTTATTACGCTTGCTCATAATATTTATTCTTTATGAAAATACATAAATCATCAGCAGCCAACGCATGCAAGCAACGTGTTCAGACCTCCACACCCTCTGTGAATGCAGGTTTATTGGGATAGTTAAGATTAAGACACGTGATCACTCAGATAAAGAAAAAATACAAACTTTACCTATATTCAGACCCATCAGCCAAGTAAGCTCCATAGCTTCCGATAGAAGCGGCGACTAGAACAGGACTTGTTGCAATTCTTTCATTTTCCGTGAAGTTTAATGAATCCTTTGCACAATTTTCCTCATATATCTCCCTTGCCTCACATGCAATTTCAACACTTCTTTTGAGTAAAGTTTCAGCTTCTTCTCTTGACAATCCTTTGGCCTCAAAACCTTGAATCGTGGCCTGTCATTTTTAAACAAGTCATGCAGCATCAATATCCAATAATCCATATTTTTTGCTAATGTTTTGCATGAGTGCTGAGAAGATAAAAGTAATACCTGATAAGATGCCGTTAATATAATATTTGCTCCAGCTTCAAGGTAGTCCAAGTGAACCTGTAATGTTGAGCAAAAGAAACACAATAATAAGATAAAGGATAAATTTCTTCATGGTGCTCCTTATAGCTACACATGGGCTCAAATGCACATACTTCATCAGGACAACTATGTTCTGATTTTGGACAGGACATGTGAGATTAACAGTTCCAGTGCTTCTCATTTTTGTCCACGGCATGACAAAGTCCAGAACATTGTCTATTTTTCCAGAGGGTTCGCTCTTTTCTCAAAAAAATCCTGGAACATTATAAACTTCTCACACAACCAGGCTAGCAGTACCTTCCCAGAACCTTTCCTTTTTTCTTTTTTTTTTCCTCTCTTGTAAAACACCTTCCCCAGGTCTTTAAAGCGTCAGAAATAGCACAACCCAGTGGAAGGAATCAATACTTTTTTCTTCCCTACTTCTTGTTGTATCATTAAAGCATGTTGCAGGAATAAACCAGCGAGAGGAATCAATACTTTGTTCTTGTCCTACTTCTCGTTGTATCATTAGAATATGTTGCAAAAACAGACAGCACAATGAAGAATCACGTCGTGATTTCATATTACATTCCACTATTAAGCCTGGTAGGTTCATCAAAACAACCAAAAAAAAAAAAAAAAATCCACCAGACAGAGACAACTGTCCCACAAATTCCCAAAGATACCATGAATAAACATTTAGATGGGCAGAACATCCTTATCCAAGTCATTGTCAGAACGAATAAATTCTTGTGCAGAGCAACATAAAACGGTAAAAAAAATGTTACCCACTTGGTCTAACGACATAACAGCTCGTTCCCAAGCTTCAAAGTCAGATGCCAAATAGGAAAAAAAAAATTTACGAACACAGGGTGCAGTCTTTAATTTTTTTCCCGGGAAAAATAAAGCTAAAACAGGAAATCATAGTTTGCATTATCTCACTCTAAACTAAACACCGTAGATCATGCTTTTCTTCAAACTCTAAACCAAAACCACCTCAAAAAACATCGCCCCCCTCACTTCCAAACTCCCCAAATCTCACCATTTCACTCGAACCGCGAATTCTCGACGCAACGCGATAAAGAAACAACATACGCATACGAACGGCAAAGTCCAATTTTTACGGAGAGAGATCCCGCGACGAAAACACGACGGAAAAGGAATGATTTTTTTTCCATTTTTTCGCTTACTCTTCTGACGAGCTGGGGTGAAGTGATGAGGCACTTGGCGCTCCAGAGGGGGTCGTTGAGATCGGCGCCGTGGCGCTCGAGCTCCGTGGCGAAGCCGCCGTCGATGATGGCGTGGCCGCCGCACCGCTTGAGGAAGTCCGGCATGAACGACGGCGTGTTCTCGGTGACGAGCCCCATGCCCGTTCGGCAACGAAAGGAGGAGGAGAAGAAGTGGGTCGGCGGGATTTTGTACGCGGAAGAAAACCCAGAAAGGTCGTCGCGCTTCCTCTTGCTCTTGTTGTTGTCGTCGCAGCAGAGACAGAGAAAGAGAGAGAAAGCAAGGAGAAGCTGACAGCTATGGCTGATTTACAGAGACCAGGGGAGCGACGTATTTATGGAGAAAACGTAGTGGGGGAGATGGAGGCGGAATGACTGTTTTGCCCCTGGCCGGCCAATCGTGTAGCTTGTTCCGGCCTTGCCGGAGAGTTGAGGAGACAAAGAGTTTTTTATTTTTTTTTTTTTTTTTTTTTATTTTTTTTATAGTGATAGATTATTATTGACAAAGACGGGATATATATTATTGGCTAGTTTTTGGCCAAATTTTAAAAAAGTTTAGATGTAGCACTTTTTGAGATTTATAGAAAAGAGGCCCAATTGACGGAGTCGAATTTCAAAGTGACCAAATATCCTCCTCGAAAAGAAACGAATAAATTTTCATTAATGAGTATATTCAAGGTATTGATTAAGTAATTAATAATCGAAAAATTTCATGGTTTCCAATGTATTGATTTTTCTTGCGATGGTTTGGAAAAGCACGTCAGATTGTGGGTGAAAAATATGAGTGATCGATTACATGATAAGTAGATTTTTTGGAGCCTATCTATCATAACCGCTTCTAGAACCTTCTCTGTTTTTCCGGTCCAATTACAGGGTTTATTAGTGAACCTATTTTATTTTTTGTTCCTTTCTTGGTTCATATTTTCAGTAAAATCATATGAAACTATGAATAATGAAATGATTCGAAGTAAAAAATGAATCACAAAAATCATAATTCGCCAAAAATAACAATCCCATAAGATGAGTACATATTCACGTACAATTATATAAAAAGTTCAAATACATAACAGAAAATATAAATTATAAAACTCAATTTCCTCATTTATCCATAAAAATTAAGGAAAGAGGAAAAACTAGTGAGGAGTTCTGAGAAAGGATAAAAGATGAAGGAGTTTTGAGTTTAGAATACATGCGAAAAACAAATTAGGCTTTCGACTTTTTTTTCGAAACCAGTTCAAAAATAGAGTGGTCCGGTTTGGCTCCCAATTGGGTATTCATTGAGAATCTGTTCCCAGACCAATTCCAATAAAAATCAGTTCCTTGACTTATTTTCAAGCGATCTGATCAAATTCCCGAGTAAAATCGATTTGGTTGCATACCCTTAATAGGAAAAATCCAATTTTAGAAGGTGCGGGGAATTCAAGAAATTTCCTTCTATATACTTTCATTTTAACTTTCGGAATTTATGATATTTTCAATTATTTAGGAATTAAAACTTGTCGTATCACCATGCCTTGACTTTAGTGGAATTTGCCCACGGAAAAACTTGAAGTTGACAATTTTTTATTCGATTATATTATCTATAGTAGTTATATGAATACACGTGTAAAGTAGTGTTTTGAGATAATATTCCTATTTTTATTACGCTATGCCCTTAACTTTGAACTCTCGCCATTCTTCAACAAATTATTAAATTTAGACTTCACTTTCAAGCTATCTAATCTTGAGATAACATCGGACATGTTGAGCGCAATGGAAAAAAAAAACCAAAAAACAAAAAACAAAAAAAACAAAACAAAACAAAACAAAACAAAACAAATACTCAAAATGGATAAAAGGAAAAGATGGAAGAAGCCACAAGCAAGCGCCCTCTTTGCTTGGCGATCGGACGTGTGAAGATAAGCTACAGCGGCCACAAAAGCGACACGTCATGTGATTAACATATGAAACTTTTATTATTATTTTTATTATAAAAGAAGGAGATGAAACTTAGGATGGAGAAAATAAATTGTATAAGGATGGCAAGGAAATTAATATAGTGGATATATATATATATATATATATATATATATAATATACATAGATAAAAATTCATAAACGCATCCATGAATGACTAATGGCCTTATCTTCACCATCTCAGATAGCAACTTCCACCTAGCATTCCAAACACGTCATTTTTTCTATTAAAGTTACATGTGACTTGTCCCACGTTCGAAGGCTAATTTCATCCCTCGAGCTTCCTTTTTTTTTTTTTTTTTTTTTTTTTCAATTTTTTTTTCAATTTTTTTTATCAGTTAGTTGTTTATTGAGTAATAGCATATTCCGTGAAAGTATGTAGCCTATGGCATGCAACAGGGATCCGATGCCAATAATACTCTATTCGCTCATACTTTCTAACTTTATAAAAGGGGTTAATATTCTGTTAAAAAAAAGGGGTTAATACCATTGAAAATTTCTCACGAGACATATTCTCTAGATTAACAAATGTTTATCTTACATAGAATCTCAAATTAATGATCCAATCCAAATCTATTGTCGGTCAGCATTAGGCTCAATATCTTGTCAAAGTGCATAAGATGTGCCGGCACACATAAAGACGCATCGAATGTGGGAAATGAAAAATTTGACATTGTTAATCCATGTATGTGAACATGTGTGCAATTAAGCGAAGGATATATTTGAGTTGGTACTTTCAGTTTGGTTTTGAGCTTTTCAGGTTAAACATGTAACGGAGATTTCTTTTTTTGTGAGACGAAAATTGATTTTGGATAAATGTGTCAATGGAATATCACTTTAGACTTTTTTTTTTTTATGAAACAAGAATTAAATATGAATAAATGCAATGCAAGTTATTAGTTGGAAATTTTTTACAGTATTAATTATTTTTCTCAAAATTTATGTTTCAGTATATATATATTAGACATGTGTGTATTAACTATTTATGAGAGTTGACTTAACATGACTAAGGTGTGGAAAAATGGGAACATGGTTCCTAGTGTCCACTAAGGTCACTTGTCTTGAAATGACATTGGCCATTCTTCCTTTCCTTTTTTTTTTTTGGCTTTTACAAATATATAACCAGACAAAAAAAGGAAAAAAAAAACCAGAAATTCTGAACTGTCACCATTGAGTGATACGCAAGTCAGCCTCTCCTTTTCCAAAAATATCTTTTTCAAAAATCGCAGGGAAAAACGACATTTTTCTTTTCTTTTTCCTTCTGCAATATATTAGATCTTTTTTTTTTATTGTTTTTGGTGGAGTCTGAGCATCAGTTCGACATTATTAGCAAGTAAGCAAAGCTCATCTCGAACTCATTCCTTAATCTATCACTTACTAAGAAAAAGAAAGTAATTTACCACGATATCATGATATTTAGATTGCTGAATGACCGACTTTTCGCTAATTTATGTTTGTATTGGTCTTCACATGTACATTAGATACATTAAGGCCATGTGATCTTGTGCTCCATAGTCTGATATAATTCTAGCTTACTGTTATATTACAAAATTTCAAAAAAAAAATATTATTATTATCAATTCTCAATAGTAATTAAATTTGTCAAACTGGGTTATAAATCAATTTCTTAAGGCTAAGTTGTTACATGGGCTAGTTTTATATAATACATGGGTTATAGATGGGTTTAGAATGGTAAAATCAAAAATAGTATGGGTGTTATATTAGTTAACAACTTTCTTACACCCAATCCACGTCTATGACTCTATTTCGCCCTAGCTCACCTCTCGTTCTCACCTTAGTTTGAATATGAACTTTCCTACACCGAGTTATATATAAAGTATTTAGTGATATAGATCGAATCAGGTATAAATACGATATGAGTTCTCATATTAAATTTGTATTATATAGAAATTGATTAAAATGAGTTAAATTGGTCGATTCCGATCGAACTATTCTTGATATGACCCATTCACTTTACAGGTCTAGCAGTAATGTCTAGAGATGTTTGTCCTTTAACTAAAAGAGAAATCAATGAATGAACCCGGTCGTTGAAGCGTCCATATTCTTCTTTGGTTTCGTAAGAGAAGTCCTCTCTCCTTGTCTCTGCGAATCTGGCCTAAACTTTGTCTAGATTCGACCTCTCTATCGCCATCTAACCCACTCAAAAGCGCACTATGGCAATGCGTGCATCCAGTCGATAAATTGTTCAAGGAAGAATTCTAGTATATGTATTAGATTCGAATTTAATTATATTTGGGTCACAGAATTTAATAATATTGATTTACCCTTTTTCCAGCTAATTTAATTTCATCGATCGAGGAAGCCATTCATACATTGAATCCTAATTGATCGCTGTTAAACCATGTCACGATTTTGAGCCTGAGAGCAAAACTCGACCTGAGATGAAAGGAAGCATGGAGTTAATTTATTACAAGTTTTGGACCCGGACCTCAATTTAGTTAACTTGCGGATAAGGAAATATTCCCACGTCTGAAGCGGAAATTAGCAAGGGAAAATCAAAAGAGGAAAGCCAGAACTTTGACTGAAATGTTCGGATCGTAACTTCGTGCATTGAAGTCGGTGAATAAAAACGCAAAGATATAGGAAAGTCCAAGTCGGGTCGTCCTCCTTCTCCAATTCGGAAAACGAGAATATATATTTTATATTCGGTCGTGGGAGTTTTAAAGGTGCTTCTAAGGGGTTTTTTCTTCGATGGGTTACCCCCAAGAATTCTAGTATTTGTAGCCAATTAAATCTTATGGTAAAATTTGTACATAATTCTTTTATGAAATTGAAAGATTATTTAGTGAAAAATTATGAGACTAAACATTGTATAAGATATTTGATATAATTGCAATTTGGGAGATATCGCAGTTACGTTTGGTTATCTAGTAAGACTGAATATGATACGATATGAAATCCAAAAGATTTTGCTATATCCTATTAACTGTTTGGTGATTGCAATAATAAAGTCGGATATATTTACATCATATCTCATATATTGTTTTGTATAAATGACATATCAATATAAATGAATCACAAATTCTACAAATGGAGACAATAAAAATCTCTCGTGACACTTTACCTACTATATTTTTATTTTATTTTCCTTTCTTAATTTCTTTTTATTTCTTTATTTCCCTTCCATCGTTCTCTATTTTTTTTTAGATAGAAAACTAAACTAATAGACCTAAAATACTCAAAACACCTAAAATATGTAAATAAATATATATTAATTTATTGAATTTAAATTATAAGACAAAATTAAATTCAAATATATAAATGAAAATAAGATTAAATTAAAAAAAAAAAAGTAAATTTTTATTTTGAATTTCTTATATTAGAATTCAAATATTATTTATATCGAAATATAATTTTAAATTTGTTAATTTAAGAAGTTTGTTATTTGAGCAAAATAACTTTCGTAATTTAGATATTAGAAATATTTTCCACCTTTATTCCACCTTTCCTATTAATGGATAATTTTATCCGACCTATATTCCCTTATATTCAACTTTATCCTATCTTCAACAAGCACTAAACACGGAATATGATAAAATTTGTCCTAACCACCAAATGCAGTCTAAAAATATTTAAGTGACTCGAGTGTATTTGTAATTTTCTTTATATCGCTTGATTTATAGTAGAATTCGTTGTTAATCTTGTCGTGAACGTAGATTACTATGACCGAACCATGTAGATCTGGTATCTAATTTATTTTATTGTTCTATCTATTTTATTATTCAATCACTTCATCCCACATATGAAGCATTCAAAAATTTCAAGTGTTGAGAATGTTAAGTACATGTCGAATTTGATAAAGACCCACATAAATATACAATAAAAAATACTTACTAAAAATTGGGCAAAAGTTAGGAGAAAAAGGGAAAGAAGACAAGAAGAAAATAGAAAATTATTTCCTACAGTTTAGAAATCATTTGATTAGTATAGATAATGACAGGAACAGGCAGACAGCAGTGCTCCATGGGATTTATTACGCATGCGACGTGACTCTTTTAATGAAGATAAAGAACGAGAGATAAAGTAGAAGTGACGAAACCGACGTTAGTGGAAGACCAAGTTGCTCTCTTGACTCGAATTCCTCGTATGCATGAGCGCGACAAGGTGATAATGACCAGCAAAGAATTTCGATCCGCCAAAACACTACGCAGCGCTCGAATAATCTTAATCAGATCGCGACGATCTCTTTATCATATCACAGTTAGGTAATCATTGAAACAGAACTAAGGATCGATATACTCGTGAAATCCGTCGGCGTGATCTTCCCCTTCTCTCTTTTCTGGAGCACAGCAAGCGCCTTGCTGTGCTAGCATGGATCGATGGGTCAGTACCAAAACCTTCCGAAATGCAAGGTGGGAGAGATGGGAATGTCCCGAAACGTGCTAATTTGAGAGGAGATAGCGAATCCGACCCACCTTGCAGCCTCGAACGATTCCAAACTTTGAACCTAGACCTCGACTTTACAAACCTGAAATTAGTTAGTTTCATGTTTTAGGGTGGGTACCCTGGCTTTTTTTTTTAAAAAAAAAGAATTTTCAATTCATTGCAACCTAGAATGGGGGTTTTATAATCGACGGGACCAACTACTTCCTCGGTGAGTGAAGACAGCATCGATGGGTGTCTAAGTACTAAGACAGCATCGATGGGTGTCATACTAATCATCAACCATTGGGGTTCGCCCCAGTGGCCACCCTTCCAATTTGAAAGGGGCAACTTGAAAGGGGGAGGTGGGGGGTTCAAATCTCCACCTTCTCAGGGGAGAATGGGGTGGAGACGATTTCATTTCAGGAGTGAGTTTCGACTCCCACGCCCTACAAGGAGGTAGGGTAAAAGTCTGAGAGTGAGTGTTAGAGTAGGATTAGAGTAGGACTGACAAAAAAAAAAGTACTAAGGTCCGCATCATAGAAATAATTTTTTTGTACTAAATAAATACAAAAAATCAATATTTAGATTCCTAATCTTTAGGGTTCCATCCTAGTACACACGAAAGTGAGAAGAAAAGCAAGATATTGATCAAAAGTTAGGTGATAAAAAATAATTATTTAGTGAATTATCTATTGTCCTTACATCAGGTGAATATTTATTGGATAGCTATTATAAAATAAAATAAAAAAGCAGCAGCATTATGCCTTGTCTTCTATTAAAAGATGTATCCCCTCCCCCTTCCTTGCATTATTAGCCGCTCTTGTCCATTCAATGTGGGCCTTGCGGAAGTGGAGAAAAGCACTAGGGAGAGAATAATCTCCTTTTAAAATTTTGTAAATCGTGTAATAGTAAATAATTAGAATGCGATGAATTATTGCGATGAACTATATGGGAGCTTAGAAAAACTATTACTAATGTAGTCGATATAATCAGAATTATGATTATTACAGATATTGTTTTTGTTAACAAAATATATGAGTTTGTTGTGATTAATGTCATAAAGAAAATTAATGCAAACAGAAAAAAAGGGTTAATATCATTTAAAAAAAACTCAAAACCGGTACATTCGTGATAAATGTATTACAAATTGATATTTTAAACATAAAAAATCATAAACTGATGCATCTTTGACAAAGTTATCTCAAACTAATTTTTTTGACCACAAAAACCTTAAATTAATACATCTTTGATAAATTTTCCTCAAACAATTTTTAACCACCAAAAATCCCAAACTAATACATTTTTGACCAATTTATTATTTTTTAGTTTTTAATAAATTGGATTAATACAACAAAAAAACACAAATTAGTACAAATGTAACAAACATAGGGTTAAACTCTAAATGTTAATTGACATGTGTCATCCAACTTAATTATTTGACAATAAAATTAAAGGGAAGCTTATGGTTGGTAAATTTGTCATATATGTACTAGTTTGAGGTTTTGAAGATGTTAATCCAACCAAAGCAAGTCACACAAGAATGAATCCATCAGTTTAGGATTTATTGAGCCCATAAACTCATAAAGAATGTAAAGATCTCATCCAGCAAGAACTTATTGAGCCCATAAACTCACAGTGGGCATGTGAAGCTTTGGATCAAGGATAGAACAGTCTACATTAGTGTCTATGAGTGCCATGAGGGGAATGGGTTTAGAGGGTTGGGATGGAATGAGCTGGATAGGAACATATGGCTTGAACGAAAGAGATTTTTCTTTAGTGACCTAGATGGATGAGAATTGGTCTTGGCTTGCTAGAGGGGATGATAGTTCATCAAAAAAGAACATGCCTTAATAGGCATAATCATCTCCTTCATCTTCACTGTTTTTTGAGAAAGTTTCTATGGCACAAATCGTTTTGTCGAAAGGTTTATCTTCAAGAGAGAAGTTTGACTCAAGATCATCTTCTGCTAGAGAGATACCAATTTTTTTTTCTTTGTTTTTTGTATGGCATCTACAAGATTCATACTTCTTTTGTGGGCTTATAAACATTTTTTGCCTTAATAGGCAACTACAAGAACTCCACACCTCAATCATCTTTCATAGGTCGTGAATGTTTCTTAGGCCAAGTGGAGATCTTCACCAAACTCTGGCAAAGTTTGGTGTCTCTACAAATTCTTGGAAGTGTGTTTAAAACTTAAGCCTGTTGGGCATAATCCTAAGATCCAAGATCTGAGTTAGGATATCCAAGCCAAAGATAATGTCTCAATTTATGAATGAGGATTCAATAATACGAGTAGTAATGGTGCACTTAGGAAAGAACTGGATTTTATGGGTTTACTCCTTATTTGGGTTGCATAAGTAAAATACCAGGTATGAGGTTCCCAATATTCTTTAGGAAGAAGTTTTGGATCAAGGATAGGGGAATATGTATTAGTTTAAGGTAAATTTGTCACAAGTGTATTAGTTTGGGATTTTTCGTGATATTAACTCTAGAAAAAAAAAACAATTACGTTGCATGATAGCTTTCATGAGTAAGAGCACTATGTAAATTAGCATGCATGTACAACATAAGATTTTTTTTTCTACATGCGTGAAAAATTGATATAAAGAAACATAACAGGAATTTTTATTAAGAGCTTTCAATTGATTGCACATAGGACAGGGGTTTGTAGTTGAGACGCCACTACTTTACTCGATGAGTGAAGACAACACGATGGGAATTTAAGTACTAAGGTCCGCATTATATAAATAAATTATTTCTACCAAATAAATATAAAAAAAAATCAATATTTGGATTCCTAAACTTTAGTGTGTCATCCTAGTACACAAGAAAGGGAAAGGAAAAGCAAAATATTGGTCAAACTCAAAAGTTAGGCAACAAAAATAATTATCTCTTGGATTATTATCACTAAAGAAAAAGCACATCAATCTATTGTCCTTATATCGGGTGATTATTTTGTGGATAGCCAATATTTAAAAAAAAAAAAAAGGCAACAGCATTATACTTTTGTATTTTATTCAAAGATGCATGCCCCCTTGCATTATTAGCCGCTCTTGTCCATTATGTGGAACTTGTGGAAGGGGAGAAAAGGACTAGGAAGAGAATAATTTCCTTTTAAAATTCTGTAAATCAGAGACTAATAAATAATTAGAGTGCAATGAATTATTGCAATGAAACATACGGTGGATTAGAAAAAAGGGAAAATTGTCCAAAAAGTCTTGAATTTATTATAGGGAAGTTAATTCAGTCATAAACCTTTTAATTGTACCAATTTAATCATAATCATTTTGATAATTTAACAATTTAGTCATAAAACATACCACTATGCTAGTTTAGTCCCAAGCTTTTGGATCATTTATCAATTTAGTCCTAAACTTTTTAATAATTCGTTACTGTAGCCCTTTTGGGCAAATATTCAAATAATATGTTTAAGACTAAATTGATACATCTTTAAAAGGTTTAGGATTATTTTGATACAATTGAAAATTTTGAAAATTTTTACCAAAAAAAAAAAGAAAGATTTAATACTAAATTGACAAATCGTCAAAATGTTTAAGACTAAATTGACATAATTAAATTTTTTATAATTTATTTTAATGTTGTATGATAGGTGTATGACTTTTTGGATAGTTATCCCTTTGGAAAAACTCTCGCTAATGTGGTTGATGTAATCAAAATTATAATAATCACATTTATTGGTTTTGTTACTAGAACTGTGAATTTGTTGTGGTTTTTAAAAATGTCATAAACATAATTAAGGAAAAAAGAAAAAATAAGTAAACAATTCGGTCGCTCGGTAGTTTTGATAATTAATTCCACTACGTAAATTATTGGCATTGCTGTAAGACAGAAACGACATGAAAAAAATTAGCATGCATGTAGAACATAAGATTTCTTTTTTCTACATGTGTAAAAAATTGATATAATGAAACATAACAGGAAATGTTAAGAGATCTTTACCAAAAAAAAAAAAAAAAAAAAACAGGAAATGTTAAGAGATAAATTTTGCATGGAAGGAGAAATTAACTTGAGATTTGACATTGTTATTAAGATAGAAAAAAATCAATATGGGACAAAAAATTACAATTAGATTTGTTAACATCATTAAAGAAATAGAAGAATAATTTACTTTGCCGATCAAATTAAGAACAACGTCTATTAATAATTAACATGTACGGCAGCTACAAATATAGGTGTAAATTTTAATATAAAATGATACCTTCCCATGCTCTTATCCTTTTGAAATTGACGAGAGCAAATAAATTCGGGTCAAAAGCTAATTTATCGAAATTTTGAATGTTTTACAAATTTAAATGAGTTTTTATAAGTTAAATGCAGAACAAATTATAAAGACTGTGGCTCATTAAAAAGAAAAAGAAAAAGAAAAACCTGCTCTCGCTCCACTTTGTACATTAGTATAAACGCACTCCTACTTTTGTAAATACTATTTTTCAAATATTCCATTATATTACGAAAATCGAACATGCAATCAATAATTTCTTCCTATCTTTCCCTGCAAAATTTAATAGCAACGGGTGCAATGATAAGGATAGGATGGAGGTTATGCGATACGTAATATTGGTATAATCAACTGAAGATTCGTAATTCACCAAGAAAAGTGATATTGTTTTCCTTTATCAAAGAAAAACTACATCAAAATTTAGAAATGTAGAACGTTTAACATTGTGATTTTGCTTTGACCAAAAAAAAAAAAAAACATTGTGATTTTGAAACCAAAAGATTTGAAAAGAGTGTTTCCAAAGGCCAGGATGGGAACATGTATATGTTGACCATATAAATGTAAATTTTTTAACATAACCCAAGAAACTATTAATTAAAACTTACGTAAATAGTACAACAATTTGGAGGTTATCTATTTTTAATAAAGATTGATAGGAGTTCAAGTCGAGTGATGCGACCGTGCATTTTCCATTGAAGCTCCTGAAGCTTTTCAATGGCAGAACATTGATGAACAATACAGTCACTTTGCCTCGTGACTTCAATCTCTTGACTGATATTTAGTTTATGAAGCTTGGGGATCTCCGTCCCAAAGCAAGTAAATAATTGGGAATATGACATGGATGATCCTTAAACTTTAATTCATAGTATAATGTTACCTTTGGATTTTTAGTTTGTTTAATGTAACTCTTGAATTTTAACCCAATGCGCAATACCATTTATAAACTTTTAATTTGTTCAATGTAATTTTTTAACTATTGATAAACGTTCAATCATTCAGGGACCTCATACAACAGCAAATTAAAAATTTAATGATGATTCACAAATTAAAAGTCAAAGAACGACATTATATATTAGATCAAAGTTCGATTGTTATTTATGTTATTATCCCCGAAAGATTTTGAAAACTCCTATAAGCCTCCACTAAAGTAGGCAACTTGCAAACTTTTGTAGTTTGAGTTTATTTTCCATCTCTTGATTCCATTTACTAATCTTTTGTGGGGAGGTGCCTCTCCACTTCTTTTTAATTCCAAAACAAACCCTTCTTCTAAAGATGGCAAACTTAGCTTGCACCATCTGCTCTTGTAGGATGGAACAGCATAAATTGAAATGTTACTATTTTCACTTGTACCATTTGGTCATGACGTCCTCGGCCTCACAGATCTGGGGAATGACACAGCAAGATCTCTGTCATCTAGCCGAGGATGTACTTCCCTGCCTCTAGTGAGGCTTGAAAGCATGATCATGGTGAAAAGCCATAAAATGGTCAGACGGACGGGAAGGCGCAGTGTCGATGGAGTGACCCGGAAGGGCGACATCTCCGTCGACCCGAGGGTGGGTCACCGGAGGTAAGTTCGAGTATCTCACAGCCCTTTTAAACTCCAAAATCAGGTCAACCTGGTGGGGACAGGTTCGGATGTAAAAACAAAAAGCTTGAGGAAATACTGGTGAGTGCATCTAGTACTTGATAGATCATTGAAGAGAAATGAAAATAAATTGGCATGTATTGCGGTAATGAAGCAGAAGTGAATGAGAGAGTTTCATTCTACAAAGGTCAAATGGTGCAAATACGGTATGCGATCTTTCAAGAAACTGGTAGTTTTGAATGAAATAAGGAGAGTTAGAGAAAGACTGGCTCTCTTTTTTTTTTTTTTTTTTGGTCGAAAAGACTGGCTCTCTTTAACAGTAGCAGAAGTGTAGCACAACTGGTTCGATTCAATCCCAGAAACTAGTTAAAGGCCGGGAGCATCTCATTCTATATTTGACCAAGAAAAGAAACACCATGAATGAACCAGAACCACATTGAAAAGGCTTTGTTTTGCTCTCCACTGTATCACTAGGGAATCCTTCCTCTTGCCTATCCTAATGAAGCTACACACGTTTCCTGTGCCCACTTTCTCTTTGACAAATCATCGAGACCTGCCAGATGGGCCGGAACTATACAGGCGAGACTTTCCAAGAATATAGCAGAATTCAAAGCATCATCAAGTACCAAAGTCACGCAATCGCACGCCCATTTGAGTACTCATCACAGATTTCTCAAGAAAAAAAAAATACATATCTTTACCCTTGCTCCAAAAGAGTGATTCAATTGTGGATCGCCAAACTGAAATCAAGGCCCTCGGGCAGGACCAAAACAGATACAACTCGGAGCCTGATCTTCAGGTATCATACCTCCTCCTTTGCTTGTATCAATCACTTCCAACATCCTAACCACCTCTGCCATTTCGGGACGCTTCTCTGCATTTCCGTCCCAGCACTTACGCATAATGTTGGCCAAAGAACTGGGACAGCATCTCGGCATTTCAGGTCGCAAGTTCTGTATAGAGGAAAAACAAAGGCGGGATGAAATTCTTAAAGTAACATCAAATCTACCCATTTATGCCAAATAGAGATATAATGTTGCCGTGGACCATTAGTAGGCATACATAGATGTTGGGCAAGTGAGATCCTTAAAAGTACACTCAACTATCTCCATCCATCTAAGTTGACTTCATTATTTATTAGGAGAAATCATTTGAATCAGAGTCTAAAATAAGCTAGGAAGAGTGGGGAAATGTAGTTGTCAACCATAGGGTTTCATCAGCAGCAATTTGGGAATCAAAGCAACATATTTGATTTTGTAGCGTGCAATGTAACATCAGGGCACGAGTCATGCTTTTATTTCTAAAGCTGCAAACAGAATATAAAACACTCCCAAGAAAGGCATATGAAGTGATGAAGTTAACAGGACAACATGAAAATTAAAGCACATTCAATTCGGAACAAAACAAACTTAAAAGGTCATGTAGAAGCAAAACTCACTAAGAAAACTGACCTGACGAACCACAGCAGATGACACATCAGCAAAACTTAGATCAGGATATGGCATATCGCAGCAATAAATTTCCCATAAGCATATGCCAAAGCTATAGACATCACATCTTCTGTTATATGGCTTACCATCAAGAACCTACAAGTGTCAGAAACTCGTCTTGAGAATGTAGAAAATACATCAATTATCAGTAATTTCCACCTTATGAACAAAAACATCGTTATAACAAATTTCTCGTGGTTGATGGAAATTTTTCAGTGGCATTAGCAGGAGCAGGAGCCTATCAAAGGAAAGCACAAAAGAAAATGTCTTTCCTAGAAAGGAACCAATGGAGTTGTTGAATATTGATGGCCAAAAGGAAATTTCTGAGAAAGAAAAACAAATGAAGGCAAATCACATTGTTCAATTTACTGTTCACGCATTTGTCCTTGTGAGTGCAAAAATTGCATGCAGCTGCCAATACGTTTTCCCCTTTCATCTTCCCAAAATATACTAACTTACTAAACTAAAATGAGATGGCTTAGTTAGTACCTCTGGAGCCATGTAACCAAGTGTACCAGTTTCACCAGTCATATCGCATGGATTTTGAGCTTCAACACGCGCTACGCCAAAATCAGCAATTTTTAAATTTCTTTGGCCATCCAACAGCATGTTTTCCGTTTTGACATCCCGATGTACAATCTTCTTCGAATGCAGATAGCTCAAACTGTAATCCAATAATTTTCATATGATTAAGAAATGCAACATGACAAGCTTCTAAGAAAGAACTTATTTCGGCACTCACCCTCTAGAAAGATCTAAAGCTAGCTGGATAACAATTTTGAAGGGAAGTTTCTTTCGCCTATTCCTTATCAGGTACTGTTTTAACGTCCCACCAGGAAGATACTCTACAACCACACAGCAAGCTCTAGCCGGAAGTGAATTCTGATGCTCGTTTGAAGGGGTTTTTGATGGAATCTTAAGATTGGAAGTCCCCATTGATGCTCCAACAAACTGCAATGGCATAAGACTTTAAAAGGCAGAAAATACGAGTGAAATTTGCTCACTAAGAGAATTGAATTTGACAGAAGGAATTTAAAAAAAAAATGGCACTTCTGAAAGGAAAAGCTATCATAAGTTCATACAGAAGAAAAAAGAGAACTGCTCATAGAGGCACATGCCTTCATCTTCCACATAGTGTGAAGACAAAATCTTTCATGAAATGCACATAACAAAGAAAAGAGAATGAGATTGTACTTTGGTAACATTAGGATGATCAAGCTTGTGCCACACGGCAACTTCTTGCCGAAACGATGCCCGCAAGGCAGCAGTTTCAGCCAATGTTGAGACACCATCATCGCCCCAGTCTAACAACTTCACTAAAATATGGAAAACAGAGAAGTAAGAAAGCCAAAAAAGACGCCATAATGATACCAAGCACAGAATGTAAGCTGAATTTTAAGTCATGAAAAAGTGCACAAATATACAAGTTACTGGAGTTCAGTAACCAATTTATGCCAAATAGGTTGCAACAAATGACAGGTTATATTTAAAGCACTGGATCACTGATTTGTCTCCTCCATCTCCAAGCAATCCATCTCAAAATATCGTATCTGAACATCATCAGGTAGTTCCAACCTGGCTGAAATTCTGGAAATTAAAATTGGCGCCTAGCTAACACGGGACTGGGAAAAGCAAAAAAAGTAAGAGCATATTTTGCCAACAATAAACCTCTTGGTGAAGATATTAGGAAGAAAAATCCACCTCCAAGATCACTAACCTCTGATTTGCATATGATTTGCATATATTCTATCCCTCAAGTGCCAATTGCAAAAGGCATTTTGAGATTATATTCGAATTTAGACTGTCTCCTCTCAATTATTTAGATAGTATTTTAACTTGCGAGCCACAATTTTATCTCAAGCATTGGGACATTTCCATGAATCACCAAATATTAGAGCATATATCACATTTGCTAAGACAGTGATTACTGCCTTTTGACTCAGGATCGGCGACAGTTATCTCCATTAATCTTCAATTAACTCTCTGAAGTCTGCCAGACCATCACCATCGGCCTTGGCGCTCTATAAACAACAACTTTTACCGTCGTTTGGTTGTACAAATGTTCAAATTCCATTACCAGAGATCAAGTCAAACTGACCTCCCCATTTAAACTGAGCCATAAATCCTATAACGTCTTTTTATATCTTTCATAAGCATATCACATCCAAGTGCAAGAAGATACAACACAAATGGAGCAAAGCAACCCTCCACTCAAAAAAGTCTGAGCTAAAGCTGGCGGGACATTTACAGACTCTTCATCAGAAGAGCTAGGTCCTCAGTAAGCATTTTGCAGAATTGGCAGTAGGTGAAGCAACAACTCATGACAAGGTTGTTGAGCTCCCCGGAGCTTTGACATGTAGCAAAAGCACACAAAGAATTTCCACATTCTGATTTACCTTTCACCTTACAAAGAAATGACTATGATAAATCTCTAGGAAAGACTAAATTTTGAAACAAGAATAAGAGAAGGTTAGGACTTAATTACCTGCAACATCCTGGTTATCATAGGTGCCTCTGTAGACCGTACCATAGGTACCCTGAGAAATGACATTTCTTATGTCCAACTTTACCAAATCAATTTCCCACTCTTCTTTAGGCTTCTGGTTCTCAATGCTTCTCGACCAAACCCTGCTTAGATGCTTCTCAAGCTGTATGTCCAAGCTTTTCAGATCAAACTTGTCGGCTCTCAGATACAGGTCTTTGCCGCTCAAACTCCCACTCCCCTTCCCCTTTGGAACCACAATTCCCTCTTCCTTCACGCCACCAACTCCCTCAGTTTTCTCCAAATCCATCATCAAACAGAGCAAATTCACAACTTCGAATCAGAATGAATACAAGAGAACTACAAAAACATCAAAACCCGTATATAATCATGAGTTGGTCCATTTCACAAACACAAGAAAGACAACTCTTTGGATCACGCATGACACCTATTCCAATGAAACTGGGCTAAACCCTTCAAAAGCGAACTCCGGATGGCCTCTCAATGATTTGACCAGACAGAAAGATAATTCTTCTCATCGTGAAAGTCCCACCAATGAGAAAGGAAAAAAATTGGAGCTTTACTATTCGGGACCCTCCAGCAATCACAACAATCACGACCCATCTTTCGTGCCTGAAAACATGACAAGATGACCAAGGTAAACCATTAAAATACGGCCTCTACGTGATTCTTCCCAAAGACCATTGACCCAGAATTGGGAACTTTTAGAAAAGATCAAATGAGGAGCCAGAAGGAGGAGGAAAAAAGACATGTATATGTAGCTGCAAGCGAGGCCCAGCGTTTGAACACCGCACCAGGGAGAGAGAAGAAAAACAGAGAATAGAAAAACAGAGTCAAAGAGAAAGACAGACACCGACGGAAAAGTTGACTTTAGAGGCTAATGAGGTGGAGGAGGATGACGGGAAAGGTTTAAAGCCCCAGTCGGCGGTGGTGGCGGTTGGTGCGGAGGCTTATTCAGATAAAAAAAGCCATGAGAGACGGGGGCTCTCATGACATCATTCTTATCATCAGCTTCCAAGACCACCAGACCAGACCAAACGACAGGAGGAAGGAGGAGGGGAAGAAATGGGGCGCAAAAGGAAGGGCGCAGTTAGATTCATAAAGCTGTCATTTTTGGCACCAGAGAAAGCCAGAGACGAGATCGTTTTGTGGATGAGGATTTTTCAAGAAGTGGGAATGTGAGCCACATGCCAACAGAGGCGAAAAAGAAGGAAAAGATCAGAGCTTGAGAAGGAGCCAGAGAGAGAGAGAGAGACAGATGCGTATGTTTGAGCTAGACAGCCTAAAATAAGGTCCCCACCACCACCAGAATCTGTAGAGAGAGAATGGGAAATCTTGACCCTGTTCAGTTCAGACAAATTCCTGTCTGCCCTTTTTATTATTGTCATCAGGTATGAATTCTTTTGTGGTTCCAGCTTCGCCCGTGAGTGGATGCACGAACCCGGATGTACCTTTTGCCGGCCGTGGTACCGCCCCTGTCCTTCCTCTTTTTTTTTGCTCTTTCTACTTTAGGTTTTTCTGGTACAGGAAAAACGGGGCCGGAGCCCAATTGTCCATTCTAGAGCATCTTTTCTTGAAGAATTATTCCATCATAGCTTAAAGGTACTCCTGGAACTCCCTGTCTTTCGGCCATTCCATCACCTTCGAAAGTGCAAGACAAGGCATGTTCCACATCAACTGGCAGGCCTAACAGACCCATCTTTGAACAGGTCCGTAGTTTGACAAAAAAAATAAAAATAAAAAACAACTGGTCCGAGGGAATGGAACATGGATATCAGCATGCATATTACATTGAAATGTGTAGGCCGGGCCAAAGTCGGGCGGACGGAGCTTTCCTAACATAAGTGTATTGCTTAAGTCCACGCACCTATCTTTTGAGCCTAGCTTTTTTGAGCCTAGGCAAGCTGCCACCTGTTTATTAATCCTATTTTGTTATAGTGGACGTATCGTTTTGTTTTACTTTGTTTTAAAATGTCAACATTATTTATTATACTTTTATGTAAAAAAAAAAAAATTAATGTCAGTTACAATAATCAATTTACGGGATTAGTCTAATAATGTGAGATATAAAGTTTCTTAATTAATTTAATATGAGACTAGTTAATGTGGGCCGAGTTGAGCTCGACCCATAATGAGAGGGTTTAATTGAAAATTTTATAAATAATACTTAAGTTTTTTCTCTAATCTTAACATACACAAATATT
Organism: Eucalyptus grandis; assembly: GCF_016545825.1. Lineage (NCBI taxonomy): Eukaryota > Viridiplantae > Streptophyta > Magnoliopsida > Myrtales > Myrtaceae > Eucalyptus > Eucalyptus grandis. Next base: position 47,054,128 of record NC_052619.1, on the reverse strand, counting down.
TTCACATAAATAGTGTTTACTAAGCGCTAAGGGTGAGGAGTTGTTTCATTAAGCTAGTGATATAAAGGATAATAAATGAGAAGCACTTATGTTTTGAATCATCGCTTTTCCACATCAAGAATGATAAACTTCAAAATAGACGCGTTATTCTTTTTATTTGATAACATGTGTTCTTATTCTAATCATAGAGATCATGGGATTGCATTTTTGTGACTAACATTTTTATCACAATAATGATGTCAGATAAATGCCAAACTTATAGCTCTGTAGATACTTGAGTTATGTGGTAACTTTCTGTCCTCACAATATTCAACCGTTCTTATATTACTCTTAGAGTTATAAGGCTATAAATTTAACAAATAACATTTATGACATTACTTCAAAAGTATTTGTGAACACACGTAAAGTGCGCATGTGAACTAATTATAAATCTAGAGAAAATTGTCCATACCCATCTCCAATCGAAAAGGTGTATTCTATTTCTATGTAAAATTTGAATGAGAGAACGAAGCGGACAGACCCTTATAAAGGGAAATTACTTACCCATGCCTACCGATTTTTCTCCTTAGGTCGTCCGCCTTGTGATGAGAACTACTTTTGAGAATGATAGCCGGTAAAAGGATATCATCTCTTCCACGAATCCACAAACTCGAAACCTCCAATCAGTTAGTGCCATTCTCATTCAATACGTAATGTATAAAGATTCTTGACTTTTTGAGGCAACGGCTAGTCAATCTCAAACGCCGGCAAATACGTGATATGTTTAGTTGTGACTCAAATCGAATATGCTAATTGCATCATTGAAGCACGTACATTCACGCTCCTTGCGACGACAGAACGAGCTCATCGTTCACGCCATGTTTGGGCAGGAGTTGAAAGCTTTTTCCTCTCTTGTTTTGGGAAGCTTGGAGAAGGTCGACGCATGGAAATGAAGGAAAATATGATGATGGGGGCGCGCATGCCACGGATTTGACAAGTATTATATTAAAAGCAACCAATTGGATGAGCTCAGCATGTTGAGTGGGTCATGACATTTTCAATTTCGAATTTACGCAATGTGGCACCAAATCTTGCGTGACGAAGGCTACATGATCACGCACTACATATTTGAATTTAATTATGTTTCGCCTTCAAGCTACGTAATTTCGAGACAATAATTGGACGTTGCCGTGCCCCACAATTCATTATCTTATCCTTCTTAGGCCTACATTGACCAATGAGCCATGGCTCATCTAAGGCCGATCTATGTTAGTACAGAACATATGATGGGAACGACAATGACCCAAAAACTGTGGCCATTTGGCTTGGTGAATTAGGAATTTTAGGCCTGAGATATCCATATTACCTATTGCCTTACGATATTGGATTACAAATCATCTTTGAAAAGAATATAAAAATCGCACCATCATTTTTAATAGGACCACGGCTTGTTTATGCATTGAAAAGCCGATTCCGCCAGTAAAGACTTTATCTTAGACTTCTAGCATCGATTCATAACACCAATTTCGTGAATCCAATTGTACTTTCTTTTGTGTGTTGTGCATCTCTCACGTTTTATTTCAGACATCCGATATCTTGCTACGATTTTTTCTTTTCTTTTTTTCAGTTAGTGAAACCTTGCTACGATACGAGAAGTGTACTTGACTAGAAGGCAGGAATAGAAAGTTTAGTGGGTACACCATTTACAAAGGAAACGTACTTCAAAATAATGATACCTTAGTTTGTTGATTTATTGACATTCACTGATCTTCTTCTCTAACTTAGTTCTCATAAAATTTATAGCGGCGCAAGCGCTTTTTAGGTTCACTTGATACAGTGCAAACGTCATGATTATTGAAACACTCAAAGATCTTGAAGATGAAGAACGTTGTTGAATCCGAGTCCATGTGATCAATTTATCATCAAACATGAAAGAGATCACCATAAAAGTACGGATATATGAATTTAACTATATATGTCGAGTATTCTATAATCTTGTTCACTATCTAAGATTGGTGGGGATTTATGTTTGGCCCATATCTTTAGAAGAGCTTAATTCGGTTTGTTCGATGTTCAGACAGACCAAGACCAATGTGGATTGGCCCAGGGCCCATGTTTTCCCCATACCCCATGTTTCTAAAGTCGAATTACATTGCCAGTTTCGTAAGACCTCCCTAAGATTGAATACTTGGTCCGTTATTGCATGGCATGTATAGGTTGCATGACCTTCGTGTCGAGAGAGATTGTTATGCAATCAAAGATCATGCCATCAGTAAGACATTTGACGTAACGAGTTAAAAGTGGTACTTACATACATGTATCGGGATACCGACATCAATTTAACTCCTCATATGTGCCTTTTGACGATGTCTGGATGCGAAATTGTTCGCTTATGTGAGGATAATGATGGAACTTACATTTAAAAGTAGAGTTACATCGACATTTTAATAGCTTGTTAAATCATGTCATCATTGAAATACTTGTCGGAGCTTTAATGTCCGGTCGTTCTATCCCTTATTCAATAACCAGTAAACCCTCTTCTCCGTAAGAGTCTCTCTCTCTCTCTCGGAAGAGCTCCATCTCTATCCATGGTGATAGTGTGTCCACAGCCCTAAATCCCCAAGCCCTAAATTTCCCAAAATCAATGAATCCCGAAACACAAGATGACAAAAAATTCCTCAACCCGCGCACCGACAAAAAAAATGGATGAACCTATCGTCACAAAGTAATCTCTCCTCACTTGTCATTATCTCGTTATCACTCATTACAACAGCCCCTTACGAGCATGGATGGAGACTGGAATTTATGGATTTTCTGGGCAAAGAACGGTGTGTGAAACAGAGATAGCAGCGGTATTCGAGCTCCCTTCATCCACGTTTTCTCGGCTCCACCACTCGGTATATGTAAGTTTTGACGTCTTTCCTGCTCCGGGTAAGTCTTGAAGGATGTCCTGAATTTGCACTGTAAAAAGTAAAGAGGTTGCAATGGAGAATGAATCGCTTAAAGAGCGTAGGTTGGCTGCACTATGTAAACGAATGGGGCAAATGTGGTCAGAGGATTTCGTAGCCAACGTGTTTGAAGAAATTCCTGAGGACAAATGGAAGGCTTGTAATCTCACATTGCTAGGGAAACTATTCTCCAGGCCTAATGTAAACTTTCCGGCTTTTTTATCCACAATGAAGAAGGCTTGGAAAACTGAAAATGTAGTGTGTGAGGTAGTGCAGTCGGGCCTATTTTCGTTCACTTTTAGAGAGGAAGCTGATTTGAAAAGAGTCTTGGATGCCAGCCCTTGGTGTTTCTCGGGGAACCTGCTTATTCTACAGAAATTACAACCAAAGGTACCTATCCACAAGCATGTCTTTACTCATTGTGCATTTTGGGTGCAAGTGTTGGGAATTCCGATAATTCGAATCACTGAAAAGACAATGCTGGAGGTGGTCGGGAAGATAGGCAAGGTGGTGGAATTGAAGATAGATGGCAAAGATGGCAGTCCGTGTAAAGTGGGCAGAGCGCGAGTAATGCTAGACCTATCACGCCCCCTATGGCCAGGAGCATTGGTGAATTTTGATGATGATCAAATATGGGTGGACTTTAAGTACGAGAGGCTTCCTTACTATTGCTATTCATGTGGCCGAATAGGTCATTATGCCACAACCTGTGAGGAAATCCCTTATGAGGAACCAAAGCCGGGGGAGGAAGTAGCTGGAAACTTCGGATTTTGGCCGAAAGCGGAAGCAAAGGAAAATAGCCCTTTCGGAAAATGTATTACGGATGAGATACCAAATGAGGAGCAGGAAATAGTTGAGGAAACTCCACCGCTAGCACTAAGAAGATCCCGACCAGTCGACCGATAATTATGAACAGCAATTGAACTATCCCTTGGAAGATCAATCTTGAATTACTAAAGTTAAAAGGGAAAGGTATAGCTAGTGAGCCCAAGGTCGTGAAAGGCAAAAGAGACACGGGCCCTCTACTCCTTCTCTCGGACTCATCATGGACGAAGCTTGAGTGTTGGACAGCAAAGAACAACATACAAAAAGAGCAAGAAGGGCCATATTCCTCCAACGACCAAGAAAATGAAGAGGGCGAAGAGTTATAATTTACAGGGGATGGATGCAAATACAATCGACGAGACTCTGCTTCTCGAAACACCTATCCAAGTAGATAAGGGAGCGCATGAATGGGCTTTGGTGGCTAGCCCTAATAAGCCACCAGGGGATAAATGAAAGTTTTGAGCCGGAACCGCGAGGGATTGGGGTCCGCCCGACGGTCCAAAGATCTCGAGCCCTTTGTGGCTCTTGATAGACCCGAATTGTTCCTAATGGAGACAAAGAATAGAAAAGCAGTGGTGGACAGAGTTAGGCAGCAACTTAAGTTCAAGGAGTCGTTTATTATCGATCCAATTGGCACGGCGGGGGACTAACAAAGAATGTGGAATGAGGACTTAAAGGTGGAGGTAAAGGAGCATTCAAACGAGCCGATCGATATTATATGTAGGGATCCTACTCCCGGTACCCGATGAGAATATCCTTTCTACACGCATCTACCGATTTCCGTAAGAGGATTTGTTTATGGCAGAAACTTCGAGCGATCCACCATAGTAACTCACTACCATGGATTTGCATGGGGGATTTTAACGAGGTTCTTAATTTCTGGGAAAAGGAAGGAGGCCAAGGGATGGATCATTATCGGATGGTGGCTTTTAGGGAAGTGCTGAATGACTGTGCATTAATGGATATTGAAAGTAAGGGGTGTGCCTATACATGGTCAAATAATAGAGGGGGGGAAAATATGGTAAGAGAAAGACTTGACAGGGTGTTATGCAACATAGAATGGAGAGTGGAGTTTCCAAATGCAGAGGCCGTTGCTTTTGCCAAAGATTAGGTTCTGACCATAGTCCTCTTATCCTCACTCTACACCCGAATATCCTCCGAAGGAAAAAAGAGTTTCGCTTTGAGGCATTTTGGTTAGAAAACCAAGAATGTAGAGATATAGTTAAAGAAGCATGGAATGATCACCATAACACACTGGGAGATGTAGTTCTAAAATCACAAAAGGTGGCTAGTGCATTAGGAGCATGGAGTAAACGGAAATTCTCGAACGCACATAAAACGGATAGATCTTTTAAAGAGAAGACTTACCGTGTCGACAAATAGCCTGTAAGGAGCCGAGTTCGGGAGGAAATCAAACAAATAAAAGAGCGGATTGAACAATTATGGAGGCAGGAAGAGATGTACATTGGAGTATGAGATCCCGCATAAATTGGCTAAGGTGGGGGATAGAAATTCCAAATACTTTCATGCTACTACGGTCCAAATGGAGGGTACGGAATAGAATCACAATGCTGAAAATGGATGATGATCATTGGTGTCGGAACCCTAAGCACTAAAGCGATACATTGGCCGTTTACCAATCCCTCTACACCACTGAAGGTCCTAGAAATTTTCAACCAGTCCTAGATCAATGCCCACAGCTTGTCAATGCAGAAATGAATGAGTCCTTGATGAAGAGGGTAACAATGGATGAAGTAAAAGAGGCGGTTTTTCAAATGGGAGCCACTAAGGCACTGACCCGATGGGCTTGGTGGGCAATTTTATCATCATTATTGGACTGACATTCAAAGAAGATGTATTCCGTATGGTTGATAGCTTTCTCACTACGGGTACTTTCGATCCCAAACTGAATGTGACACACATTGTTCTCATCCCAAAAGTAGCAACACCAGAACATATTTCTCAATACAGACCCATCATTTTATGTAATTTCAGTTATAAGGTCATTTCTAAAGTAATGGCAAACCGTCTTAAGCTGTGGCTTCCGGAAATCATTGCAATAGAACAGAGTGCCTTTGTGAGTGGAAGACAAATACAGGACAATATCTTGATAGTTCAGGAGGTGCTACATCAACTGCGCATTCGCAAGAGGAAAAGAAAGCTCGGGCGGTTCTTAAATTAGACATGCAAAAGGCATATGATCGAGTTGAATGGGATTTCTTATGTGAGTGTATGAAGAAAATGGGATTCTGCAAGGAATGGGTCCAGTGTGTGAAACAGTGCATTTGCACAGTATCATTTAGTGTGAAAATTAATGGAGAGTCGATGCAACAATTCCAGCCATCTCGAGGCATAAGACAGGGAGATCCACTTTCGCCTTACTTATTTATTCTTATGGCAAATGTGCTATCTATACTAATGAGCGGGGCAGATCGATGGAAGTCTCGAGGGAATCAAATTAAATAGGTGGTGTCCAACTCTATCTCATCTTTTATTTGCGGATGACGCCATATTTTTCTTGGATGGAACAATTATGGAATGTCAAAACCTGGCGAATATGCTAAACCAGTATTGTTATGCATCAGGGCAGGCCATCAACTTAAACAAGTCAGGTATTTTCTTTAGCCAGAATTGTCCACTAACTCTAAAGAGAAACCTGGCAAATCAACTACGAGTCCCTATTATAGACAAGACAGGCAAATACTTGGGAATTCCGTCGACTGGGGACAATCAAAAGCATATGTTTGCATGGATCCTAGCAAGGGTCAACTCGAAGCTAGAGGGTGGAAGGAGAAATTGTTGACTAAAGCGGGAAAGAGGTACTTATCAAAACAGTTGTACAAGCTCTTCCACAAATATGCAATGTCTATTTTCAAGATACCGATCTCTATTTGTAAAGCAATAGAAAAAGAATTGCGTGCTTTGGTGGAAACAAACTGTTGACCGAAAAGGAATTCATTGGAAGAGCTGGGAATCTTTGAGAACAAGGAAGGACACCGGAGGATTAGGGTTCAGAGATTTAGTGTCTTTCAACAAGGCTATGCTGGGGAGACAAGCGTGGCGACTTGTTCAGGATCCGAATTCCCTATGGACAAAAGTTGTTAAAGGTCTTTATTATCCACAAGGAGAGTTTTGGCGAGCTGGTAAGGGTAGTCGCCCCTCATGGGGCTGGCAAAGTTTGCTGATAGGAAGGGAAGCGATTGAATCGGAGACGAGATGGCTGGTGGGTGATGGTAAACAGATCAGAATAAGGGAAGATGTGTGGCTACCTAGAGGCCGGATCGGAGGAGGTGCAAATCTAAATGAACCAACGACTGTCGCGGAATTGATAGTACCAAGAAAAAGAATGGGATGTGGCGAAGCTAAAGGAAATGTTCGACGAGCAAGTTATCAACGAGATCCTATCAATACCACTCGGTTCAAACTCATCAATGGACGCAATAGCGTGGATGGGCAATAATGTGGGCTCTTATTCGGTCAAAAGTGGCTACAACAAAATATGCTCCCGAAAAAACAGCTGAAAAGAAAACCAACCATCATCGTCATATCGCCACCCCGAGGTCTATGGACAACAATTTGGCAAACCCCACACTACCCAAAAGTGAAATTTTTCCTATGGAGCGTACGTAATAATGCGTTGCCGACAAGAGAAAATCTCTACGGAGGAAAATGTTACCCGATCCACTTTGTCCCATTTGCCACGAAGCCCCAGAAACTCTCGAACATCTCCTCCTATTATGTCCCTGGACGAAATGGATATGGTTAGATCCCCGCATACAATTGAAAACAGCCATTGAGAAAGTCACAAGATTGGATAAATGGATCTCGGAGAACTTGTTTCACAAGAATGAGTGGAAATCAAACGCACTCCTTGCGGTATTTTATGGTCGATATGGAAAGCAAGAAATGCGTGGGTTTTCGAATCCAGTCAACTAAAACCACAACAAATTGTGGAGGACGCAAGCTATGATCTTGAACTCTACGAAAATGGAGCCCCAATACCACAAAGCGAACCGAAAGAACGAGCAAGGTGGGAGAGGGGAGGAGTGGATACCACCAACAAAAGGTGAGCTGAAATTGAACGTGGATGGGTCTTGGAGTTGCGCCTCAAAACGGTGCGGTTGCTGGGATTTGCGAGACCATCACGGGTGTCTTGTGGGTGGATTCGCCAAGAAAATCCTCGCTCAATCTGCCCTGATAGCAGAAACCCTAGCTCTAAAGGAAGGGCTGCACTTAGTGGAGAAGATGCGCACGAGTGCCCTTCAGTTCAACGAACAGGGGAGACCAACTAAAGTACTTCCTGTTCAGATCGTCACAGACAACTCAACAGCAGCAGAAGCCATTCTGGGCCAGACCGAAATACCTTGGGCTGTTCTATCGGTGGTGGAAGAGTGTAAACAAAAGCTGGGTTCATTACTGCGGTGTCCGTGGGCTTCAATCCGCGAGAAATGAACCGGGCAGCGGGTGGATTGCGAAGGCGTGCCGCGACGACTCCCTTGCGCCCGAACCGGTTGTCTCATCCTCCTCACCGTCTTACGTCTATCTTATGTTTGGATTTGGGTAAATGTCCTTGTTTTGTTCCCGTGGAAGTAATGAAAGAAACCTCTTTTGACCAAAAAAAAAAAAAAAATCCCTTATTCAATATAATCGCACTCTTTTTTAAGATCTCAAAAATGAAAATCACAACATTATTTTCAACGGCACGTTTTATTTAGTTGGACTTATACTCTTTAGTTCTTGTTTTTTTTTTCTAAGACTCATGCAGATTGAACATTCTTGCTCTTATTCAACATGGAATCCCTCAAAAACGTTTGAAATATCCAAAGGGAAAGGTACCAAAAAAATCATAAATCTATGACATTTGTACTGATTTAGTCTTAAAATTTTCAATTAGATCAATTTTTGGTACTAATTCAATCCATCTAATCAAATTTAGTTGATCGGCACTAACGTGGACGCCAAATGGCTAGCAAACGCTAATGTGGTAGTTTTTAAATAATTTTTATTAATTTTTTTTCTTATTTTTGCTTCTCCTTTTTCCTTTTCCTTTTCAATCCTCTTCTTCTTCTTCTTCCTCTTGGCCTTCTTCCCCGGCAGTGGCCAGCAAGCCTCCAGCGGCTCATCAACGTTCGCTGGCCAACCAATGTCCATGTTAGCACTAGCCGGATAAATTTGGCTGAATTGACTAAATTAGTATCAATGTAAAAATGTTTAGGCTAAATTGATCCAATTGAAAGATTTATGACTAAATTGGTACTAATGCCATAGGTTTATGATTTTTTTGGTACTTCTCCCAATATATAAATGTAGACAAGCAAATTATAAAAGTTCCTTTTTTTTTATCGCTTTTAATACTAAGAACATTAGTTTTCTATTGTAATGCAACGATGGGGAAGAAGGGCATAGCGGTGTGTTTGGGAGGGTGCCAGGGACGGAGCCGAAGAATTCTTTTAGCACATTCAAATATTGTTGTGTATTTGCGTGAGAGCCCAAATTTGTAACCATACAATACTTTTCATTTTTTTTTTTGCCAAAAATGAGTGAAAACTATTAATTCTCTCAAAATTTGTGTCGAATTTGAATCATACTATGATATCGTGCTGGCAAACCGTAAATGATAATGGAGGAAAAAGTGCAACGAATTCATTTCTTTTGTTAATTTAATATAGTTATCATCTTCTTTGTTGCATTTTGGTCTGTTCATAATTGATGGGGTCAATTTCACAGCATGATTTTCCTAGTAGGGTCAAAGGTACAAAAATAATTTAAAGAGAACTTACTATCAAATGTGAAAACCTGAGATGTAATTAGCAAGATGAAAGGAGGAGAAGGAATTGAGTTCATATCATTTTCTACCAATAGGTTATTAGATAGACCCATAACGCACATTAAACGATTGATTGGTTGGAGGCAGGAGAAGGGAATGAGAGGCGGTGATAGACACTTTGCTCCCCTATTAGGGTCCGTTTATTTCACGAAAATTAAATGATTTTTTGGAAAATATTTTCTTAAAAACGGTTGCTTATATCATTTACGAAAATGAATGAACGAATAATAATTTCGTTGTCTACGAAAATATATAAACATGATTAAAAAATTTCCCATTCATTAATTATTTCAAGCAATACAAACGATCATTTTTAAGAAAATATTTTTTAAATTATTTATTTTTTGCAAAATAAATAGAGTTTTAGTGAAAATATCTCAGCCGCCTCAGCACAAGTGCAAGAAATACTACCAAACCCCAAGTTAGATTAGCGAAGCGGGAAAGTAAAACTAATCCTTATTTATGCACATCGAGAAAAGAGCTAAAGAAAATATGAATACTGAGACTTTGGAGTAGACTATGCATCGTGCACCAACTCCCAGTTTCACATAATTTCGCTCCATGCAGCCACTCCAAAGTCAAAGTAAGTTTAGAGTACATCCTTCCATGCAACAGGTGCCGAGACCAATACAAATCACCCCTAGTCTTTCGAGAATAATTAGGCCCCATGTAAGTAATGATGCTTGGGAAGTGGAGTTGAGAAAATTGGAGGAATCGAATTCATATGGTGCGCCCAATCCACATCTCTTAATTTGCATGTAAGTAATGATGCTTGGGCGGTAGAGTTGAGAAAATTGGAGGAATCGAATTCATATGGTGCGCCTAACCCACATTTCTTAATTTGCATATTTAGAAATTAGTATTTTCATAAACGTTATGGTTTTCTAATTGCTTTTTTGATTGACAGGTCATGGATATGTATATCACCCATGTTCTTATTTAATCAAACTTGCATGTCGGTATTGTACGTGATCTATAACCCACCAACCATAAGTGTGATTGAAAAAAGTTTCTTTCGATCGAAGATAACAGAAAATTTAACCATTCGCTAAGGACGACACCAATCACGGTTCTTTGTTACCCAATTATTTCGTGATGTCCAAAAAAAAAAAAAAAAAACAATTGTCTAATCACTAGTCACTCCTAATCCCCCTTTAACTTTCACTTGTATCAATTTGACTTTCGTACATGGAGAACACCCATAAGAATATATTTTTCGTTGCACGTGAGCGCACATATAGAGAACATAAATGGACAAACGAAAAGGACTTCATCGGGAGCAAATAAGAGCTCGATAATGCAGCAACCCTCACTCCTAAACTCACCAAATCCATGCAAGAAATGGTTAAAACACCCAACCCTAGGTCAAAACAAGTTGCGTCATATCAATATAAAAGCATCCCCAGGTCTTCTGATAAACCTACCGACTCATCGGGACTTGGGGAAACTGAAGGAAAGAGAAAATTTTGCGGGGTTCAAATGGGCCACGGTTGCTCAAATTCAAATTATACCTAATGAGCTGGGCGTTTTGTGCCCTAGACAAGTAAGTTAGAACCCCCATAATCTTTTCTGGGAAATCCCAAATTGTCCTATGAAGTTATAATAATGAAGACCTCTGTGTCTTAGTGTGGTTGTCAACGACCGAGAAGAAGAAAAGATCCAGCAAAACTATGACAGCAATCGAGACAAGAAAGGAGAAGAAACCAAAACCCTAGCAAAATAAAGAATCGAGAAAATATTCGACTCCCATACGGGGGAGCAGCTGCAGGGCTGGCCATACCTCATCTGGAGCATTGAAGATGCTCTTCCCAATCATTACTTACTCTTTTGTAGCCTGTCCTGTCGTTTTCGCCGGAGGCTTGCGGTTAGAGGAGCATCGTTCATCAGGGTTCAAAAGTGATTAGAATAAGGTGGTGATGGACCTGCTGGTGATACCTGACAGACGCTAAAGTCGCTGGAGAGTTTGTGTGCCTTGCGGTTGTGTTCTTGTGGCAGAAATTTGATTATTTTAAAGTACCGTGATTATCTGGAGTGCCTTCCTGAACTTATGCTTTTGGACAGTGGGATTACCTAGGACTCCCCCCCGTATGTTTCGGTCGATCCTGGTAATGTCAACTGTGTCAGAGTGAGCTGACATTTGTTTCCGCTTTGTTCACGGAGAGAGAGAGAGAGAGAGAGAGCATTATTCTCTGGTTACCATCTTGTTTTCGGGCTATTACATTCAATTTTCCAACAAGTATTTGGTCGATTATATTTATTCTACTTTAATCAAATAAATAGTATAATTGACTCAATCTGATTATATTGATAGCAGCGTTGTGTTTACATGATGTGGGAATGATTGTTAAATGGTATCATATTTACTTACCATATAGTAGGATAGTTATAAAAGGTTTCGAATTCGTGTTGTAGAATGTTCTGCACTTATAATAAGGCAGTGATTTGTGCGCTTGGCTTAACTAATGTATTTCAGCCTAATTAAGCAAATGGAGCTGGAAGATAGAGAAGTAGGTGTAAATTTTTTTTGGAATTTCTCTTTTCCTAAAGGTTTTTAATTTTGCAGCATAAATTGCTAGTTTACTTGCATGTAAAAGTAGATTTTTTTAAAGGGTTGGTTGTACAAAAATTAGTTTTTACATATTTGAAAAAAACTGATTAATCCGCCTCTCTTTGCATATTTGGACCTAACACTCTTCGTACCATTGTATATGAGAATAGTATTTTGGACGGCCTCATTACGAATGTGATATGATCTTAATATATATAAAAAAAAATTGCTAAGATTTATGCCCTTCATTCTTTGGCTTCATGGTTCATTTTCAACTTGCTTATTGAAAAATGATAGCAAATTAGCCAAATTACGTGATAGCCATTCTTAGCCAATGAAGCTGGAACGGTCTCCTGCAACGAATTTTCCAATATTGTCAAATATACTAAAACAGTTTAGCAACATTTGGTTTTCCAAATCTATATAGCAACATTACTGCGCATTGAACATAACTAGCTTATTTAAATTCCCACTTAAAATTGGAAAAAAAAATCCCACTTAAAATTTATTACATCACTTATCATATCAACTTTTTGACTTGTTTTTCATGTACTAAAAAAAAGGAAGAAGGAATTTTAGAATATGCCAACTAAATCGATGGGACCATGCAGTAGGTAGTAGGCTCAGTAGAACTATGGAAATGTGGACCTCTCTTTTACTCCTGATGAAGCTCTGGGTACTTTATTATTATTATTATTATTATTATTATTATTATTATTATTATTATTATTATTGGTGATTAGAAGCTCTTGGTATTTATTTATATATAACATAAAGGTTTTATTTTTCCAGCTTATACTAAGACCCCCATCCTCACCGGTCAATCGTAAATCCTCCGATTTTTCCACGTCAATTTCCCTATGACCTCCACCCTTTTACAGGACATTAATTAATGTGTGATGTAGACCATAGTCACATGACCGAGAAAAGCCCAAATTGAACCGACGTGTGCATTGGCCTATCCTCCAGAAATGTTTTGGGCGCCAAAATTGCTGGTCGAATAGAATACCGCCCACATGAGGAATCTAGCCGTAGCATTTTGTTGCTTTGTGTGGAATATAATGAAAAATTGGCTATAGTGAGGAAAAATTATAATGTGATGTGAAAATAGCCCATTGGATGACAAAAGATCATCATTTGGAATTCGTCCTGAAAATTTTAGGGTTGAATTTCTTTACCAAGGATTAATAGTCGTTCAAAATCTAAGCCAAAAATCCGATCAAATTATTAATAATATAATTTCATCTTATTATTTACAATTTTTATCGTACAAATTGATCATCAATAATAATTGAACGGCTCCCAATTTTGAATGATCAATTTCAACTTCCCTTCCCTAGACGTCATCAAATGCGTTCAATCGTTCGGCTTGATAAGTAAACTCTTTAACAGACAAGTCAAACTCGATCCAAATCAATATATAAAGTCGCATCGACGGTTATATTTAGAATCCACTAAGACCATTCGATCATGGAAAAAGTTTCAATAACCAACCCATCGGAACAATCTCTTCATACTGATTAATGGGAAATTAACGAGGCAAGATGATCTTAGGGTGCGCGTGAAAAAAATTCTATTTCTCTATTTCTCTATTTCTTGGAACATGTTTGGAACAAAAATCCGTTCAGTAACGCAATTTGATTTTTCTATTTCTATAACAGATTTCTATTTCAAAAATAGATTTGAAGAAAAAATCAGAAGCTAAATTCTTTAATTTTTCAATTTTTATTTCAGAAATTTTGTCATGCACACCTTTAATTAATGAGGCAAAAATGATTTTTTTTTTTTTGGTCAGTCATACTCTATGCCTACTCTACACTCACTCTCGTCTTTTACCCGCCCCATCCCCATGAGAAGGTGGGGATTTGAATCCTTCACCTCCCCTTCCATATTGGAAGGGTGGCCACTAGGGCGAATCCCAGTGGTTGAGGCAAAAATGATTTGAATGGTAATTTTTCACAAGATGGGGCATCAATGATATAATCTGAGGATGATATGCATGATGAGTGCAAATTCAATTCAGAGCCGGTTTTTGTAGGGGGCGAAATTGAGGTCCCATCGCAGGGCCTATATATATATAGAGAGGGACAGGTGGCCGGAAAGGACAGGGTCGTGTGTGTGTGTGGGGACACTGCTTTTTCCTTTCCTGGTTCCGTCGCCGAAAAGTCATCAGTCTCTCCGAAGGGACCGCGACAAAAGAAAATCCTTCCCATCTCCCGCCTTCCCGCTTCGTCTTGAATCTCTCTCCTCCTCCTTCCCTCCCTCCCTTCTTCGCTTCCCTCCTTCACTTCACTTCACTTCGCCGCACACTTAGCACGCGCGCGCAGAGAGAGAGAGAGAGAGAGATGCGCAGCGGCGTTTGGTGGGTCTGTGGAGATGGACACGCCTGAGAAGACCCAGATCGCCGCTCCCCCCGTCTCTGCCCACGAGGTAGAATTCTCGTCGCGTTCCCGGTTCTAGGTTTTTCGTTTTGTGGGTTTTCTTTGCAGACCTCAATTTCGTGGTTGTCCTGTGAATTTCTTCCCCCCCCCCTTTTTTTTGTTTTTTTCTGGGTTCTTTTTCGTCTTCGTTCGTGTGGCGATGCCACTGCGCTCGGGGGTCTTTTCTTTTTAATGGGTTTTCTTTGTCGGTGTTTCGTTTTTTCTGGGTTCTTTTTGTTCTTCGTTTGTATGGCGATGCCGCTGCGCTCGGGGGTCTTTTCTTTTTGATGGGTTTTTCTCTGTGGGTGTTTTCGTGAGGAAAGGTTTGTCCTTTTCGGAGCAGAAACGGTTCGGCCTTCTGAAGTTTTCTTGGGTTTTGTCCGTGTGGTTTGATGACTTTGCTTATCGATCTGTTGTGCACTTTCGGAGATCACCCTGTTCACTTTGCTAGCAGTTCCTTCCGATGGTTTTGGTGGTAGGGATTGTTGAGATGATTTCGGGGGAGAGAATTGGTTTTTCTGCCCGGCCGATGCAACTTTATGTCTAGAAATAAGGGTTCTTTTTTTTTTTTTTTTTGTCAGTTCTCTTCTCTGATTATTTCAGGGGGAAAATGGTGATTTTGCTGAGTGCGTTCTACCAATAATTCATGCCAAGAGAAGATTTTTTTTGCACGCTCCCATGGTTTTCCTACAGAACTCTGCTGTTTTAAGCTATATTGTAGTTTAATTGGTTGGCGAAATCGTTTGCTTTTTCTGTGCAAATTTTTGGGCAGCCTTGTTTCGCTTCATTTTTTTTGTCTTGTCATTTAAGGTATTTCTTTTCAGCTATTGTTGCTCTTCCCTGTTAATAGTGACGTTTAATCTTCATATGGTCTAATGTTTTTGTCCTTCTATCGGCAGGACTCCCCAGTTTTTAACTTCATCAGAAGTCTCTCACCTATCAAGCCCGTGAAATCCACACACATAGCTCAGACTTTCACCTCACTTCCTTTCACAGCCCTTCCCTCAGTTTTCACTTCGCCTCATGCCAACTTTCACAAGGACCCGAGTTTTCTGCGGAGGTAATTGATGGCATTGCATATTTTCTTTGCAAAGCAAGTGCGTTGTATCATCAGTGGTAATCACTATACATCTCGTTCCTTGACTTTTTCTTTTCAGGCATCAAAGCTTAGATCCATCAAATCCCGATTGTTCTTCTGAAAACCACAATATAGTCTGCCGAAATGGGGATTTTATTAATGGCATTTCTCAGAGAAGCAAAAGCTCTGACAAAAAGGTTTCAGTTGAAGTTCATGCTGAACCATGCAAGGAACATTCAGATTTTGCAACTGAGTTTCCTCAGACCTCGAGGTGTGGCTTCTATAATCCGGAAGGTAACATGACAACTTGTTCTGCTGGTGCAGAAGCTGCAGTAGAGACTGCTGGTATGTCGACCCCCATTATACCGGTGGCTATGAAATCTTCTGGGAAACCACTTCCTGAAGGTGAAGGTCAACAACAGAAAGAATGGCCAATTGATGCTAGTGACTTGTTCATTTTTAGCTCTCCTAATGATGTTGAGGCATTTAGGGAGCTTGTTCAGAGATCACCTGATTTTGGAACAGCATGTTTAAGTTCTCTCATGTCAAGGTTCACACCAGATGATGTCAGTGGTTTTGAGAGATCGCAGCAGGTGGATTTACCGTCTAGGGAACAACAACAAATAGAACCCCCATATCCAACTGATGAAGCGTACGGGCAAAAGGAAGCAATTAAGAATCTTGATTACCATAATCTGGATAAATTTTTGGATAAGTATATGTCAATCCAGCTGGACAAGAATTCGCACAATGATGCAGGAACATGTGTGCCTTTTGATTACACGGTAATGATGCCACATTTCTGGTTAGTTGAATTCAATAGTCTACGTGTACATTATGTGGTGCTTATAGCAAATCCCTCATTTTCCACTGTGTCACAAGCATTAGTTATCACTTGAAAGGTATTTTCATAAGTCCAGTTATTACAAAGTAAAACTTTATTTGCTATAGGTGTCCAGTTGTTACATACTCAATCTGTTCTTATTAGATGCACACACTACTATATTAAGTGACACTCCTGATGTACTTTTGTAGTGTCTCCCTGGTCTAGCGTAGCTAATGGGCATCTTTGCTTGCACATCATTTAGTCGACAATCTTATGAATTAAATATTTGCAGCCTGTCCCTAATTTCCATCGGGGCTTGAGGAGGCGTTGTCTGGACTTTGAGATTGCTGAGCTTCGTAAGCTCTCTGGTGACGATTCGGATTATAGTCACATTGCATTATCTCAACATGATGAAAACACTCTTGTGAACGATGGGCAGCTGCCTGTTGAAAGTGAAGGTGATCCCTTGAGGTGCACGTTACCTGGAATTGGTCTGCACTTAAATGCTCTGGCGACCACTTCAAACGACTACCAAAGTGTAGAACATGGAAATTTGTTGAGTGAAAATCAGTTGATGAACACGCAAATCTCTTCTAGCTCATTGAATCTTCCCAATTCCCATCAATCTCTTCATGAATCTTTGACTTCAGTTGCTTCTGAGGACATAGGTTCTGCCGATAATGGAGTCCTAGTTGTACAAGATGGTTCGCAGTCATGTGCATATCCTGACAGTGAAGAGCTTGACCACAACAGTCCTCAGAAAAAGAGGCATGTCTACAACTATTAAACCTCGGTGTGAAAAGATTCATTATGATGCATACAATTGTTCAATTTACTTAACATTAAGAACACTACTTGTTGCTTGACAGGCGCAAAGCAGAGCATTCTGAAGATACGGCCTGCAAACGCTGCAACTGCAAGAAATCCAAATGTCTGAAGCTGTAAGTAATGTTTCCTTTTGAGACTGATGAATAAGTAAATGTCCCATGATAAATATGTCAAAAGAGTTAGTTTATATGTAACTGACATTTGGATTGACAAAGAGTAACTTCTCATATGAGTCTTAGTTAACCATGAACTACTCCCAGTCTCCATCTTTTATTATATGCTGGCTTATACGTGGGATGGTTATGTTGTGTTTTGGCCAGGTGGTCAATAAATGTGATGAGCACCAATCACTGTGTCAAGAAAATTGTCCACTTATCCTCTTTCTGTTTCTTGGGCTTCAAATTGTTCTATTGCCTGGATTGTCATGGTGCTGATTGCATTTCATTAGCCTCTTTCCATTAGCACGTGAAACTTAGTATTTTTTTTTGTTTTTGCTTAGGTAAACAGTAATCGGGTTCCTAGTTTTGTTTCTAAAGAATGTGAAGATGGTCTTACGGATTGCATATATATAAAACGAAACAAATGCATAAAATAGAAAGTCATCTTTTTCCCTGTTCTTGTAGTTACTGTGAATGCTTTGCTGCTGGTGTCTACTGCATCGAGCCGTGCGCATGCCTAGACTGCCTCAATAAGCCTATTCACGAAGATACTGTTCTTGCAACTCGCAAACAGATCGAGTCACGCAACCCACTTGCATTTGCTCCAAAAGTTATTAGAGCTTCCGACTCTTTTCCTGATACTGGGGTTAGACACATATTCCTTAAAGTCTATCAATGCAATCAGAACTGCTATCTCATAACAAATATTCATGCAGGATGATTCCAATAAAACCCCTGCTTCGGCACGGCATAAGAGGGGATGCAACTGCAAGAAATCTGGCTGCCTGAAGAAGTATTGTGAATGCTATCAGGTTCTTACTTTCTTCTCCTTCTTATTATTTATTTTTTCACATCGTATAATCCTATCTAAACACTTCATTCCCTTGAACAAAATAATCCTATCTAAATACTTCATTCCTTTGAACAAAAGGGCGGAGTTGGTTGCTCCTTCAACTGCAGATGTGAAGGTTGTAAAAATTCATTCGGTAGAAAAGACGGTGAGTGGATACGTCTCTCTGAATCTTTGCATCTTGCTTGTATTAATTTTTTCCATATGGACTCCTTTAGTTGCTATTTGTGATTCTTGTTGTTAAAATAGTTGTCGTAATGTACCCCAGGATCTACTCTAAATGGTGTGGAGGCCGAAATAATTGATGAAGGGAAGGAAAATATCGGAAAAAGCGTGGGGAACCAACGTTCTCTGGAAGTCGCAAAACAGAGGGATCCAATTCAAGCAACGCCATCTGCATATTACGGGTATCATCACGTAGCTTCTCTTTTGCTGATAAACTTTCACAATGATAGTAAAAACACTAAATGGTCCTCTGTGTGTACCAGACCATCAATTCAGACTACATATTCAGCAAAGAATGAACCGCCGCGATCCACATCTTTGGTCACCACCAGCTCCTCTTCAGTACTTCATGCGGGTCAAAATCAGGGGACACATAAACATGTTGCCCCGCAGCCTGAGTTTGAGAAGCATTACGACGATAATAATAATAATAACAATAGTAATGCTGGTGGCAAGATGCCAGAGGTGCTCCGAAGCAACGACACTCCCAATGCAGTAATCAAAACTGCTTCTCCCAATGGCAAGAGGGTTTCTTCACCGCATAGCGACTTTGGTTCCTCCCCTCCGCTAAGGAGCGGGCGGAGATTGATTTTGAAATCCATACCTTCTTTTCCTTCTCTCACCCAGCATTGAGACGGTGAGAGTGACTTGGAATAGTTGGCTTAGTGGCCTTGTTTGTGGTAGTTGTATGCTTTAGAGGCCCTATTGTTGTATCATAAAATGTTTTTCCTTTGCCCATAAAAACTACCTTGAGTAATTAGATAATTTTTCTTTTAATCGTTTCTTGCATGTATTTGCTTCTGCCCCTGTAACTATAGAGGTGTAGCTGTAGATTGTACAGTACCCGGTTGTCCCGTTAGTAACTGCTAAGGTTGTCTCATAGGCGCTATTTATCTGAGCTCATTTGATCTTTCCGTATTTAAGAGTTGGTGTCTGGTGATTGCTTGTATGGACAGAGCTAACAAAGATATAAACACTAGTGTAACTAAGCCACACGCAAGAACAGAGACTACCGTTTAACCAACGAGTTCGATTTGCAAATTTTAGTCCTCGATGCATTGGTACTAAGCTTGACTTTCTAAATGCTTAATGTTCGATGTGTTTGAACTTGATTTCATTTGACTCCGATGCTCCGCTGTTCAGTCTGGTTTCAAGTTTGGAACTCCATCTACGAGCGTCTTCGACGAAGTTAAAACCTGTAAACGGGATCATTTCCACACTTCTTATTCTTATGAACATATATAGTAATGTCTGCAGAGGTTCAACAGGCACATAAGGCTCGAAGATCATTTAGTTTGATGCTCCCATCACTAGAATTTGTCTCAAAATTGAGAACTGTTGCGACCGGCGCAGTTCACAAAAATCTCAACTACTGACAACTCATCTCCATAAAAGGAGCAGATGGTGGCAGGTTTTGCATTAAGGCCGTCCTCAGCTAACTGAGGCTAAAGTTCAGTGGTCCAGGACTTGGGAGACGGCTAAATTTGAGGCCCACTATCATTGTGAAGTAGATGGTGGATGAAGAGTAAAGAGATCAGAGGCCTCTTCTTCATGGAATGGTTGTCATTTATTTATTTTTTAATAATAAAAACACTATTTTTTTTTTTGAAAAGATTGTTTAAAAAGTCTTATGGCAAATTGAAATGTTTAGCACTAAATTGGTTGCCTTATAATAGGGTAAAGATCTTTTGGATAATTTTCCCACTTTTTTTGCTAGCACATATCCATCACCATGTTTATTTTATGCAATTACTCCTTTTCTTTATGGGAAAAGAGCGATAGCCTTTAATTATAATGCTTTTAATCAATGGTGGAAAGACAA